>NC_084668.1:21798219-22103901 GCF_028389875.1 Rhea pennata
ACTTTTAAAAAAATGTAGTGTTCAACAGTATTTTTGATGTGTGGATGGTGAATGTATTTTTCATTACTGAAAACGTATTCTGTCAAGTATTAGATACAGTATAGTAGCCAAATTCTATTTCAAATTAAAATGTACAGGTTCAATGACATTTCTGCAAAGACCAATTATTTGTGTATTCTTTCTATCCTTTATACAGGCAACACTTAATCAAGTATACACATTACTAATGTCCATCCTGCAGACAAATGAACTGTGAAAAAATTCAAGCAAACATGTTCCAACTGTTCATACAAAGGATTGCATAAGTCATGCATTGTGTTTCCACAAAACTTTCCCCACGATTTGCTGCTGATCAGCATGTAGCTCACTTAGTTTCTTCCAATTAAAATTTGCAAACAGAAAAGCTTTCCAGTATTAACACGCTCATATGCTTTCTTAGAGATTTGGAGTCACATGTTCCGGGAATGGCTGAGTGCACCACTCTGATACAATATAAAGGCAACGTCAATCACTTTCTCTCATTTTTTAATAGCTGCCTTCCATGGTTCTCCTTCTCCCTCATTAGAAATTTAAGATTAAAGGAACTTTACTATATTTCAAGTACAGTTTAATCAATTTAAGATGGATCTCCTTCATAGCAATGGGGTTCTTATCATTCAGCATTTACAGAAGGATTACAGGGCTTACCAGGACTTCCTTAATTTCATGTCACATGTTGGTGATCCCCGGAATATATTCTCAATTTATTTTCCTCTTTGGTTTCAGCTCAATCAAGTGGTTGGTACTAAAATGATATGGGTGGCAGTCATTGGTGATTGGTTCAACCTCATATTTAAATGGTAAGAAGTTCTGTTTATTTTAAAATTTGGTATTTCTTATGATGGTGATTATATGTGCCTCATTTAGAAGACATTCTCTGAGTGATGTACAAGAAGACTTTTCTCCGTAACTATAAAATAGGACTTCACAATGAAGATATTTAAGATATGTTTGAATTAACATTTTGATAAGAAGAACCTAAGGATCTATTAGAGGATGGCTTCAGTAATACAGTTCTTTGTATACATTGTAAGATTATTTATCATGCCTTGTTGTGGCCTTCTCGTACAGAATTCTTTTTATTGAGTTTGTGCTTTTTTTTTTTGTTAGGATTTTATTTGGTCATCGTCCATACTGGTGGGTACAGGAAACAATGATGTATCCCAATCAGTCAAGCCCATGCCTTGAACAGTTTCCTATAACATGTGAAACTGGGCCAGGTAAGAAATGCTGGAGATTGCATTGGTGCAACTAATGCAGCTAGTAACACTCAAAGAGAGTGACTGGTTTTGGAGAGGATGTGACTTATGAAGATCTTATATGATGTACAAATCTCAGACCTTATTTAAAAAATGATATCAAAACATAGGAAGAGAAAAAGGAAGTAGTATATATTAACTATTAATTTATATTAAATGTATTAACTATTTAGTTGTATTGGTAACTGGACACTGGCACTGAGTGTGTGTGTGTCTGTGTACAGATAGCAGAAAGTTAAATATATATTTTTTAAAATAAACCTTTTCATTTTCACTTATGTTACCTCTTTTGTATCTCATTCTCTTCTCTGTGGAACTCAAATGCAATACTGTTGAAGTCTCAAATGAACTTGTTAAACCCTAATATCTGAAATTAGATAAACTAAATTCAGTCAGTCAACTCTCAATCAGTTTAATTCATGGCATGCTTTTACGTGGATTGCAGAGCTGCACGTTGTTTGTGATATCTTCCATTATAAACCCATTGTAATTTCAGACAAGAAGCTTTAAGCTCTTGTATCAGACAGGCTTTAATAATGCTTACACTATATTTGATCTTCAGTCAGCTCTTAGGGATTTTTACTCTATCTTTGTTTTGAATTCACTTGGGGCCTGACCCAAAGTATTAAGGTCCTCTAGATCTTTTCAAAAGACTTTAGATCTGAGCCCGTTTGGCACTATGTAATTTCAAGCCCAGCATTAGGACCCAGTCAGTATGTGTCATTCTGATTCACTGAAACAAAAGTTTCTTCCTCAAGTAACCAGCCATTCCTGTTTCTATCCAAGGGGTACCACTATCATATTGATTCCCACTTTTGTGTATGCAACTTATATGAAAAGATTGGAGAAGCAGACACAGCAATGAGAAAAAAACATGTAAAATACAAACTCTGCAGCTGAACAAAGGGAAAACTGAGGAGACCGTTTATATGCCTACATGGGAAGGACCTAAATTTGGTTTGTGTTTTTGTAGTGAACTGATCCAAAACCTGCAGGTGGCTTTTCTCTCATATTTGTAATGTTTCGAAACATAAACCTTAGAGAGGAATTTATGCTTCTTCTAGTAGATAATTTGCAGGTGGGCTATGAAATGTAGAACTTCTGTTGAAGTTCTGACAACAGCAACAACAAAGAGGCTTTTCTAACACTATATGACATGCTTTGCTTATCGGTGAAATTTGTTTTATTGTGTGGTTTATGTGACCTAAGAAGTCATGCATATCTGTTACAAAATGCAAAAAAAAAATTTTGCTAGCCTGATTACTAAATAGATTTCTTAGCAGAATACCAAAAGTAAGTGTGGGTAGCTAGAAATCATTGAGCTTGTCTTCCCTAGAAATTTCTGCTTTGCTGCTTCACTAAAATATTTTTCTACTTTGTGATCTGTGTCATAACATTTTCTTCTGCCAGTGTAATAACCTTGTCCCTTTTATTTCTCTGTTGTCTGCACAGAAAGCCAAGGTGAAACAGTCTGATACAATTTCCAATAATCTAATTTTCTCTTCTTCCTTTTTTTCCTTTTGTTGAATTTAAACATGGTGAAACAGAGCTCTACTACCAGTGAAAAGAAATGACAAAATAATTTTAGGAATCATTTCCCTTGCATCATGCCAGCAGCACTTTAGTTATCATGAGGTTTTCACAGATGTGGAAACTTCTCTGCTGCTTCATATTGCTTCCAGTATGATGAAAATTTCCTTCACTAAATTAAAATAAATTGCATCATACATTATTATACCTGGAATAAAAAGAAGTAGTTATCAATCTCTATATGATTGTATGTATGTTCCTTGTTTTAGAGTACCATGGATAGACAATTAGTCCAGTGTATTACAGCATCACTGCCAAGTGCTGGTTCTATAGATAACCTGTGTCCAGTCTAGTGGACATTGTACAGCACCTTAAGTTTGCAAAATAAATCAAAGTTAAATAAACACAGTTCTTCCATCTACTTCAAATACATTTCCAAGTTTATTACAGAACTACAGAAAATGCAAATTTTCAGGACTGTAATATTACTAATCACAATACACTGATCATAATACCATTTGCTAATGACTTCATAATTTGAGAAGCAGATAGAAGGCAATTTTGAAGGGCCATCTAAGTTATGCTGGTGCTATAATTTAGAATATTACAAAGAGCCAATTGTCACTCCCCTTAATTACAAGGCAGCCTATCCATAACCTATCTCAGCCTCACATTTAAAGTCTGCATTGTATACTGCAGCCCTAACAGGGGTTCTAGTATTTATAACAGCATTTTGCCAAAACATCAGCTCTAGTTTCAGAACTGGTATTTGTAAAGCAGGCTTGTGGCTACTCAAATTTATCAAGATGTCTTTGACTATAATTAGTTGAGGTATGCCATAAGCTGAGATACATGGAAGAAATAGGGTTTGACACATCCCTATAAGCATGTTCCTGCAGAGAAATACACATTACTCAAATTTGTCAGCCTATATTTTATATACTCCTTTGACTCTCTGGGGAAAAAATATGAGTAATTAAAGCTGTATAGACATGATAATGTTATAAATACATTAATAGCCAAGTAACAACTAGGCTAACATAATACAGATCAAAATCATGGAAAAATACTATGCTTTCCAAACAGCATACCAGCTAAAAAAATGAGAAAGTCATTACTTGTTTTCTGACAAGCATTCTGGATTTCCTATTCTGAAAAAGTCATATTAAGAAAATAAGCTTTTGAGAAGCAGATGATGTTCTTTCAGGCCTTATTAACAATTTTCTTTCTAAATGGTTAGGTGCTTGAATAACTGCTAATAGATATTTTCTACATGTGAGATGTTATAGTCATCATTTTTAAGCCTGAATTTTTTATTTTTGTGTATTAGGAAGCCCCTCTGGGCATGCAATGGGATCTTCTTGTGTCTGGTATGTAATGGTCACAGCAGCACTGAGCTACACAGTTGGATGGAAAGATAAATCAGCAGTTACCCTTCACAGGTTAAGTGTCTTTCATTCTCACATACTCATACAGATGTTTCTTTATAGACATGCTATGTTTTTAATGGATCTATTTCAACTAACTAGTCTCTGTTTTGGTCTACTTTGTAAAAATACCTTCATTATGATTTGCTTCAGCTGCAGAAAAAAAAGAAAGGATAAAGAGGCTTTATGCATGTTTAAAGGGTAATATTTCATTAATTTACAGTCACCACATCAACTTATCTCTGAATCAACTCCTATTAAAGGCTGTAATAGGTCTTTAATGTTGGAAAGCTTGAGTTCTTTTAATTGGCTTTACTTGTTTGAGCTTTTGGATAATACATAAATGTACTGCTTTGAGAGCAGTCATTCTGTTTTAAAGCAAAGGCACAAAATGCTGGCACTGTTTATACTGTGTTACTTTTAGCTCTGTGAGGAAACGTTACTACTGCTTTGATGGCTTGACAAGGTTGTTCCCTGTAATATGTGAATTTTGTGACCAAGTTGATGATCTTCTGAGGAGTTTAAATATGCCTTCATGATGACAAACGTAGGGAGAGTAGAAATTCTGATTTAACTTGCTATTGGTGCCTCACTTTGCTAAGACGTGATAGTGTCACAGGCCCTAAGTGACTGGGGTCTGTTACAGCAGCCCTGGATTTCGCTGCAAGATCAACTACACTTGGTAATATTTTAACACTGACTTCCAATTTTTAATCAGCCAGGTGTAAACTTTTGCACTTGTAAACCTGCAGTTGATAAAATATGACCCTGGCACAAAGAGAACAGGGGCAAATTAGTAGATGAATATGATTTCTTGTTCTTATGTTTTAAACATCTTCCTTTTCTCTCTCAGATTGACGTGGTCATTTCTCTGGAGTATTTTTTGGATTATCCAGATCAGTGTGTGTATCTCAAGAGTATTCATAGCAACACATTTTCCTCATCAAGTTATTCTTGGAGTATTTGCTGGTAATGTTGCCAATTGTTGATTTGTTGGTTTTTTGGTTTTTTTTCCAACATATATGCAAAAGCTGAAAATAGTGACACGTGAAAAAAAAGGCAAGAAAATTTTAGTAGTGCTACTAAGCCTGCAGCTGTGATGGTGTTCTGTGCTCTCTGGGAGATCAAGGATTTGATGATAGTGTAAAGGTAAAATTTGCAAGGCAGTATTTATCTGCTGTCTTTGTGATTCGCACAGGAAGTGAGCCCTTGCCCATGTACCAGTTTATGCTGACCTCGTTAGTCCACACTGTTAAAGACCAGTGCAAGTTGGATTGCCCTGGCTGCACCTGCACTGCATACTTATTAGAATGTGTTTTGAGCTGATCTGCATCTGTGCTGCATCGCAAGGCCCATGGAGCAAACTTCTGTGCAGCTTGCGCTTTCCTCTCAGGAGGAATCTATTTGGTTCACTCAAATAAAAGCACAGGAGCAAACCAGCACGTATGCAGTGTGGATGAGCATGGGGCCAGGGACCAGGGTCAGAACAGATAAAAAGCCAAATTAGCAGTATGATATCCCTAGTGATTTAAGACCCCCAAAATTATTTTTCAGAATTACTTAAGCATGTTTCAAATTGGTATTTAGGGAGTTTAGATGATGATCAGTCTCTTTAGTATCTATCTGATCTCAATGAGAGTGACCAGAGCACTGATCAGGGGGTGCCTCTCCCACTGTTTCCCACATGCAGAGCAATCTAGGCAGCACAGGATAGCAGCTGGCAGTCCGCTCTCCTTTGCCCAACTAGGATGACATGACTAAAAAGATAATTGTGTTCTGTGTTTTCTCCTTCAACACTTGAAGTCCGTATGGGAACTGATGTTGAAACCTGCATTGCCAGGACCAGTCTTTGAATGGAGACTCTTCTAGAAGAGGAATATGTTCTGCTTTATATTTAATATTTGATAGGTTGTCATCTGGGAGATGCAGTCAGGCCTATGGCATTTCTCACATTAAAACCATGTAGAGCTTGGTACCTTGTTATTTTTTTATATTTTTTTCAAATTAGCAGCTTTGGGCGGGAAAAAACGTTTTGTCATTTACCACAGAAGGAGTGGGGGGGAGGGAGAGAGAGAAGAGAGAGAGAGAGAGTGCATGCATGTGTATTCTTTTTCTATATTGAAAACTCAATTCTACAGCGAGACCGTAAAAACTGCTTCTTGAAAGTATGATGTTCTCTGTAACACTGAGTTTCTAATCCACAGGAATGCTTGTGGCAGAAGCATTTGAGCATACCCCTGCTATTCAGACAGCAAGCTTGAGAATGTACATCAAGATAAACTTGTTCCTTTTCATCTTTGCCCTTGGCTTTTATCTAGTCCTCAAACTTCTTGATATTGACTTGCTATGGTCTGTTCCAAAGGCAAAGAAATGGTGTGCCAATCCAGACTGGATAAACATTGACACAACTCCATTTGCTGGACTGGTGAGAAATTTAGGTGCACTCTTTGGCTTAGGTCTTGGTATTAATTCCGAAATGTTCATCACAAGCTGCAAAGGTAAAAATAGCTGTAAGGTAAGTTTCCGGATATTGTGTATAGCTGCTTCTTTAGCTACACTGCAGCTGTATAACTTTGTTAGGATACCTACTCATACTGAGTATTTATTCTACATTCTTTCTTTTTGTAAGAGTGCAGCCATGCCTCTTACTGTAGTTGCCTTGGTTCCATACTGTGTCCACTTATTTATGAGGACAACCGAAAAGAAGTTAAATTAAACAAAATTTCCAAATGGTCAACAATCTGTGGATGTCTTATGAATGTTTTGAGCAGCCCCCGCCGCCCAAGGCTGTTTTGCTAACTCATTTTAACTGGATGGAAGCAATACCACCACGTCTTTGATGTACTCTTTGTAAGTCATCAGTACATCAAAAATCAGTACATCCAGGAATGACCTGAACAGCTCAGAAATATTAAACGTTGTCTCTATTCCTTGAAATATTGCAAGGAAGGACCATGTAGTATAGTTTCTAACAATATGCTGGAGTGTGCAAAAGTTTTAAAGTGTAATCAACTAGTTTTATTTAGCTACTTGCTGGTCTTTCAGTTCTGTCCATCTCCAACTAGGTGAAGCTTGAAGCCCCAGTTGTATATAGTGATAGTCAAGATTCTGTGTATATATACATATATACATATATATATAAAATCAGTCTTCTGAAGTGCTAGATAATGGTGTGACAGTATCACACCCCCTGCAACTGTACAGCTGCACCCAGGCACTGAGAAAAAAAGCCAGCATAGTTATAGAAAGGCTTTCTTTAAATTTAAATTATTGATCTTCCTGAGCAAAACAGTTTCTGATGAAGGAAAAAAAAAATAAAGGAAAATGTATTTCAGTTAGACTACAGAATATATTTTTGTGCTACTGTGTGATGTTTTTGTCATTCTTAATATTTAGAAAATGGTCATATAAATCGTGAATGCTAAAGGTTACACCTTTGATTTTCTGAAAAGTCATGAGTATTGTGTAACAAATCTGTGGGTTCTGTACATCTACACAGAACAAGTGAAAAAGGGTGTCAGTAGTGAGAGTATCTCAGCGTGGTTAGAGCGTGGTGCTAATAACGCCAAGGTCACAGGCTCAGTCCCCCTGTGGGCCACTCGTTTGAGGGTTGGACTAGAAGATCTCCAGAGGTCCCTTCCAATCTTACCAATTCTATGATTCTATGTTGCTTCAAGAATAGTGTTCATGCTCTCAGGTATTGCAAAGGTAAGTTAGTCTAATTCTCTTATATTGAGTCACAAGCCTGAATCTTTGTTAGCAGTTGGGTAAATCATGAAAACATAATTGAAGGTTAAATCATTGCAAGCTTATATTTTGGTCAGATTGGTTTACCCAAGCACAGATGTAACTAATATTAAATATTAACTTATGTTAAATGTATGTTTGTTATATACAATAGATGCTGTAAATATGTAAAGCCAAGTAGTCTTCCTTTTTACCCATTGTTAAGCACCTCTTGTTGCATATTCCCCTTCAGTGCACAATGCCTAAACAATACTTAGTTGATACCAACTCATGATAATGACAAGCAGAATAAGGCTACATTATGCCCTAATGAAGTTTATGCATATATGATCTGATAGCAATAAGACTGAAAGGATATATGCATAATACAGCTTCTAGACTTCCAATTACCTGTAGGATGTCTGAAATGGGAAGAATCTTATTTAAGTGGGAAAACAAGGTGAATAGTTGAGTTGGCCATTGGGAATGAACATGATACAAATTACAGAGGCAAATACCAAACACACATCCTTATTTAAGAGCCTGTTAAGTCTACCCTGACTTTAAAAAAAATTAATAATCTGTTTTTAACAGTCTGAGGAATACTGTCCTTTATGCATCTTCTAGCTTCTTCTCCTTAATGAATCTCTGAATTTCTGTTTCCTGCAGCAGCTGACCTGAAATCAATCAATTTATATAATTATGACCATTAAAAATTTAGGCAATGGTGACTAAGATAATAGGGCTAGAGACAGGTAATGAAAAACAGGAAGACAACTGTGAGAAAGATCCTTCCCGTGTTTAACTTGCTCTGTGCTTTGTTACTTCTACCATTGAGGTGGCCTACAGAGGCACCATGAGATGAGGGAGGTTGGTGTAACGGTGCTGCTCTCCCTTGCTCCATACAGCCGACCCTACGGCTACCGCAGCAGTGCCAGGGCCTGCTGGCAGTGCAGGCTATTTTAAACTGGGATTTATAGGTAGGCAGCATGTGTGCCAGAGAAAAAGGCTCTGCTTTTCAGTACTGGCGAAGAATCGGTGATGGGAGACACAGCCGCAAAAATGGAATGACAATTAGCATGTTTTGTGGTATTTTTCTGAGTGCTGTACACATGCCTAAGACAACATAGGTTCTTATTTGCTCTCTTGGAGTTTGTAATTAAGTCAGCATGTAACCATAGCATGCTAGGGAACAGGACAAAGACCAGCTTTCTGCTGAACCACCCTGTATTCTTTCTGTACATATTAAAACATTACTAAAACCAAGAATAGAATGATGGGGAAACTAAATAAATGACATTAAAGTATTGATAAAATTAAACAAATTTCTGAAGTTACTGGTAAATTAATGACAGTAGAACAAGACACTTCCTGATAAGCTGTAGTGTGTTGAAACAGTCTTGTGTGGTTGTCTGAAGAGTCTCAAAAGATGACTCCAGAAAGTTACCATTTTCCAGTGTTGGGTAAACAAGTGCCAAGATACAATTCTGATAGCATTAGAGGTGTATCAGCTAAATAGCTGACTAATTTACAATAAAATAGGACTACATATTCCTTAGCCAGGCTACAGTGAATTTACCACAGTTGAAGGTTATACTTCAAGCCTTATTTAGAAAGATTGTGTGAGACCTCAACTAAGAACTCTCAAGTTAAACATTTGAACTGTAACTTCATCAATCTTTTGCAGCTGTTTGTAGAATTATTAACAATTTGAGAAGACACCAAGCATAAACTTTTGTGATGATGGTCTGAGCTACTCAACCTAGTTTGGGCAATGAGTACTGAGTACTTTTAACTGAGTTAAGGTTTTCCTCCTTAATAAAGTGTGTGGGCGGGAGAGTGCTCAACTTGTCCTCCTGCTTCCATTAATGGGAGCCCAGGAGAAACTTATTCCTGTATTCTTGACATGGAGATGTCCCAACTGGGATAATGCAATTCTAAAAATCCTTCCATCCCTCTTCAGAAAGATTCTCACTAGCCACCAGAAGTTGTGTCATATGAAGTAGCAGTTGCCCACCCAGTTAAGGTGAGCCTTACTCTTCATACAAACCAGCTGACAAACTGGTTTTACACCCAGTTCATAATACTCAGTTCTGTTAACAGGGAAGTCTTCCAGCCCTCCTCCCTATTCGCTGTTACTCCTTCCTGATGGAAGAGCCATAGTGAGACTGTTCCTGCTCCAGGTGCAAGCACTGTGTCTGCAGAGCAGTTAGGTGCTATACCAGTACAACGTCATGGCAACATTTATCCAGAGGAGGATGCTTGGTAAAATCAGATAATACAGTGGCCAGGGGACAATGCAAGAAGACCACAGCAGAGCCACCAAACTATGTGGTCAGCTAGAGCTGCCAAGACTGAAAACTTAGGGCTGGCTCTGAAGGCCCTAAGCAAACCCCCTTGATTCTGCTCAGGCTCTTGTTGCCAGGTCCAGGTCCGGGAGCTCCTATCAGTGCCGCAGCTGCAGAGGAAAAGCGAGAGCTCCTGGCAGCCTGTTCTTCAGGCCCTGCCTCAAAATACCTGCCCCTGCCCACACACGTGTAGCTCCCCTTGTAGTTAACTGTCTGTGCACAGGTACGAAAAGACTTTACAGCTGTATAGACATATAGCGCGTAGCTGTGAGGGGACAAGAGCTGGCACAGCTTCTGGTGTGCGCTGTAAGTAAGTGCTTCTGCTATGCAAGTGTAGACATTAGCTCCTGGTATTCACTAGCCCTTCTAAAAACATTTACCTTGTGAAGAAGAGCAGCTTCGGCTTGGCAGTACCCAGCCAGGCCCATGCCAGTGCTTCTGCAAGGAGCTAGCTGGGACCAGCAGGTGCCTTTGCAGGTGCTGCTAGTACAATTGCACTGGCCTTCGCGACAGCTCTGTCCTGTAAAGCAGACCATTGGTACAGACATGACCTAAATACGTACGAGTACTAGGCATCTGTGGGGAGAAATTCAAGTGCTTGTCAGAAGCGTAAGAGATGAAGTATTAAAGCAGAAGAATCAATATAATACAATTTATTCATGTAATTTGGGCCACAAAACTGTAGTCCTTTAGGGAAAAAAAAATAATATAAGCACTCATAATAATTGTAAGTTTTATTAAAATGTGGGGTTTTTTTCCTTTATATCCTTAAATACAAATATAAATTAATAATCATATAGAATTGTATCATAAGCATGTTAAAAATAAAATCACTGAGGTTTTAATCGGTATTTATAGTTTGTTCATCATTTTTATTCCATAGCAATGATTTTTTGTTTTTTGTCATTATCTGAACTATTTTCTACCATTGTTCACAGGAGTGGTAGGTTTGGAAAAAGATGAGGGGAAAATGGAGTTCATGTGATATAATCTTGTTGATAGGTTGTAGTTCCCTTTTAAGCTGTATCTACCATTTGAAAATTAAAGCTTTTTGTCAATAGGTTACTGACTGTCAGTAGTTTCAGTCCTAAACCATCCAAACTAATTATTGCCCTGAATATATAAAAGGCTTGAAAAATTAAAACAGAAGGCCAATAATGCAGCTTCTTTTTTCATTTTCAGTGAAGGATTAAAACACAGAGTTCTTAATTTAAAAGGTGCTTTTTAATGTCAATTACATGAGTTCACTATATTCTAGTGAAGGCATTCTGATGATACTGGAGTTGCACAAAAAATAATACTGCTTTTTATTGCCTAGAATTATTAAGTGGGAGGAAAAAAAAAGAAAAAGAAAAAGAAAACACCCAAGCTGCAGACTGTGGGATGCTGTGAATGCCTTTTCCAAGTAACACTGTGTTGTTCCAAGCCACGATTCAAATTCTGAAACTGTAAGTTTAGATTATCTGTCTGTCTAACTGCTTTGTCTCCGAGATACCAGTCAGTGAAGTTAGAGTTCGGTGGACAACACCCAATAACATACACAGGAGATCAGCGCAGTGGATCCTATAATGAACTGTTACAGATTCAAGCTTCTACCAGAGGAAGATACTTCCTGACCTTTCTCATCATGAGTAAATTGTTGCTCAGTTTATCAACTCTGCTTAACGTAAACAAATAGCTAATCATGGCTAAATCCTTACTTTTATTCTTTCCACCTTTGCAGAATATTTATGATCGTTTTGAAGGATAGTTGTCACTCTTGCCTTCCCCAAAATGAAAACAGGATATTATCCATCACCTTTTCAATAGAAGAAATTCAAATAACAGTGAAGATATTAACTGTAGGAGTTTATATTGAAATAAAGCATTTACTCATATTCAGAAATATTTGACACCTTTGATCAAAGTAATGAGCATAGGGTAAATAAGCCTTACCAGCTTCTGTTTCTCTTGATTGCTTTCCTTACTACTTAGTGGTTTTATCACTGGGTACTGCTACATCAAGCTCTGGGCTCTATAGGGTCAGTGTGTAGGTGCACTCAGGGGAAGGCAGCCCTCCCTGCAGCAGCACAGCTGAAGCAGGCAGGTTGCGAGAGTGGGAAGCGGGAGATCTGCAGCCATATTAACAGTATCTGTTGTAATCATCTGCAGACCAGACCATCAGGAGATACTCGATCCCTTCAGACCATCATTCTTGCCCATATAGCTTACCTAGCAAAGTGGCAGCTTCCGGAACACCACAGCAGAGTCTTCCGTGATGGCTAGTTGACAGGACTGTGCTGCCTGACTGCAGATGGTGGCAATTTCCCCGCTCACCAAAGGTCAGTCCTATTTTCAGGCTTTCTTTCCCTTAGTAGTGAGCTAGGATACCTCCTGGGATGCATCAGCCTATGCTTATTCCCTGCACAGGGCCTGCTAGGCTTTGCTTGATCCAGAAGGTTACAGAAATTTAGGTACCACTGACCTCAGAATGGTGTAGAGCATTTTACATACCAACATACACATACCTACCACAGATTATTTCTTTAGGGAAAAAAAATGTAACTCTTCTAAAGTTAGTATTGCAGTAATTCAGCTAATTGGGGCCCCAGTGGTAACAAGCTTGTAATAAGCTCCTTCCTTGGCCATTAGTTCATCGTGAGTGCCCTTCTCAACGATGATGCCTTGTGACATGACAGCGATGATGTTGGAGTTCTGGATTGTGGACAGGCGGTGGGCGATGACAATGCAGGTACGCCCTTCTCTGGCCTTATCCAGCGCTGCTTGCACAGTCTAAAGGCAACACACACAGCAGAGCGAAAATGCATAAATCAGCTTGGGACTCAGAGCTGGAGAAATCTGATTGTTTCAGATTAATTAACCACAACATGCAATACTTCTAAAAGTGAGGCTAAATCAAACATTATGTCATGGGTCATGAGCTTAGTGTAACACCTGTAGAAGCAAAGAACAGATAAATACATAGCAGTAGAATTTAAACTGTCTTATAGAAGGCCTCTACTCAGCTGACATACTGAATGTAGAATGTTCAGCACAGATATGTTTTTAAATTTCCAGCATTTCTCTAATCTCTGAGTATAACCAAACTAAGCAAATCCTTGCCTGAGTTCTTAGGCCCATTACTGTTGGTTTACTGCATGTTCATGCTCTTCATTCATATGCTTGAATAAACTTCTTTGAGTTTTTTTGATGCGTAGAAGCTATATTTGGGAAACATTCCTACCACAAGCTTTGAAACCCAGGGAATGAGTATGCACAGTACTTCAGAAGTGCCGCCTCTGCATTGGCAGTGAAGGAGCAACTGTAGCTGGCTATTATTTTTATAGTTTTGCTTCTTGGATTTTTCATAAAGATTATTAAAGTTACAGCAGCAAATAAAGAATGTGGAATAATGTTTAGGTCATATCAGTATGTCCTTGTAGGGTAGGGTGCCTCCATAGAATAGAAAAGGGCATTGCAAGCCATTGTGTTAACATCCCCATGGTTCTTTTCACTGCATATTTACCTTTTCACTTTCTGTGTCTAAGGCAGATGTAGCTTCATCCAGTAATAAAATTTTAGGATCTCGTATGATGGCTCTAGCTATAGCAATGCGTTGTTTCTGCCCACGAGACAGCTGGGATCCTTGAGCCCCAACATTAGTTTCATATTTCTGGAAAATATACCAAAGAAGTATTTTATTTAGATGTGAACAAACATATCAATACACAAACTGAAGTGCTAGCAGGAGGCAGGCGTTCTGACCATGGGTGTATCCTTCTCAAAAAAATCTGGCAAGGCAAAAATACTGGTTAAGAGCGATACTAATGTTTGTTTGTGGAGATGTTTTTGAACCTTGACTTGCAGGCCACATGACCTGGGGGCCCAGGCAGCATGATGGTGGGTTTCGAAGAAAAAAAAAAATCATCTCAGATGATGGATAGTTTGTCTGAGGCAAAAGTAGATTTGGGGGAAGAGGCTGAAAGTGACTGAAGAATTGTCTGGATAAGTGTTTTGTTTGGGCATCTAAACTGTAGTTACAAATTTTATGTTCTTATGTATGATTTAAATGCATTTAAGTGCTTCTTAAATGCATGCAAGTTCCCAGCTTCAAATATTTTGGTCTAAGAAGTATCACATCCTACTCACAAGGACAATCTGCCACAGCTGAAAACAGGATTCATACTTCCTGCCTTAGTGTCACACTTTGACCACTAACCTGAGCTTTCTCTTCTTTCTTGGCCATTGCTTTGAAAATCTTTCCTTTTCACCTAGTTGTTCAGAGTTGTAAATATTTGCCTACTGTGTGTAAAACAAACAAAAAACCCCACAAACAATCCACATCCAAACTTTCATGAACACAACAAATGCTCATGTCACCCCCCCCCCCCCCTTGCACCTCTTGTTATACCTGTAAAAATAAGATACCAGGTACATAAGTGTGTAGCTACTTTAATTTGTTTCTGCCCAGCTCCCATCGCATGAATGCTACGCATCCTGCCCAGTGCGTGGCATGGCCCAAATGCAAGGCCTCAGGTGCACTCACCTCGGGCAGCGACATGACGAAGTCGTGCAGCTGAGCCTTCCGGGCTGCTTCTATGACTTTTTCCATTGCCATCTCTTTGGCGTTACTGCCATACTTAATATTATCAGCAATGCTGCAGTCAAATAACACGGGCTCCTGGGACACTACTCCAATTTTTGATCTAAGAAACGGTACATTTACTTTCTTGGTGTCGTGTCCATCTATTAACTACAAGAAAATAGGAGAGAACTTGAAACATCATTCCAGAACAACAGGCTGCAAAACCCAAATAATTTACAGTGAAACTATACAAGCCCTACAGTTTTAAATGTGGCCATATTACCAAAATGCAAACAAGACGGATTTAATTCGAAGCTGCTGCTCATATTTGGCTTATTTATGCATGGCAAATGATTTTTTTTTCTTGGTACAGCTGTGATCCAGCCAAGCACTAAACCATTGGCTTAACCTTCAGCCCTAGTTGAACTATTTAATTGCTTAAATGCAGACACATGCTTTGTTGGATTTCTGGCTTATTAATTGCCACAGCTTTTTTTTCCTAAAGGAAAAGAAATCAAACTGGTTAAGTATGTATACGGGGAAAAGATACAAAAGCTGTTTAAGCTATCCTCAGCGACTGAATAACTAGAAGATGAAGCTAGATAAGTTCAACCTGCAAGGAAGCTATATGTTGAAAATATTTATTTAGGCATGGTCTAGACTCAGTGTTGCTCAAGTCAGGCTTGATTTTTGGCCGTGCTCCCATGATGTCAACCACGTGCTACGTGTTTCATACAGGAACTACCAAGGCGAGTGCCTATGGCCTACATAATACGAGAGGTCACACCTGAGGATTGCAGTGTGTATTCTCAGCTTGCCTGAAAGCAGCTGAGAGAACACTCAGGGAAGTGCCGCAAGAGTCCACATTTGTTTAAGTAGCCAAACCCCCCAGCTGCACAGGTGCCCACCACCACTGCTAGGCTGCGTGGTAGGACACCTTCAGAAGAGGCCTTACAATGTTGCTGAAAACAACAGCCCACAAAGTGCATCCCCTTTGCTTACCACAGCTCCTTTCTCGGGGTCGTAGAAACGCTCCAGAAGCTGGATGCTGGTGCTCTTGCCACATCCGCTGCTTCCAACAAATGCCAGAGTCTGTCCAGGCTTCACAGCTACAGAGAGTCCTTTCAGGACCTGAATGTCAGGCCGAGAAGGGTATGTGAATTTACAATTAAGAAATTCAACGCTTCCCTTGAAGTTATCCTGGTGAAAAAAATGAGAAAGAAGCTACAGTGAGATCAAAACTGAGTTGTAAAGTACAAAACAACTCTTCCTCAAATTCTGTTGTTGCATCTATTATTTAAAATGTGACATTAGTGATCATGAAATTACTTTAGAAAGAGGAATTTAAAAACTTACTGGCATGGCTGTCCCAGAGGTGAAGCCATTAGTCATGACACTGTTGCTCTACTAATACTTTACCTTACTGCACTTGCAATCTGCAACAACTGGACATGGGATTGCCTTGTAAATTCTTTTTTTTTTAAGCACAGACACCACCTAATTCCATATTTGATGGTGGTGCGAAGACATTCATACACAAACTTTTTTCTTAGTTTAAAAAAAGTATTGGATTTTGCAACATGTGAATTAAGACAACCTGTGAATTCAGGTCAATTTTCCAGTTTCCCCAGAATTATATATATATAAAAAAAAAATGCATTCAGAAAACCCTGAGAAGGGATTGAGATGTTCTATTTTCATAGTTTGAAGCAAAATATTTAATGTATTTAATTTGTAGCAATATTTCAAGAATTCCTTTGATTTTGAAAAAGTCTAAAGGAAACATGAGTTATCTGAATTTTATGGTTTTGACTTATCAATTCAATCCAAAATTGAGCATTTTCATTTCATCTGACTCACTCAAAGATGATTCTCCTCCTGAACATCCTCAACTTCTTGATGTTAAACTGAAAAATATCTATTATAAAACTTAGCTGTGATCAGATTTATATAAGACCTGTAGAACAGAAAGAAAAAGCGTACTATTCTGTGAGTCATCCAAATTGGCCCTATTCCAATTCATAGGAGTGCTGTACTGAGAAATTCCTGATAGCTACGCTTCACAATGCTCCTTCTGCCTAGTACAGCACTCACTGCTTCCAAAAGAGCAAAGACACACAACAAGTACACAGCCAGCATAACCTTCCAGCAATCCTCACTGATTTATAAATTGTTACTGCAGCTTCAGGGCTTGTACAGGCTGAGTGACATCTCGGTCATCGCCACTCTTCTTCTTACCCATTTTTCCCCTTCGTCACTGTAAACACTGATTTTAGGAAGCCGATCAACCAACTGAAAGAACCGTGCCGCCGATGTTTTGGCTTTGGCGTAGTTTGGCGTGTAGGAAGACGCTCGTCCCAGGGCAGTTCCGCTGGTCACAATAGCGGAGATCACCCTGCAGGGAAGCGGAAGCGGTCGTCTCGGGAGGCTGCCGGGAAGCGGCCGCTGCCCTGAGAGCGGCCCGTGCTGCCGAGGAGCCTCTTTCCGGCTCTTTCTTACCTGAACACAAAGCTGTAATGGAGTCCTTCGGTGTCAACCAGAAACCCTCCATATCGGTAAGAGGCAGAATTGGCTATAAACACTATACTCTGGGCAAAGCCATAGCAGATTCCATAAACATTTGCTTTTTTGATTGCAGCTCTGTAGGGTTTTTCCAGGTGCTTCTCATAATTGTCAATAAACAGCTTCTCCTTTCCTATCCCAGCTACAGTCCTGATGTTAGTGAGGGCTTCACTGGAAATCTGAAGGAAAAAAAAAAACATGAGTAAAATCTCCTAATTTTTACTTGGGAAAAAAAGCAGAGTACTCTCTTTCACAAACACACAGTTCTTTCACAAATGCATGGCACAAATGCCATACATACATAAATCTTTTCAGATATGGCACAGATTATTCCAAATATCAGCTGCCCTAAAGAGAAACATTTTTGGAAGTGATGATACCTGCTAATATCCTCAATAGTAAAGCTCTGTCTGCTCCTCTAGAACAAGCTAGTGTAAGCACACAGGAAACTAGGCACGGTCTCTCACTTGTGACTTATTTTCACGCAGTGAGACTAAGTGGGGACTTCTACTCCGTGGTAACTGACAGTGGGCTCTGCACGTCCCTCTCAATACAGGGCAATTGGCGTTCTAAAATATATGCAAATATTTCCAAAATTCACAACAATTTCCAGCTGAATGGAATAATACATAATTTAATTTTGTCAACTGGTACTTTTTAAACAAAATTGTTTAGGGACACTTGCTTGCATGTGCCTACTGTTTAAATGTTTATTATATCATGCATTTTACTTACAGTGATAATCAGGGAAAGAGACAGAGGGGATGTTGTGCCCCACTTTCTTTTTGTAAATAAGAAGCACTTGAATTTACTATATATTTCCTCTCTTTCCCACCCTCATCATTGTTTTTCTTGTTAATATCCAGAAAAGCCTGATGAGATGAAGCTCATAAATGGAAGACAACATCTTGATTCCTCTAAGATCAATAACACACACAATTTACAGGATTTTTATCTTGTACATAGACAAAGAACAAACCCATGCCTGCCGATGCACAGAGAAAAATGCAGCACAGGAAACTGAAGCCACATGACCTTTCTCTGGGGTTTGGAAACCTCTCTGGAACCTTAATTAATTGTAGGCTTTACATTAGGTTTTGCTCCTAGTCAGAATTTTGTTCTCCATCCCCAAAACTGGATGCACTTCGGTTTCAGTTTCAAACCTTACCAGTTTGTTTGATTCCGGTTTCACCTGTCTTATTTCATATAATTTTATTCATAAATTGGTCTTGTTTAATTTTAACAATGCTTCCAGTTTGCCTGGACTTTGATGGCTTCACAGTGTGATGCTTTCCTTTGGGTAGCAATAGTCCAGTGCATGAAGATCAATGAATTCTTTCACCATGTAGGAAGAGATGTGAATATAAATATTCTGTTCAATTTTAATTTTTTCTCTGGCCAAAATTAAGGATCAATTTGAGGGAGTGGATAAGTATGTACTGTGAATTGCAGTGTTTTTATGTTTAGCATGGTTGATAAACAACCACCGTGGAGACTCAGAAAAAGCCTTTCGCATTTGGATGCAATGCAAGTAAATTAGAAAATAACATCAGATGATCAGTCAGTGCCAAAACTGCTGAAGCATTGAGTGCCCTTTCCATCCCAGTCTCTGGGTCATTCTAGTGAGTACAGGCTGATGCCTCGACTCATTAGTGAAGTTTCTCCGTTGAAATCTCTATGATGTCAGTTCCAAGATGGTATTTTGATTTATCGTATTTTACAAATAATTAAACAGTTCTGAATATGACTGACTGGTCAGGCCTCAGTTTTTCCTTGACTTTCTAGAGTTGAAGATTGTTCTGCAGAGCAGTCATTAACTGCATTTGTTTGACCAGTGATACCAAAATCATGTAATGTTAATTCAAAGTAATACCGTAGGTCCATTAAAAAAAATCTATGAGTCTGTACGTATAGGCAATCAAAACGAATATAGTTCATTTATTCCTTTACATCAGCTTAAACTCTATGTTTCCATTTGTTCCATTTTCTTTTTTAAATCACACCCAGAAAGAGGAGTTGTAGTTGAAAGAAGCCAAAATAGGGAGGGAGCCGGGGGGGGGCTGCAGCAGGGAGAGGGAAGGAGACAGGCAGTGGACAGAGCACTGAGCAGAGCAAAGGACTCCGCTCCATACACTTGCTGCACAGATTAGGTGCAGAAGGAGGCTAAAGGCACTTGGGTGAGAGCTCAGATGAGTAGAGATGAGGCTCAGATGAGGCAGGGTAGAAGGTGAGATGGGTTAGACTCGGTGGGCAGGACTTTAACAGAGGAATCTATTCTCAGCCCTCGGAGAGGCAGTTCTCAGGGTCCGGCAGCCAACGGGGCACGGGAAGGTGCTAAATGGGAAAATAGAATGAGAGTAGAGTAGAACTAGAGTAACAGGAGGAGGAATTTAGGCAGGGATCACTGAACACAGGGTGCATTGTTTCCAGGGGAAGGGAATTCCTTCCTCGTCTCCCATGCTGGTTGTTTTAATATCCCCACGCACCTGCTTTCTCCCAGCCACCAGGGAGGACATACAAAGCATTATGAGGAAGTGTTACGTCTCTTACACAAAACAACAAAAAGGTCAGTGCTCATCTGTATGAAAAGTGAAGATATATAAGCTGAGAAATTATGACTGATTGATAGAAATTTGACTGCTACCACACAACACAAAAATAAATACAGTAATGCTTGTGATTTAGTAGCAGAAACTGATAGGAAAGCTGCTAGACTACAGGATTTACTGAAGAAACAATTCTATACTCTCTAAAATCAACATACAGCGCTGAAATCTTAGGTGTGGTGATTTCTGAGTGAAAGAGTGCCCCTGCGCTCTGAGAACAGGAGAATCACAAGGAACCACCAAATGGGTGTCCAAACAAAACCCAACAGCAATAAAATGGACTGACCAGAGATCCAGGTTGAGCATTTAGGCCCAACACCTTTCCAAAAGCAAGCCACAGCCCAAGCAGTAAGTGTTTTTGCAGCTAGGGAATTCCTAGTGATGTTTCAATGGCTTTACAAGCTGAAATGTTACAACTTATTTGCAAAATGTTGCCAGTTCTTTTACATTTGAATTACTGATGGTCCCAAATTCCTGACTTTCAGCTCCCTGTGGCTGTAAATATAAATTAGTTTTTAAATAATGTTACCCGTCCAATAGCTTCCAGAGCTTTCTTGTCCTGAGAGGCAAATCCTGTCAGCATTTTGGCTTGCACAGCTCCAGATAATGCCAAAAATGGCAAGAAACACATTATTACTAAACTCAGTTTCCAGCTGAAGTAGAAAGCAATAATGATGGCGACTCCAATGTTGGTGAAGGAACTGACAATCATTCCTATCTGGGCTCCAGTTGCCTTAAAAGAAAAGAAAAGGAAATAACTGACTAGTATGCAAATAGTAACTTCAATAACCTAAAAAAAAAAAAAAAAAAAAAAAAAAAAAAAAAAAAAAAAGTCTTCCCATAAAACTTAGGTAAACTCTAGATGTCATTAAAATATCATAAGACACCAATGGCTGTTGATACCACTGGAATTTAGCCAGTTTAGATGCACTGTTTCCCATTAATTGTACCAAGATAAGGGATGCAAATCTCAGATATTCTTTTGCCAAACTTTCCAAGGAGAATTGAAGCAAATTGTTCCTAATGATACTAACAAAGATAGTTTAACTATTTGAATAAACTCCCTTGGTTCCCTGAGAATTCCATCTGGTCTTTGTTTAGCCCACGCTCGCTTAGGACAAGGATTTCCCTTAGGGGACTCTAAGATTGTTCAGTCAGTATTTTATGAGTCTGCAAGGGCTCTAAGAGGAGCTTTGCAGCGGGTTTCTTAGATTCTTTGGAAACAGCTGATGACAGGACCTTTGGGAACTTTCTCTCATTTTTCTTTTAAATTCTTAAAATCTCTACTAATTATTAATGAGATAATATAGAATAATAATAAGAATCAATAATTTTTAAAAACTCACTCTCATCAGTGAAGCTGAAGCACAACAATTATTAGTAACAAGTCTATATTTCTTTGTTTCCAGAAAATTACTTGTGTTGGAGCCAAGTAAAATGGCTTCTTAACTCACTTTTACCGGTGCCTCAACGCAAATAAGTAACATGTTTATAACTCAGTATGATTTAACTTTCATCTGCTAAGGAACACACCAGACGGGGTTAGCGGTTCACCTTCCCAGACAGTAAGTCACACTAACTGTATGGGTTCTGGCTGGTGCACTATGTAGTAATACACATGATTGATTGTTTTAAAGTGGACTGTCAGTTTAAATTGAAACTGTCACATACAACAAGCACAGTATCATGCTGAAAACTTGAAAACATGATTAGTGATGAATGAAGCTGAAGACTAGTCTGATATGTTTTTGAAATAAATATTAAATATTGTGGTAAAAAGCTAATAAATGCATTTTAAGAAAAAAGAAATTAAAAACTTTGCACTGAATGCTCCTCCCAATTCAACTGCTGGCTCATATTAATTTTATTAATTTTTGTGTATTAATTTCAGTGTATACACTGAAAATAATTTCAAGCTGACAGTCTACAACAGACAGAAAGAGTCTGATTGACTCATGAAGGCTGGATCTATCCTGGTATTGCTATTTGTGTACTAGTCAATTTTGAGGGCAATGTGCCAAAATAGGTGCTCAGTGAGTGCTTTTAGTAAAGCAATTCTTAATACATCTTGTCTTACCCCTTGGACCTGTGATGCATCTGTTGCAAGTCGTGTCGTCAAAGCACCAGGACTGTTCCTCTGGTCATCAAACCAACCAATCTCTTGCCCTAGCATAGCCTGGAAACCAATTTTCCTTAGCCGTCTTGTAAGCAGCTCACCAGACTTGGCAAAAGTGTACCCCTGGAGTGCATAAGAATATATACAATTATTGTTCAGAAAGGTATACACACAGAGTAAAAGAGATAGGAAACAAAATTTACGTATATTGAACTGTTATTACCTGTAGAAATTGCGTGAGAAATGATACAAGCCCAACTAAGACAAAGAGCAAGCAGACACTATTAATCTGTCTTCTTTGTTCGTCTTCATCAAGAATGGAGAAGGTCTTTGGAAAAAAAAATGAGTGGCATAGTATTAGAAGTGTGTAAACATGAGAAATAGAACTTACAAGTTCCGTTAACATCTGCAATGGGACACGACAGAATTTGGTTCCACGCACTTAACTTGTGGGTGGCATTTGCAGGAATTCACAAACTCCGAAGTCCTTCATATAGTTATTGCAGTGGTAGTTTCCCAAGAGCGTGATTCACAACACGCACCGGGATGGACAGGAGGAAATACATGCCAACAAATGAGAGGCACCAAAGAAAAGAGTATGTCTGAAATCCCACCTCCCTCCCAGTCACTGCCACTAAGTGCAGCCTGCAAAGAGGCATCAGGGCAAGCTTGGGATTCCCGTTCTGCAACACCATTCTGGCCTGCAGTGCTTACGTCACTGTTTTGGACATATACACCCCCGATTCACCCCAGATTTTTCTAAATTAAACCTGGGCACAACATAATGCTTTTTACTGCTGTTAAAAACCCAGGTTTATTACACCTGGTGTTTGCACCTGCTACTGTATACTTGCTGCCCATGCCTACTTAATCAATCATCCCTCCACTGTACACAAGATCTGGTCTGAAAGCTGGAGACCAGCAATAAAATAAATAGCACAGAGGCAAAGCAACAATGCAGCAGCACCCTTAACTTCTTTCTAGTCTATGACAATTACTACCTTACTAGGCCACACAAAACAAAGTACTTGTACATGAATACACCATAGGATGACTCTCCTTACACAATAACTGGTGCCATTTTAATTGCTATATATAGATAGGTTTCAGGTGGAACCCACTGTCCTCTGCTGAAGGAGAGTGGATAGGAGCTATTCACTTCCTGCTGGGTACTCGAGAAAAAGCATCACTAGTGCTTAAAGTAGAGCCCTCTCCAGCCTCCCCGCCCAGTCTTCATGGCATTTTCCTCTTCTCTCTTATTCTTTATATCTGTTTTTGTTTTTGTTTTTGTTTTTTACCAACTGGCAGTGTAATTCGCTGATAATGAAGTAATGGTCCAAATCTAAGTAGCCATCCTTTAGCAATTACTTCCACTCACAGCAATTGAAATGTAGGTCCTTTAACCTACCTGAAATTGTTAACCTTCTTTTACTACACACAGGTATAAGCCACAGCTTATGTCTGTACTTCTCCAGTAATCCGTTATCTTTAAGGTGTAGTTAAAAATAACCTGAGCATTTGACCTTTACTTAGATCAAAAACATCCTAAATTCCTTCAGGTAAGTATCTGACAATAGAAAGAGAAGACGGAATTTTCCTTACACCTGCAATATAGAAAAATTCCACAAAAATAAACTCAAGTTCTAGTCTTAAAAGGTCAACGCAAGTTACTTGCAGTTCAAAGTTATCTATACATGAAGGTAATTGGGAGGAATTAGAGCATGAATTTGGGAAAGAGAAATCACTATTCTCTACTGGGAATTCTACTTCAAAGTATTTTCAGCTTTGTACATCAGTACCCTGGGAACAAAATAAATCCTGCAAAGTCCAAAATGATGACACTGAAACAGCATTTGGTGTTTCAAGCTAAGGTCTGCTCCAAATCCATGATCAGTATCAGTAGTAAGGCATATGACTTTTCAGACTAATCTCTGTTTAAAGGAAAATTACTCATATGTTTTGATGCAAATGTCTTATTTTAATCCATAATACGAAGAATATAACATATAATGGCCTGCTCCTGTTCCTATCCCTTTAATGAAATCCATTTGCACCTTCAGTAATTCACATTTGATCTTGAACTGAACTGGCTATGAGTAGCTTTCATCTTTGTAACTTACACAGTTAGAGAAAAATAAACTCTTATTTATTTTTTGGAAGCAATCTAGTTAAATACTTGGACTGCATGAGACACAAGAGGGTGAACTCAGTGGGGTCATGAGAACTGTGTGCTACCAGGATTCTATATCTGAGGATTGCTGGAATGGCATTTTCTCTACCATCATGGTACACAATATTTAAACATGAATGGGAAAAGAGCATGACATAGTAACGTTCATGTCATGTATACAAAAAACTAGCCTAAAACATAACCATGGGAATAACATCTAGTGCATGATGAGTAGTTAATTATAGTACTATGGTACTCCTTCATATGAGGAAACATCATCAAAATCTCTGCCGAAGTGAATAGAAATTTTAATGAATAAGGCTAATAAACATTGTGATAAACACTCTTTGTGATGGATCATAATAAATAGAAAGCTGTGAACTGGGAGGAAAAACACTTCACTCTCCAGAGGTGCCGATGGCTTTTTGCAAGCGATTTGTGCATTCTCTCTGCATAGTTGGAATGGCCCCATACATTCATTGAACTCAATATTTCTTTTTTCCACAGTGTGAAATTTCCTCTCTAATTTAATATAGAAATATCAAATAAATACCAGACCAAACACTGAAGAGAGAGGTAAAGATAAACAAAGGAAGACACTGACCTAGAGTGAGTCCCAGTAAATACTGGTGCTTGTTATAAACAGATTTGAGTTCATTGCTTCTGCACGGCTAGATGGTAGGTGAGATTAAGTAGGAGTCTTCACTTCAAGAAAGTAAAAGGCAGCACTATTCCTAGTTTCAGGGAGGTTGGAACTGGGGTGCTCATGAAAGAGGAGAGTGCAGTGAATCTCCCCTTCTTTAACATTCTGCCTGTATCACCCACATTCAAAGTGGCTCCACTGCTTTTCATTATGCAAGAAAGATGCTGTGAAAGGCCTCCTGCAGTGGCCAGGCTCCCTGTTGCTCCCAGATAAAGGCTGGGAGAACTCCAGCATCTGTGAGACACCCAGAAGATTTCTGGTGAAGCCAGCTGTCAGTCAGTCTGGGACTCTTATCACAAGCCCTAGATTGAAGAAAGCATGCTGGCTCAAGACAAGCAATGGGATGAAGTATATGCTTACACTCACCCTAAACAGAGGGCAAGGGTGCTTTGTTGGATTAGGACCACAGTGCAGGTCCCCTCATCACTGTCCTAAAGAAGCAAAAGTGGGTAATATAGGTTGGGAGGAGATCTCTATATTGTAAACAAAGGACATTTTCCACTGAAAATTTGTCCTGTAAAACTTAACTAGCTGGTTCTGTGGTTATCCTAACGTGCTCGGCTATATTCTTGATCTTCATGATAAAAAAATAACATTGGCTACCTTAGCATGTAGCACGGGCAACAGCATCAAGTCAATAAAAAGAAAGAGCTGGTGCTATATAAACCAGCCTATAAAAATTTCAGCAGTTTTACTTGAGACAGTCTTTTATCTGGGGTCATGGTCTACATGCCCAGTAACAGGCATCTTCCAGTTCAGTTTCACTGGAAAAGGATTCATTTCCTGTGCTCTGAGACTACTCCACCACAGCAACCAAAGTATACTAAGAAGGAAC
Organism: Rhea pennata; assembly: GCF_028389875.1. NCBI lineage: Eukaryota > Metazoa > Chordata > Aves > Rheiformes > Rheidae > Rhea > Rhea pennata. Next base: position 21,824,105 of record NC_084668.1, read on the forward strand.
AACTGAGAAACTTGTTCCAAAGATGCACTTCTGAGCTGAACTGAGCTGAAGTGCTAAGACAACATAACCAGTATTGCCCAGTACTTCATTCACTTTTTGGGTTTAATTTCGAAGAACCTTGAAGTCAGACTTCGCTAAACTTTTCCCATTTCATAGCTGTGGGGTTTTATTCCCTTCTCTTCAACTATATTGCTCCCAGAGCACAAGCCCACACATCTGTCACTACTTCACCAAAGATATTCAAACAACACTTGGAAGGCAGATGCATGTTCCATCTGCCTGCCTTGGCACCAGGTAGAACAAAAATTGCTTAAAGTTATGTAAAATAGAACACAGATGTCGAATTTTGCTCATATTTGTTGTTGCCTAGTTTTACTTTGCAAACTCTCCTCCTATAGACCCAGACTTTCAAGAGAGGGAACTTGTCCTTGGCAATGAAGGCATTCAACATCTTGCAGGATGACTTCAGGCCTAAAACTTTAAACGTTTGGCAAACCTAAATCTCAAAGGGGATCAAAGGTTAGAGCCATTACAGAATGGACACAGCAGTGCTTAGTCTGCTAACTAGTGAAAGCTATAGTCATCAGCTTGAGATCGAGTCACCCAAAAAGTGTTCAGAGATGGTAGAGGTGAAGTGCTAAGAGGCCAAGCACTTTGTTCAGGAGCAAAACTGGAATGTTTCTTATCTGCCCATCTCTGGATTTTAGATAGCAAACATCAAGTTGCAAGTAAATGTAATTCATTTTCTACAGAGAAATGTCTAAGCCTTTATTTAAAACAAAACAAACTCCCCAAAACCATCAACAGCATGAAGTCAATCTTTTCTTTAATAGATTGCAGGCACTGTTACTAGGAACATTTTCTCAGCCCTCTTTTAACCTAATCTCAGATGCTACAACATGCATTCATTCTTTCCTGTCTGAAAGGATTTGAAGCTCTGCTTTGCAGAAGAGTGCCTACCTTTTAGGCTACGCATTCTTTGCACACCTATGTGCCTAACCTGACCTAAACAATTAAGTGAGGATCACAACACAACACAAGTTTTACACCACCTCAAATGGCACCCAAACTGCAAAAGCATAGTGTCATTCCCAATTTCTTCCCAGTGTAAGTTATTACTTTCCCCAAATAAAAACAGGTTCAACAGAGAGTAGAGAAAACCCTACTGATTCTTGGAAATTAGGATACTATCCTAGGCATTAGTTAGAGTAATGCTGAATCTCTTCAGGCAGCCCTCCAGTCTCCCACTAACTTGGCCAATGTTTTCACCAAAAGCTACTTTGCAAAATGGGGAAGCATTCCCTCTTTCTGTTTTGGCAGGCTTTTGAAGGAAAACAGTCACAGCTGACCTCTTGAAAAATTTCAAGTAATGCTGTGGATTTAGATGGTAACATATCTATCCTTCAGTGAACTCCAAGGTTAAAAATACATTTCTATTTCCTGTTTGTCTTCCAGGCTTGTTGATGCAGGTATACGTTCTGCTGGCAGCTCTGAATCCTGTTACAATGGTCTACCTCTCTCAAGGCATTTTGTTGAGAGCAGGCAGCAGGACTGCATGTTCCAATAGTTCAATAAACAAAGAGTTTGGTAGTTTTTGGATCTGATCCAAAGCTTTCTCAAAGGCCTGGCCAAGTTTGTAGAATAAAGTCCGGTAGGGAGGGATCTCTGCACATCAGCCTCCTTGCCATACCTGGGTGTGAGGTACATCTTGCCTCATCTAAAATAAACAGCATATGCACATATTGAAACCCACTCTGAATAGTTCCTGGAAGGTGCACAAGAGGGAAAATGAAGCACACATGACAAATACTAATGATTCTACCACCTTAAGGAAGCTGAAAGATACTGTGACGACAGTGATTTACATAACTATACTAAACTGTTTATAGGCAAGAATATTAAGCCCATCTACTAGACAAGGTTAAAAGACTTACACAAAACATATCAAGTTCTGCCTCACATGATCCTTTGTTCCCCTTTGCTTAACCGCAGGAAAAAAAAACCACTTTAAAATATTAGCAAAACATACCCCAAGAATCTGACTGAATAACAAAGCATAGAGTGGATTGACTGCTCCATTCACAGCTGCTCCCAGAGATCCAAGCACCATGTACGGCCATTCTGAAGCATTGTATTTCAAAATCCTGGCAAATGGTACAGGTTTGACATCATCTTCATCCACAACAACAGATTCCTAAAAAGTAGGTTGCATTTATGGAAAAAAATCCAAAATTCTCTGAATAATGTTTTCCCCTTGGCAGTGAGATAAAATAACGAGCACAGGTACTCTGTTAAATGGCTGCCTCCAGTATCAAAACAGCTAGTCTGGCTTTGTATAGGAACAGAATATGATGGGTCTTGCCTACTGTCTTGAATTCTTCTGTAGGATTAGGGAGTCACAAGAGTGTTACATAAATCATTACCTCTATTGTCCCTGGAGAAAAAGGAAAACAGTTATAGCTTGTGTAGCTCTGCTGATTCCAAATGAAGGGGTTATTTATGACCTGCTTAAGACTTCCAGCTACTGAAACTCAGGCTGTTCCCTTTCTGCTACTTCAGATGAGGTGCAATGCAACACTCACTACCAAAATATGATATTCCTTCCTCACAAGGGGATTTTTTATGTCACTCGTGGCATGCTTAAGTATTTTTTTAAAACAGTGTGGGTGAAGGTACTGATCAGACTTTGCATCAAATAGGCACTAAGTAAAATTAGAACAAAGATGACCTGAGAGTGATACTTCAGCGTCATACATGCTAATTATGCCTCCTTTATGTGAAGCATCCTTAGACTATGTGCACAATTCCCATAATTACTTCCAGTAAGTGCAGAGTACTCATCATCAAATTATAACTTACCTTGCCATTTGATTTTGTGCAGAATATTTGTAAAACTGTTCTGAGCCCTGTTCAACTCCCTCAGTTCATATAGCCAAAAATGCCCAGACAAGAAAGACCCTGTGAACACCTACCTGTTGGAAATGTGCAAGGATAAAGGGATGGAAACATTTTAGTTTTTCTTTTCCTTCTGAACTAGTGCCATAGTGACAGCCCTAAAGCCTTCTATTTATCCACAGAATAGGCTTAGCAAGAGCAAGAGCAGTGACTTCTGACAGCTGCTTTCTGCACTGAATATCTATAGCCTTGCAAGTTGGTGCAGATAGCTTCATAAGCACTTTGGAAATCAATACACTGTGCTAAAGAACCGGTCCTATTCCGTATCATTTTAAGGCATACTGTCTTTATTTTCTATATTGCTTGATTGCAAAAGGACACTGATGACAGTCTGCTGAAATCAGTGAAAGGACTCTGGCTCAGGTTGCAGTAGTGTTCTCCCTTTTCTCATACTTCTCCAGATAATTTTGAGAGAGTGAAGTGAATTTACTCTTTACTGAACAGTAGTACTGAACAAAAAGTAGTCATTCAGTGGCTTTTTATAGACTGAACATCTTCATCTACAACATAAATCAATCTATCAATAGTGCATGGTCTGCTAGAAATTTTACATGGACGAGTAAGCCTAACAGCATCAAAATGCAGCCTAGAGCTTACACAGAGGATAAGATCCAAAGCTGTGGATTGGTACAGAAAAAGATCCATCCAAGAAGACATGCCAACAAGTCCTGTAAGAGAAGCACTTATCTACAGATTATCAGTATTGAGTAATATAAAAGATGTCCTGTTTGTTTACAATTTAATAATAAACTATTACACCTGACCTTTTTTGCTGATCCATCACCTTCTCCATAAGAAGACATAAGATACGCAGATTCTGAATGGTCTCCTGCAATGGATAACGGAGGGTCAGGGACTACATTAGAGAGCTGAGATCTGGAGCGCTGCCGAAGTGAAGCTCTATGAGAGAAGACAGAAAACAGTCTGTTCTTCACAGCTCAGAAACACAATATTTGCTTTCAAGGCAGGTGCAGTTTTAATATCACATGAAATCAGGATTCGCTGAACCACAGGAATCCCACTGACTTTTTCTTTCCTTTGCCATCTTCTGTCAACTTCTCAAGAAGAAAAAATCCCACAGTTTTTATTTTCGTAATCACACTCCACCCTTACCACTCAGATGTTGTCTTATTGAGCAAATTCATGGAGTACTCTACACACAGGCTTATTTGCACATGTTCTTAAGAAACCAAGTCAAATCACCATTATCACTACAAATTAGTTTAGTCCTGTAAAACAGGATGCTGAAGCAGTCCACCCATGCCCCCAAAACCATAACCCTATAAACTGGGAGCCACACATTCACTTATACATACTTGACATGGGCTTGCCTGAAAGAAATAATAAATCTCTAGCTACAAGACAGACTGGCTTGTAAAATGCTTTATCTTTCATGAAGTTGAAGTCATAATTAAAAACATTCTTATACGTTAGCATTGATTTCTTAGGTAATTCAACAGCAAGGAAAAGTGTACGAGGTGATATAAACGCATGGCTATATGGTATGGATATTAAAAATGGAACACAAACACAATGGACCAGAATTGGAAAGGAGATACTATGCTTAGAAGGGCAGTAGGATTAAGAGTATTTCTATTTATCCATAGGTCTTCAATCAGCAGCATATCACCCAAGCTCTTCCTTTCCAAGTGGGCTATGTCTTAGTACATGCTTGCAGCCATTTGACTCTTTGCCATGCCATACAGAGCAGTATATAATTAGTACTATTAGTATATTTAGAAAAAGTACAGATATCTGGAAACACATAGAGATTAACACCCATCTTCATTTTTAAGACTTACCGCAAGCTGGCCTGATAGCTTCCTCTGCTAAATGACTGGACTTTCTCAAGATTTGGCTCAAGCAAGTTATTTTCTGCTGCTGTAAAATATAGTATATAAAGCTCTTCAATTTGTGCTAAAATTGAATACAACCTAATTCCTGTGTTGATCTGCAAAAAACTGAAGTATCTCCAAGTCATAGCTGGAATACTTCGTAGAAAGCAAGGGACATAAAACAAATATGTTACTCCACCTGTACACACCACAGGTTTTATATCAGTTTGCATTTGACCCGATCAAGTTAGCAAATTGAATATTAAACCAAGTATCATCTTATTTGGGATGTGACTGCTGAAGGCTATTTCCCTATTCTAGCAATTGGCCTCATCTTTTAAGATAATCATATCCAATGCATGACACTTCACAAAAATACAAGTCATCCTATTAAGCTTCTATTTCCAGAATCTTGGATTCAAATCTGCCTCTAGCAAAACAAATAAAGTGGTTTCAGCATGCTCTGTAGCTTGCCTGTAGTTCAAATGCAGCACAGCAGAACTGTTGGCACTAACCAGAGAAACAAAATGCCAAGGTATTGCAGGTCAGGACTAATGTTCCAGGGCATTCAGTGCATATGCACTAAAACCACTTTGGCCAGGGCTATCAGTGTACTACTTCTAAGGATGCTAAAATTTAGCCCTCAAGGGGAAAAATGGGGTGGGGGGTGGCATAGAAAGGGAAAAAGGATTAGTCGTCAATAAAATAAATACATATACACACTATGTTATATATATTATATAAAAGAAACGAGACACTTACTTCGCACTGGTACTCCAGCAAGTGCCCTGTCTCCTTTGCTTTGTAAGGTCACTAGCATGAAATAAACCCCTTTCCTCTTCAGGAGTTCCTCATGAGTTCCTCTCTCCACAGCCCGTCCGTGCTCAAACCCAACAATGACGTCGGCAGCTTTGATGGTGGACAGGCGGTGAGCTATCGAGATCGCCGTGCGGCCAAGGCGAGCCTGACAGAGAACAACAGCCATGTGGCCAAGACAGCAAACAGAAGCTCTTGGAACCAATGGAGCATAACCTAAAGTTCAGTCATATCAACAGGAGTCTTTCAAGTGGATTTAGCTGACTTTGAATTATCTCCATCCGTAGCCTATATTGTTCATGTATTCTCCACACAGAAAAAGGCAGATATCTTTGAGTCCTTTTGCTAGTGCTCTAAACTGTCTGGAAGCAGGTTTGTTCCAGCATGGAAGCTGTGAAACTGCATTGTTGTGGCCCTAAAAAGTGTTTTAACTTGGACTTAGGACTGTGCTAATACCCCCAGATTATTTTTTCTTGCCACTTCGGTGAACAGATGGAGAAAACACACAACTGCTCAAAACTGTGTTCAGAGAAACAAAACCACAGAATCACATGTCAAAAACTGGAGCTTATCTGCAGTGACTGTTTTTCTTCACTCTTTGCAGAGAAACTCAGACATCTGCAGAGTTACAGAATGGTCATTTAAGTATTAATTCTCTGGCACCAGAGAAGAAGGGTTGTTTCTGACTAAAACTCAAATGTTCCAAATTCATTGCCTTGGCAAGGTCGCTCTTGGATTCATGGAATTAATTCAGAAAAAGAAACAAGATTACAGGTGACACATCTGTACAGATTGTAGATTCTTCAAACTTCTGACTTACTTATTGTCTATATGTAGAGTTACCAATGACATTCATTGCCAGGAATGGCATTAATTTTGCCAAAATTTACACAAGACATAATTCAGGCTAAGCTCCCTTCATATTAAATCTATTTATCTAAAATTGGCACTTCTAGTCTGACTTATTTACTGTAGGATTAGATGAATCCCACTTGGGACTCTATCAATTGCATTGATCAAATCTCTGCTGGTTAAAAGGGGGGCTTAGCATAGCTGTTCTGGGAGCAGACATCTATCTTGCTAATACTTACTTTTAATCAGACAAATCCTACAAATGACATAGAAAAGTTTCCTTCTGGTCATGGACAGAATTGTCAAAATCTTGATAGTCCTGAGCATCTTATTACCTACTTAGCCAAAACCCCTCCTAAGGGATTTGCTGGATCACAACACATGGATCAGATTACAACTCACACAGAAAAAGATGGAGGGCAGTGAATATCCAGAGATGGGAACTATCTCTGAAGAAAGTGAATTATAGATTTTTGTTAATGTTCCAATAAGAAAGAAATATTTCCATGCAATACCAAGGTTCTATTTGTGTATATGAAACAGTTAAGAGAAGTTTCTCAATGCTTTGTCACAATTCAGCAGCATCCTCTACACAGTGCCTTAAAAATTATTTCTACTCTTTTAAATCTGATTTATGCTATATTATAGCAAACCTTATGAAGTGCTTCTTGAACAGTAGCTTCACTTTCATTATCAAGTGCTGAGGTAGCCATATCCAGTAGCAGGATTTTAGGGTTTCGCACAAGGGCTCGAGCAATAGCTATCCTCTGCTTTTGACCTCCACTCATCTGGCTTCCACCCTCTCCAACATGAGTGTCAAATTGCTGGGTGAAGGAAAAAAATTAAAATGAAACACGTAACAAAGGCATCTATCAAGCTTCTGATGAAGTCACTGTAAAATGCCTTTCAGGTTTACACTGGCAGTGGACTTAAAAAAAAAATTATCAACTTTGAAAGACAAAAAAAAAATTGTTACTGCTCCAGACGTTGAGGACAGCTGATGAAAGAATCTCCTTCATAATCAACAATATTAATTATAAGACCTAAATAACTCTTGTTGAATGAAAGGTTGCTACTTACTGTCAATTTTAATCTTCTGCTCTTCCATCTAAACTCAAACAGCTACAAAGGGGGAGGGACAAAGTGATCTTCTATTTTTCCATCAAATTCCACCAAATATTTTAAGAGGCAGAGCATACCTGTGGCAAGTCCATGATAAAGTTGTAAGCATTGGCCTCTTTGGCCGCTTTGATTATTTCTTCCATGGTAGCCTCATCCCGACCATAGCGAATGTTCTCTGCGATTGTGGTAGCAAACAGAACTGGCTCTTGCTCAACAATACCAATCTGCGAGCGTAGCCACTGGATATTAAGGGAGCGAATGTCATGGCCATCCAAGGTAATCTACAGAGTCAATTAAAGCAAGGACAAAACAAAACAAAACAAAGTGATGGACATTCTCTTCCCTAGTTCAGAGATTTTAAAAAAACACACATTGGAAATAAATATCTCTTTTTGTTTGGCTTCACAAATAAAGCCAGGCAGAAAATAGTCAAACTAGTTTTCTGTAAAGGATGTAAATATTCGGACATATAAGGACATATACCTTTTCTACTAGTAAAAGTGAATTAACAGATTCATGGAGAGCCAGGTGGAAGAATTATCCATCCTCTACCATCTATTTGCAGATATTTTTCAAGACAGGGACCTTTTGTTTTGTTTTGTTTTATGTTCCCTAATGGAAGAGATTTCTGTTTTCTAGGCAGATCTAGTCACAAAACCCAAAACTACCTCTGTGTGTCTCATTTACTAGGTCTTTTCAGTTGTGAAAAACAATACTTTTGGTCAAATTTAGTCAATTGTTTCAGAGCTGGTGAGTAGTTAAGGAAGAGAAAGTCTTAATTATAAAATGAACAGGCAAACAAAAATTTACAAAAATTTTCCTCTCAAAAAAAGAAAAGTTGAGAAGGTGTGCTATTATTTTTTCCATGTGTTTTCTAATATTCAAGATTATGAAGCACTTTCAGGTTCTTTAGGAATATTGAAACTTCGGTCTTTTGGCATGAGTACAAAAAGAAATAATAGAAAATGCACTATAAAGTAACCGAATTCTGTATAAATGAGTTTTGTTAAATATATATTTACACTAAATTGATTCTTTGTCTATTTTAGTTTCAAATATATGTTACCATGTATGTGATTTGTGCCAACTAAGAAAACATAAATGAGATGAGAATGTTAATAGATGTAACTTATATTCATAGCCAAATGATTTGGCATATACTAAAACAGTATTATGGGACAACGATTAAATATTCAATATTGTATTTCCCAGAACTGAAAATGAGTTGTCACTCCTGAATTACTGTCTAGATAGGTATAGTTTTTACTCAGATTTAGCACTGAATTTTTATTTCCTCCTAATTTTTTTTTCTCTTTCACATTATTATTATTGATAATACTATTCATCATTCACCTAAAATGGACAAAAAAAAAGGTATTTTGCTCATTTCTTTTTTGGATCTAAAAGGAAAATAATTTAAGAATCTCCCTTTCCACTTTGGAGAAGAAAGCATGTTGCTCTTCAAAGCTTCTAAGACTAGAGAAACCCCTGCTTTAATGGGATACTCACCATGCCATCACTGGGGTCATAGAAACGCTGGATGAGCTGTATTGTTGTACTTTTTCCAGCTCCACTAGCTCCAACAAAAGCTGTTGTCTCCCCTGCTTTAATAACCATATTAAGATTTTCCAAAATCTGGATTAAAAAACACAAAAAGATCCATTTTAATTCTCTGTTACTGCTGGCAAAACCAACATACTTTAACTGCTTACAGTAATTGTATTCACAAGAGGGATGACAAATAATTAATTACCTTTACTTCTGGTCTGGAGGGGTAATAAAATGTTACATTATGAAATTCAATTTCACCTCGCACTTTATCCAGCTTGTAGCCATCTTCTGACATGCAGTCAATGGTAGGTTTCTAGGGTAGAATTTAGTGTGTTATTTAATTGCTGTTAAACAACCAACACTTCTGCAGTAGATAAATACTCCCAATTCCATACAAAGCCATGACAGTTCTAGTTGAACAGCTCTTGGTTGCACTGAAGTAATAGCAGAATCTGCCTCAGAACTAGTACGCAAGAAAACTAGTAGGCAAGAAACATAAAACGAGGGCCAAAGTGACAGAGTGGTTGGCACCAGCGGTTAGCGCAGGCAAGGTGAATACATCCTCTTCTCATCTTCAGCTTACTATGTTTGCCATGGTCATTTTGCTAGTTTTTGCTGGAACAGGATAGGTGAATGCAACAGGCATTTTGACTAAGTTATTTTACCCAGCTTCTCAGGACTAAGATGGTATTACTTTGCTCACATAAACATTCTCTCATATCACTGAACAACCAATTTGTTACTGAAAATCTGCACATTTAATCACTTCTTTGCATTTAAAGCATCCATCCTTACATGGCCACTCTTAAGTGCTGGAATCCTAATTTGAAGTTTTTCCATCAAGTGTATTTGCTCTCACCGACTTTTGGCCAGGCCCTGGGTATCAGGGACTGTTAGACATGAGTGAGGAGAAAAAGAAATCTGAAGAATCCCAAAGAAATCAGATTTTCTAAGGACAGTAAAGCTTATCATAAATCTAAAGATATGAACTGTGGAAATAAGAGAATGAATTAAAACTAAAGCAATACCAATATTTGATAACTGAAACATATATGATCTTTTAGGTAGCCTAACAAATAGAGGGAAAGGAACATACAGAAGGGAATATTCATAATGGAAATGCGTATGTTCTAAGCTGTTAAGAACAGCCGAAGGACTGGTTAGTCTTTAAGATTATGTCTTAATTGAGGTCAGATACTAAGCTATGAAGAAACAAATCCTGCAAATAGGAATCTCAGCATGACCGTTAAGTTAAGTGCCAGAGAAAATCAGTATCAGGACTGAGCTGTGTTTTTACTATCTAGTCACTAATCTACAAATGTGGCAATTGGATGGATCTAATTTTGTCATTCTTTCTCTAGACAGATGAAATCTGTCATTGTAGTTTGTTTTTTTAACCCTAAGGTTATCTTACTCAGCTTTATCTTGATTTTTGTGTCTAGCTCACTGTTGAAAACTCTTCTGCTTTTAAAATTTTTTTGTTAAAACCCACTTCTCTTATTTGTCTCTTCTTCAGCTTATCTTAGAGCAAAACCTTTAACACAACTTACAAGGCATATACATTATTATTACAGAACACTGAAGGTTTACTAAAAGGTCTATTAGCATTACCATAGCTCCTCTAGCCTTTTTTATGTACCTTAAGTGCTCTTTAGAAGACAGCCAGCATTTCAACCTGTTTACACAGCACCTAGCACAATAAAGTCTATCAATGACCAACGATACTAAATACTACTAAGAAATCTACAGTGTTTCTCCAGTCACTAAATGTACCCAAATACAGAAAAGAATCCTCATGAAAAAAATGCCAGCAACTCTCAGACCTTTCTCATACAACTACATTTCATCTATTTATCTCTCCTGAAAATGTTGTAAATAACATTTATGGATGCTGTGGGAACACTGCTTGTGTTCATTTGGTCTCATTTCACACTTAGGGAAGCTTTGGGACAGGTGACAGAGGCCAGTCTTGCCAACTAATGGCAATAGGTCCATGTCTTTTGACACCATCTGGCAGCCTGGAGCTAGATTCATGCTGAAACTTTGGCTGCAAACTGACAGTTACTGCCTGCATGCAGGCCTTCTGAGGGCCAGCACTGATCAGTAGTTGTATCTAAGGAGAAGTGGGAGCCAGAAACAGAAGTAACTGGTGGGAAAAACATCATTATTCAGGCCACTTGGGGAATCTGTTCAACATCCTCTCTGAACATGTGTGCATGCAGCTAGAGCTTTCTATCACACAGTCCATTCTTTAATTACTCTCATTTTATCTCATTTACATTGTGGATAAAAATACTCTTGCTAGAGGGCTATTTAATTATTTTTCTACTATCAAGTGACAGAGCTTAGAAATTTATTACTTACTTTATCTATTGTCTCAAAAATACTTGTTGCAGCCCCACGGCCAGTGGCAAAGGCTTCCAGGCAGGGAGATACTTGGCCAAGATTTAAAGCTCCTACTAAAATGCCAAAGAAAACCTGAAAAAATAGAAGAAGAAATTAACAAAATCTAACAGCACAATTTTATTAGTTTAGAGCTCAGAAAGACAAAAATCAAACTACAGTGGTTTAAATTCCTGTGCATCAATCGAACTGCAGTAATTCACTGCACAAGCATAATCAGCTTACAGCAAAACAAACTAATGTATCTAAGAACAGACTTCCATTGTCTTTCACAACTTTGTTTCCAGGCTGAAATAAATCAAATTATCTCGGGTTTGCCCCAGACTTAGAGTGTCTGCACCCAGACATTTACTGAGGTGCCACAGATAAAACTTTTTTAAGCCATCTCAGTTTGATGGTGCACTTACACCCTCAAAAAAAAAGGGCTGTAATGGAACAACATGGCAAGTAAATCCTTTGGAGATGTCTGTGACCAAGAAGAAAATGAGAATCTATAACAGTTCAAAAGCCTGGAGAAGTTTAAAATACTATATGTGACTGCTATTAGGATGTGATTAAGACAAATCAACATCAAGAAAAAATAGACAACTTTGGCCATAATATCATAGCTATTCTTACATGGACCAACATCTACCAGTAAATAACACTTGCAAAACTTGCTTCTGGAGCATGTACAAGCTACAGAGAATATTTTGGCCTCCTCTTCACACAGAAATGAACTGTAATGGTTGCTATCAACACTGAATATGCCAATATTTGAGTTGAGACTATTCTATTAGTTCTTTATGGTGATATCGGAGAACATTTGCCATCTCCTGATAAATGGCCCAAGGCCTTAAAGTTGACTTTCTGCAGGTAGCAGAAAATACAAAACCTGAGTATTAGGAGGACTAGTATGCAATCTTTTGCTGTAGTTTAACAATGCCTGAGAAGTCTGTTAAGAAAGAATTAAAGAGTCAGCTAGTCTGAATACAACATAGACTGCAGTCAGGACAGATGGCAAGGTGTAGAAGGAAACACTACTGTCCAGGAAGAAAGAAAAGTACACAGGACTCAGCTCTCCCTTATGCCACTGGTATTTGCTGAGAATAGCCCCCAGGGCTGAAGAGAAAGACACATACTACTCTGCATAATGTGCACTGCAAAAATGTATACTGTGATGTATAGATCTTGCCACAAATTCATACTCAGCTTTACTAGAGACTAATTTCCTTGTATGGAAAAGTCCAAAGCAAGTAGATCACATGCATGTCAGATTCTATTATGAACAGGAGGAGAACAGGTCCTGTAGCTCTGACTGGAAATAAAAGGGAAGGCAACTTGTAATTTATCCCAACTCGGTATGGCTCATGCACAACAGTTTTTCAGAGACTGGAAAGAGAATATTTAAATGTTTTTTTAAAATCTATAAACCTCCCCCCCCCCCAAACTCACTAGGAGTGTATGATGGAAAGTGGGAAATAATTTATCAAGTGCCATTAGCAGGAAGTTCTGCACTACATGCTACTATGAGGGTTAGGAGCTGGCATGGTGCACGAGAGAGAGAATGATCAGAAATAGATGTTTCACTAAAACACTAGGGCTTCAGGAAAAGTTTATTCTGGGTCTGACCCAGAGCCTGCCATTTAGACAGTTGTAGCTTAGAGTGGAGAATAAGTGAAATATCTGTAGATCTTGGTTCTATTGCATTTAGATTATAAAGCATCTACTGTGCTAGTAGTGGATGCATAAGACCGCTGCAGGTTAGTATGCTTTTTTTTTTTTTTTTTTTTTCCTGCATAAACTGCAGGAGCTAGTCATGTGTTTTTTGGCCAGCATTGGTCAAAAATATTTATACATTTTCTGTCACCTGGAGAACTGGGTGGGAAATTTGTTTTTTGTCATCTGGAGAGCTGGGTGGAAAATTTGCAACAGAAAATGGTGATTCAACAGAACTGAAACTATTCAAATGAGAGAAATTAGATTTGATAAAACTTTCTTCAGATAGGTTCCTCCTTACTACAGTGGGATTTTTCATCACAAATAAAGCTCTTCAGAAGACCCAATATTCCAGAAAATACAGGCACACTCAGGATACGAGAAAGCTAGTTTCAGGTCTCTGATGGATATGTAGAGACACACAAACGCAAGTGTCATTCTGATCACAGTAGATGGCATGTGAAATCTTTAAAAAGAACATGAGTTTTTTTTTTTCTTATCCAGTTGAGTCATATACTTTATGCATACACTGAGTAATGACCTTTAAGAAAAAAACATATAGAGCTTGTTACCGCTAGGTAGCAGATATCAGAATATTACAAATATGTGTTCTAGAACTAATGTTTTCAGGGACAGTCCACAAAAGTTAGATCAAATTAAAATGAGTACCTGTAGAAGAGTGCCAGGTGAATATTCATCTTCTTCAAGGACAAGTTTAGAACCATACCAAAAAGCTAATGCATAACACAGGAAAATTATAAGCCACATGTAACCAGTGAATAATCCCATTATCATCCCTTTTCGAATTCCCCAGTGCTGAGCAAACACCAGATTCTTATCATATCTGTAGAAAGAGTGGAAAAAATGGATGAAATCAATTTGATAGAAAATTCATAACAGAGACCAAAATGAAGTGCCTTCAATGGTTGACTGTGCTGCAGTGAACTGAGGGTCCACATAACGTTGATACCTGTTACTCTGAAGTGAGAGATCACTGTTGCTTCTGCTGAAACCATCAGTCCTTTCAGTTTAGAAAAGCATTGAATATCCCACTGTAATAAGCACAAGCAATGCCACACTTTCTACAGATACCTGACCAAAGGATTGGGAGTTTTAGCAGTGTGGCACAAGATCTGGCAATTTGGCTAAAGCTTCAGAGAAAGTCCTACAGCCACACTGTGTTTAAAATGAATGTAAGAGATCTGCAACATAATATCATCAAATCATCATATTTTGCTGTGAAGAGGAAAGCAGTGAAGAAAACAATCTATAAATTGTTAAGTCTAATCAGGAGAAACACAAAATTTAGTAGTAATTTGCAATCTTGGCAACAAAGGAGATAAATAGTTTAGATTCAGGTGTCTAAAATTCACCTTGTGCTTATTTTTCTCTATTGAATAAGCACTTCTGAAGACCTAGAGCCAGCTTATCAGAAGTATTTATAAAGCAGACAATTCAGGTAGAGCTGAAACTATCTGTATGTAGATCAAAGGCTCTTTCATTTTTAGGACCCTGTCAAAATGTCTGGTTAAATAGCAGATAGGTCTGCAATAAGATGTGGATGAACAATGACCAACTGTTCATGAACATTCAGGTAACTATGAAAAGAGTTCTGATTGATTTCATACCTGTCAGTATTTCGATTTAATAGTATATATTTTTATCAATAGCTTTATTTATTTACTTTACTGTAACTTATAATGCTCAATAATTTATGATTCTGAAGTACTACTACTGTAACTAGAAGTGTTACTATTATTTCTGACATTATCTAATGAATGACTTCCTCCATTTTTCAGGATCCATGCTGCAATATTTTAATTAAATGAATAAAAGTGATATACCGGTATATTACAATTTATGGACAAAAATGGACAAAATCATGAAAACATTCCTACTAAAGATAAAACTTTCAGAGTGGGCACCATAAATGGAGGTCATCATGGGGGCTATGAGACTCTGGAACTAGTTCTTATTTAGGTTGAAATTTCCCAGACTTTTCAGACGTGCTGCAAAAGTGATTTATCAGAAAGTGCCTGAAGGAAAGTTTGAAAGTAGGAATGACTTGAAGATAGTATTTCTGGTGCTTTAATACACCGATTGACTGAATTCTGTAACTGTTTTTGCATACATAATATCATTTGCAAACTAAATTTCTGTGGTAGGTACATGCATACTCAAAATACTCAAAGCTGAAGGATAGTCACTGTTTCAGAACTGAGAGACTACTTGTCAGGATATCGAAGCATATGACAGCATTATGTTGCTACATAGAAAAGAAATCAGAGACTCTTTACAATTTATCTGAACAAACCTTTCAACTTCTTTCTTTTCCCCACCAAAAGCAGCCACTGTTCTGATGGATGAGAGTACTTCGTCAGCCACAGCCCCAGCTTTTGCATAAGCCTTTAATTCTCGGCCTGTCAGTTTGGCCACAGCCTACAAAACCATAAGAAGTGTTGGTTACACCTAAACTATAGGTGTAGACAAGGATGATGATGAGCACTACTGACCGTCACCCAGCACTACCTTCTCTGCATGAGTTCACCTCTCCTGCTCTGAGCAAACTTTTATTAGGCATGCTGCCTACTCAGAAACTGCCTTCTAATATTAGGGTGTATACTTCTCTGTAGCAAGTACTTTGCACAACAAATTCACCCTCTTGGCCAACCATTCTGCTCCAAATTGCTAGAAAGAGCAGCTGGTGACAACTGCTTCCCCTTCCCTTCTGTTGCCAGTTGAGCTTAAGCAACCTGCAGATGGAGGGTAAGTGCATTTTGGGGAAGAGGAGGTTAAGCAGGAAGGTTAAGCCCTTAGCCACTGCAGCAGAGCCCAGCTTCCAGCAGAACAGGGAATTCCTTCTTCAAATACTCTAGCCTATGCATCTATTAGTCATTTTTGGAGACAGGAAACCAGGCCAGACTGACCTTGGGTTTATCTTCTTTATGGGAGAAAACAGACTTGGAAAGGCTCAGGAGAAGAAAACACCAAACAGTATGTATGTGAAAGGAAAGAGCTGGGCATAGAGGAAGAAGAAAGGAAAGGGAAAAAATTATAAACATAAAGGAGAACAAGCTCAGAGAGAAAGTGCAGATGAAAGAAAGACGCAGGTAGAGTTTGATTTCATTCCCTGGCAAAATGCTGCTCTCCCATTTCACACTGAGTCATTACTCATATCATCTACTTGCAGTCACAGCACAACCTATGAAAGAAGCAGGAAGAAGATAAATTGCCAGAGTTACACTACAGGTTTGACAGTAAAAGGATAATACACTGTTCTCAACATGGAAGAAGGGAAACAGCAAGAGGGTTGAACCTGAGTGAAGAGCACAGGGGATTGTGAAGGAGGAGTAGAAATTGCCCAGCCCTGCTGAGTAAGGGAGTAGAAGTGAAAAATACTGAGAAGCCTGAAATTCCCCTCCTCCATGTGGTTCTTCCACACAGTGAAAGGGAGGTGAAGGGAGTAGGAGAAGTAGAGAGAGGAACAACTGAGAGAGGATGCAGGAGCTGCTGGGAGCATGGACAGCTTGAGGTGAGTCAAATACTTGATTTCAAATATTTTAAAGCTCCTAGACTGGATTCCACCCTAACCTTTGTAAAGAATTCAAGTCCAACACACAGTAACCATTTAAAACAGATCTGCAGGAACAGAGAGACGCTATAGGTCAAGTTCTGACCTCAGCAACAATAATATCCATCCATGGGATCCCACAGAAGGTATGCTTAAGCTCCCATCTTAGAAGCAGGACATATTTTTCCTGGAATCAGAATAAACGAAGAGAGCAACATCCTTCTCTCCCACCCACCCTGTCATGCCCAGGAGTGTTGTAAGGTTCTCAGAAGGAGACAGCTCTCTCCAGGACAGTGTACAGCAGCTGCTGTGATGAGAATCTGCCTCCTTGACTTCTGAGAGGTGCTATAGCCTTCTCTTCCACAAACCCCTCTAGCTCAATGGCATGGTCTTCCCTACTCATCACACCCAGGCATGGACCTCACACAATTCACTTACCAAACCATAGATAGCTGCTCCAATTCCAATCAGAGGACTGACTGCAATGATAACCAAAGTCAGTTTCCAGCCACTGACAAATCCCAGTAGGAATCCACACACAAAGGTGGTAAAGCGTTGGATAAAAACTGCTACTTGATCAGCAATAGCCTCATTAATTTTGTTAATGTCACTGGAAAAAAACACACACACACAAAAAAGAGATGATTGGTGACTATATCTTTTATTTGTGTTACAGTTTTGGCCATATTAAGGTTCATTGCTTTCTCCTGCAGAGGGCCCTGGAGGCCTTCCTCTCCTCTACTCTTATCTTTCTCATCTTTTCTAAAGACCTTGGGCTACAGTGAGGACAGCTGATGCCTTTGCAACGGCATGAGATGTTTAGATATGAACACTTTAGAAAAGATATGGCTTCTCCTGAGAAAAGTCACCCTGCCAGCTGTCTCTTTCACTGTCTACTTCTTAGTACTGTGTCCCTGCTGATTCAAAAGGGGAGGCAGAAACATCATATGTGGATGCAGTTGTATGATAATGGGAAAACAGCATTCTCCCCATCGGATAACACCAAATATGTAACACACAGCTTTGCTGAAGGGGGAGGGAAAGGGAAGAGGGCTGCATCCCTCCTCACAGTTTCACCTTCCAACACCTTCTAGTCCCTCTGTACATCTTTTCAGATAGTTTTTTTCTCCAAATGAGAGGGAATGCAAGAAAGAGGAGGGCTACATTGTTGCTGCAGGCACTAGAAAAACATAGCAGCTCTGTCATATGGGGGGGATGGTGGAGCACTGGTTAACATTTGGTCCTAATGCAGCTGCAGAGTTGTCCATTTTTTTCCTGCTCTTATCCAGTGCAAATACAGGAAAGATTTCCCAAATAAAATAGTCATTATTTTTTTGCTACTCTTGGCTACTACTTCACCCTTGAAATAAGCAAAATTGGGAATTCCCAGACAACACAGGACCAAGTGGCCTTGAGATTTAAAGTGCACATTTGTTAGTTTATTGATATATTAAGAAAAGTCATAGTCCTCTATTGAAAATATGAGTGGTGAATGAAGAATATGTTTATGTTTCTTCCTGAGAATGTTTTTGCAGTCAAGAAGATCAAGGAACTGAATGTTATTTATTTGCAAAATACACATTCAGTTCCTATTTTTTGCCAGAGAAATTCCTCATAACCACATACAGTCGATATTTATTCTTCATAAGCAGAATACAAGTGAAAGTCATAGATACCACTGAACAGTGAGAAAAGACAAAGAAGATCCTGTCAAATTAGGCAGGCACCACAGAGAATGGGGAGCCACCTAGAGTCAGCATATTCGTCATGCAGCTGCCTTCAGACTGTAAACAGGAACCAGTCAGGAAAGCAGCAAGTCTTAAACTCCAGCTGTTTTTGTAAAGGCTGAATGTTTACCCAGGACAATAAGGTTTCTCCATCTACCTTGGATCCTCTTCTAAAGGTAGGTGCTTGTATCCTCTTTCACAGAACTTTAAGCAAGGCTCACTTTTTTCTTTCAAAAGCCAAGTGGAAGCAAGTGTGCCCCTAATGATTTTTCCTTTCCAGGAAGTGAGAGGGGGTTCAAATCCACACCTTCAATCTTAGAGGAGTATACACTGACAGCGAGATTACAGATCATTCTTGAGGAATTTGGCTCAGGAGTGCTCAGGAGTGTTTGGCTAATGCCTAATTATTGGCACTCTGTGTTTGGACTGCTCAGGCATTCATAGCACCTAAGGAAGTGCAAAAATGTTCTCCATAGCATATATTTTTTCTAGATTACTTACTCAGAAATTCGGGTGTTCAGTTCTCCTACAGAGGTACAGTCAAACCAGCCTATATCCATTCTCATCACTTGCCTGAAATAAGCTCTCCTGATTTTCTGTATCTGATGAGCTGCAGCCATAACCCAAAAACAGATCTGTTTTGGAAGAGAATAATGTGGCTGATGAACTGCAGTAAAAGTCTTTCTGCCCCCAAACAAACAGGAAAAATAGTTTGGCTACTGATAAAATTACTAGTTAGATGAAACATATTCTAATTACATAGACATGACAGTTTTATGCCCTTGATCTTTAAATAATCCAACAACTTTTTTTTAGCCTCTGATCAAGCACTTGTCTTAGTTGTGACAGGCTGAGAGAAGACACAAATAAATTACTTGTGATGTTACATTCATGTCATAGAGACAAAAGTTTTTATATCTACAGCTCTATCCCTATAATATAGGGATGACAGCCATCCTACCTCAGCAAAACTTTCAGATATTTTTTTAGGAAGGATAATGACAAGTGAATTTTGTCATTATAAAAGGCTTCAGGACCAGTAGTCTCTTTAGGAGATTCTGCAAGAATCATCCGTGCTTGTGGGTCATCTCAGGCATAAGGTTTGAACCTGAATTACTACAGCACATGTAGGGTGTGATTCTTCTCCAGCACTATGTTTACAGTAGCAACACTCCATAATATCTCTATAATAGAAACACAGGGCTCTACTCAGCTGCCTATACACAGGTTTCTGGCATCATTTGACATGCCAACTAGGAATCTGCTCATTCTTCACAAACGTCTCAGATACCCCAGACTACCTTAAATGGCACTAGATGCTTGTGTATAGGAAACTGAACAAAGCCCAAAGTGTAAATATTACATTTTATGGTACAAAGTTGACTCATTTTCAGTGCCAGTGATGAGGATACCTAGAAACTTGGTTATGTCAGCCATTTTTTTTTCTAACCACACTCAAGCAAACATTTCTTGTGATATGAAAGGAGAAGCATGCATTCATCTCCTTGGGTAAAATGCATCCACGTGAAAAGGTAAGCACAAATACAAGGAGCAACATATTGCAACATTCAGCTCACAGTATTAGAAATTAAAGTGTCTGCTCAAGTATTGAAGTTGACTAAGCAGTTAAAAAGAACACAATTATTATAGACCTAATCATTTACTGAGGCAAATTTTGAAATCAAAATATGGAGTCATAGGAAATCAAAATACTGACTTGGAGGTATCCTAACACGAGTACTGCACAACCAATTCCTGCATAGTAACCTGCAAACTTGGTCATTTCTTGTTCAATGTCCAGCAGCCTGGGGGAAGGAAAAAAAAAGGAAAAAAAAAAAAGATCAATACTTTTTTAATCTTCTGACAAACTGGTGTTTTTTCAAGGTTTACATGGCAAGTTGGCTTGTTTAGCTGACAGATAGACTGTTTCTTAATACTGAGCCTATTCCTAGCAATAGATAGTTTTTTTACTGTCCCTGTTGCAGAGGTGTATGGAACTGGGAGGTATCTGGAAATTCTCTGCTGTCCTGGTGCAGCCCTATAGTCTGTTAGGGCCAGGTGAGAAATGCCACCAGACTGCCTACTGAGAAAAAGCATAAATGAGAGGTTTTTAAAGGGGATAGGTCCAAAAAATGTTCATTATCTATTGAATTAGCTTAGCTATTTTGTAGCAGTACACCAACAAATAACATTCAGATTTAAACAATATTCTACAGAGAGAAAGGGTGGGCTACTAAAATATTCAAATATTATTTTATGCCATTAGAAAGCTCACTAATTTGAACTGAGTATTTCTTTTAGCTCAGGTAGAGTATTAAGTTACTCCTAATACCTGTGAAAGGCATTGAGTCCGAGATTTTCAGACAAAAGGGAACACTATAATCACATAGCCTAAACATAGGAGCCTAAGCATAGATATCTAGTGCCATTTTTAATGCTTTAATGTATTCTGCCTGGTCTCCAGGTGCTGCTACAGAACAGAGGTCTCTAACAAATCCTGAGCTTGATAGCCCCTTCTGGGGGGCCAGCTTGGACAGCCTGGAGGAAATAATTTGGCCTTAGATATCTACATTTAGGAACCTGAATCACTTCTCATATGCTTAGAATACAGAAACAAGTAACTTCTAATTCTAATTATTTAATTTAATATCAGAGATTAGAAAATTCTTAGAATGATATATTGAAAACATAGACTTAGGAAAGGTTACAGGTTCAAGTTTGGCTTTGGCAGATATGTATATCTGAATGCATCATCTTAACGCCATTTATTATAGTTAATGAAAAGAAACAAGCACTCCTATAGGGCAGGCATCTGACCTGCCTTAGACACCTTCCATAGGCTAAGATGAATTGCATCCTAGAAGCACCCATTTCTCTTCAGTGACTAGAAACAGTTTAGTTAACTTCCTCAGAAATCAGCAGGCACTTACAGGTATCCAAGTCCTGCCCAAAACAACCAGAAGTCATTACTATTGAGTGGGTCACCAAAGAAAATGTGTTAGTGATTTCAAATGTGCCACAGATGTGTCTGTTACAAGAACAATCATCACTAAGTCATCCTTGCTGATATTGCTAGCGGAAAGGCCCAGCCTTGCCTTCTACCCCTCCAGGTAGTATCTGCGTCTTAGGAGCAGAACTCTGAAACAAGACTCTTTTCTGCTCTACAGATAGAAAATGTAAGCTTTAAAGGCTGAACTGGACCTTCCCTAGAAATACATTCTCTGCCGAGTCTTAATAACAAATTAAAAGAAACAAACACATCTACTACTTACCCACATCTTTTTAAGGTGTTACTTTCATTTTGATGAGTAGTACTATTGATCCACATTATGGTGTTATTTATACATGCTTTGCCTGGGTCTTTAAGCTCTTGCATTTCAACGTCATATTCAATAAATGTGTCTGCCATTGCACCAAACACAAGCAACATGGCTGGCTGGGCTACTCCATGAAGAATAGCACAGAAACTACCAACTGTCATCATTAAAATTTCCATAGATGAAGCAAATCGAAACTAAAGAGATAGGAAAAAAAAAAAAACCTCTGCTCAGAAGCAGTCTTCACGCTGTCTGTACACTTATGAGTCAATCAGATGAATCAGATACAAAATTATTCTTGAATTTCAGAACTCTCTTCAATATAGAAAGCAGACAAATCTCTCTCTCCTGTTTAACCTAACTGTATCCATGATTACAATCTCCCTTTATGTACCTAAGGACAGTATCTGACCACATGACCGAATGTATTGTCATATAATGCTAATAGCTAAATATCACTCCACATTATTATTGCTCCAGACACTGGTTCAAAGATTAAGAATAGGAAGTTATAATTCATATACATAGTCAGCTTTTCTGATTTCCTGGAGTGAAGTATGGGTCTGGGACTTATGCAGAGTCTTCGAATACAATTAGCCACTTTCTAAAAAGTCTGTGGCACTGTGGTAGAAAGCCACCTAAACAATATGTTGGCAGATATTCAGGCAATTGATTATTGGCTTCTAATCCAGGAGAAATGTATAGAAATATGATAGTAAAAAAGAATTGAGCTAAGCCCTGCATTTGTCGTGGCCTAAGAACACAGAAGCATGCTGATTCAGCTGACGTATTGTAACTTCAGTCACCTTTGCCACAATTGTGTGAAGTCTGATTCTCAGGCTTAAGTCAGGCATAAATACATAGACCAAATTATGCATACAGAGTATCAGTGTAAAATACTAAATATTTACAAGGAGGAGTGCAAAGAGGAACCATAGCCTACTGAAGAACTCATCCAGTCTATAGGTGCTATAATGTGTCAAAGAGAAGGAGTGGGAATGTAGAGCACATATGGAAAAGGAACATTTCGGTGCAGAAAAAGAGAAAAATGCAGAGATTAGATAAAGGGAAAAACAAGTCAGTCAATATAAAAGAAAAATAAAGAAAGAGTCTTTCTACAAAAAAAAAAAGTCAGAAGAAAACCATAGCTTTATCACTGTTTTGCAAATCTTGTTTTTAAGAACTATTAGAATTCCCTTACTGAAAATAAAAGCACTTAGAAAATGCACAGATACATGTGATATCTTAGAACATCTAATGCAATCATACACTGTTTACTGATCACATCTTCCAAGTTAAGTATCTAAGCAAAACAGGTCCCTCTGCTCAACAGATAGCCTTCAAACACAGTCTGGAGAAGAGCTTTTGCAATTTCTACAATTTTAAAGCTCTGTACTTGCTTAGCTCTGTGTAAGCCAGTTCACAGGGAAGGAAAGAATTGTGATTTCTGTTCCAGTAACCATAAGGTAGAAAGCAATACATTTTTTATTTTGTGTCTGTTACCTAACTCTGGGTATATCCAAAGTGGTAAATGTGGACAGGCCTCAGCTCTCTCCAGCTAACTTAACTCTACAACTGTGATACTTAACCAGGTAGAGTACAAGCCACAGGAATGGAGCTGCACTGGCTCAATACTACAGTAAGGACCTTTAGTTTGGACACATTTCAAGCTAATTTTCTAGGTTACATCCAGTACAGAAGTAATTAAACCTCTATGCTGCTTGCTGCTCAGTTGGACATATTTCAGCTGCACTCCTTTCCAAGTTTAGAAATACGCTATGGGTCTCCATGGCCCATCAGATGCATTAGCTAAGGCTAGATACTAGATACCACACAGAGTTGGGTATTTCCCCAATCAGTTACCAAATCTTATAACATCCATGTAGTAACTACAAGGGAGCTAAATCATCTGCCAGAGATCACACAGCAAGTTTCTAGCAGGAAAAAACAAAACAAAACAAAACAAAAAAACTCCAAAAGCCCAAACATCCAAGGTCACCCAATCCCCCCGCTGTGCATCTCTTTTCCCATATCCACCTGTAGGTTTAATATAATGCATTTAATGAGCAATTATGACACAAATATTGATAATCAATACCCAACTGACAAAATGACAAAGCGTTCTATTAAATTTCCATTGATTTTAGCAGCAGGATTTCATGCCAATGGTTTAAACCTTAGAAGTTCAGCTTAGGCACAGCTATTACCCCAAATGACCATATAGATTGTCACTTATTCTGCAGCACAACACATATGAAATATTTATATACATAGCTTTCATTACCAGTTGAAAGAAGCCAACACGAATACTGTTTTCCTTCTTTTCTGATGACCTTTAAGAATAGAAAATGTACAATTATAAACATGTACTTTATTATGTATTTCTATCACACGCAAAGATTCTACACAGAATTGAATTTAACTCACTTTTTGCTTTTCCTCTTTACAGAAGGTTCTTCATTTGCATAGAATTTCCTAGCAAAAAGAAGAAGATTTTACATTAATCCTTTTATTCTCTTGGTTTGTCCTCTGCAATTACATTTTATTTGAGACATTGTATTCAGAATTTGTGAAGAGATAAGTTATTTCTTTAAGACTGCTTTGGAACCAGCGATCTGATGGTTCTTTCAAGTTTTAGACAGGGACTAGGGACTGCTCTAACAGTGGTCAAAATGATCTGAAGGTTTACGCTCTGTTTCATAAGCAACTCCTCAAAATACTGAAGTTGTAATGTGGATAGTGGGTTCTTTGAGGTCAGTTAGAGAAATGCCTGTCATCCAGATTGTTGGCTAGCCCTTGTTTAAGAAAGGGAGGTCCTGTTACCACTCCCTCTTTCTTTGCATATATATTCACACACCAGTAGTGGCAGTGGAATATCTTGCCTAACTTCTCAACCTCTCAGTTTTTCTTTCAGTACCCATATGGTTTTGTTACTCTACACAAACAATTAAAAAACTGAAGATCTCGCTCCACCATTATGGATGGGATCCATATTATAAGAAGCGGCAAACATCAGCTGCACCTATTCAATGATGAATGAATAGAGGATTTTGAGTTTGCTTTTTTTGTTTGTTTGTTTTCTGATTTTTAAACAAAACAATTGCATTCAAGCTAGATTCATCACGGACATCTTTCAGAAACCAGATCTTGGAACACCTGTGGGAAGCTTCATGTATGTATTAGGTAGGGCCACATGTGTGTGTCACTTGAAAGTCCAGCAGAACTTGGGTTTCAAGAAATACACAAGAATCACTGTAGACTCTGTATTCTGAGCTTGTACTCTCCGAGATGGACAATTTGATAAAGACAAAAATTAAGAGACATTCTTGCTTCCCCATTCTGGGACTAGTTCTCAGGCTGCATACACTGTGTCAGAAAGAGCTGGCACAAATTACTGTACCCATGTCCAGTCTGTTACAGAGTTGTCCCAAGATCTAGGAAGAGAAGAGCTCTTCATCTTCCTTTCCATCTCAGATCATAGTTGAAGGTCAAGGTCTCTAAGTCATTTCATCTTTTAACATTTTACATTTAAAATTTAATATCTGAGCTCAAATAATCTGAGCTAATTCTTTTATTTGATAGTCTCACAGCTACATTTTAAAACCTTAAGAGAAAGCAATCAAGGTGGAATAAAATTCCCCAAAAACTCATTCTTCAAACTAAGCCAGAGAGGCTCAAAGCACTGCGGAGTCATAAATCTGAATATCCAGAACATTTGCAGAAGAAAATCCACATTTTGCTGCCATTACCCTGTTCTCAAGAGTAACTCCTTTTGCATCATACTAAGACTGCTTTAGCCTACCTGTGTCAGTTGTATCAGATAAGACAGTTCAACTCCCAGAGAATAGCTTCACATTAAATATAATTTTTACTATAAATGTTTCAATTTAATCTGACGACATTAGCATCATTGAATATTCCTAGAAATATTGATTGTTCTGTTTGTATACATGACTTACTCTGGTTTCTTGAAGGCGTTATCTGTTAGGAAAAATAAATGCACAATCTAGTTAATTATTGTTGAAGTATATAATCTTCTACAGGCATGTGAAAAATAAACCCTAGAACCTCATGGAACCTGGCCATTCCTAGGTTATAAGGAATCTTATTCCCACTGGTATCTCTAGTCAGGGTCAAGAACTGACATGGGTCCAAGAATTCCTTCGTAAGTTAACTTCAAATTATGTTTGTTTTCTCTTAAACATGTAGTCTCATTTTTTCCATCCCCAAGATAAGTAAATGATGTTCACTAAACACATAGTTTAAGACATTTGCCAAAATTAAACTCAATTCTTTGCAAACTGTTTTAGTACCCAAGTCAACTAGTTCAATCCTGCCTCATCAAGCAACGCCCCTCTTCTGTATCTGCTGGAAATCCACATATGCTGCCTGAAACGAGGAGCTGTAGCTCTTCACTCTTGCATTCAGACTACTTACAGATAGCAGATCCTGCTTGAGAGTAACAGCTGTAGTCCTGGGAATAAGATGAATTTGTAACACTATTGTCTATTCCTGGGATACTCTCTAACTGCAGATTACAGAAACTGAATTATACTACACTGTAGAATTGTGCTGTAGGGCAACTCCTTATTTACCACAATAGGTCTCGATTTAGCTCCCTTTCAAGAGAAGTTGTTAAAGATGACATACCTAATGCATAGGCTGTGCTGACAGCAGCCTCAAAGGAGCATTGTCATCACAAGGGTTGATGCGTGAAGTGTTTGCTGTAAGTCACTTGACAGGATAATGCATAAAGAGCTAGTTTCATGTATACAGGACAGTTTGGGGTAATCCAAGCACATTAAATATATGCACCTTGCTAAAGTTTACCATGCACTTGTCAGCTCAGCACCAGGTTCAGAACCATTGTATGCTTTTCAGCCAGTTGCCTTCCTTTCTTCATATCTAGTGGCACAGTCCAGAGGATGGACAAATCTATGTCACAGAACAGAGACACTCTGCCTCACAATTCACAGAGGGCACTAAGTAATCTCTGCAACCACAAATTTTGCCACATTCATTTTCTTATTCAATGGAAAAAGGATTTTCTACTGTTTCCAGGGTGTTGGATTTCCCAAGGGAACAATGTTAGATGAAAGGAATTTATGTTTTGGGCTAGATGCTCAAAAAGCTCTCAGAACATTTAACTTCTAGGCATTTTTGCATTTATTGAAATTTATGGCCCCCAGCTGCTTCCATAGAAGCATAGAAAGAGGTAGGTGTCTTGTAAACCTGTAAGCACAGCTAAGAACTGCTTGGCATTCTCAAAACATTACCTGTACCAGTACTGATAGAAAAATGTATTAAAAGGAACAGAAAGACTAGATTAGTCCCTAAAAGCGTTTTTAAACACAACTTGCAGCAATGCATTGTTTCTGATGGATAAATGAGAGAGTTATATTAATGGTGACCTGGAAAATAAACTGACTTGAAAAAAATACTGAAGGAACAGATGATTATATCCAGCTATTTTCTTCCCTTCTTGGAGTTAATAAGATAACTTTATTTGGCTTTAGCTAACAATGACTCCATTCATTTTATTCTGCTAAGTTTGTTATTCAGGAATAGTAAAATGAAAAAATTCTTTAGATAAAGAGATAGCCATATCCCCCAAACCCCAAACACTTTCCAGGAAAGTTGTATACTTATAAAGTTATGATTGCAAGGAACAATTTGGTGTTAGAAAAGAACTGGTTGTGAAGGGAAAAAGAAAAAAGCGCATCTATTTACCCTCTGTTGAAGTTTGGCAACTAGTAAAAGCTGTAATGCTTTGAAATCATCCTTATTCTCCAGTGTTTATTGGAAAACGTAAGTTTCAGAGGAAGCTTCTTCTGCAGTATGGCAATGCTAAGAAGTGTTTCACAAAAAATGAAGGAAGAATTGGCTGTTAGGAGAAATATTTACAAGGAAGAACAAGAGAGACTGGTGAAATAGCATTCCAGGTAACACTGAGAGTGCAAGATGAGTACGTTACAAAAGATGAAGAGATCCTAACCTACAAATTTGAAGAGGGAAACAGTATTGCAATGCTATTCAATAATGTGAGGAACTGCAGGACAACCATTGTGGGCCAGCAGATTTTGAGCAGGACAAGAACTTGGAATCACATTATTATGCTTAATTAGGAGTAAAGAAACAAGATTAACAGTTCTGATCATTACAAGAGGAAAAGGAGAAAGATGCCAGAGAATAATCTGTTTAGCAAAGAAAAGAATGCAAGGTAAATGAAAGAATTTATTAACGCTAAAGAAAAAAAAGCTGTAGTAATCTTTGAATGTTTAAACAGTGTTGAAAGGGGAATTAAAACATTTAAAGGAAGAAATTTTTCAATGTGAAATAAATGGTCAATGAAAAGCTGCAGAACATTGCAAAGAACTTAATTTTTACTGCTGTTATGAGAACACAGTAAGAAGTAAGCCAAAAGGAAATCAAATACTTGAATCAAGTGACGAGAAGCTGTACTCAAAAAGTAGTAGCCAAAACCTGGCTCTTCACTATGTCTACTACTGTGGTATTGAAGTGTTTGATCCAGAAAGGGTTAATTCTTACAAATATGTATAAAAGATGGATATTGAAACAAACCTCAATGGAGATTACAAAGCAGAAGTTATCAGCCAGCAGAATATCAGCGGGGTTTTAAAGCAATAACGTTTGCTTTGGGAAAGGTGCTCTTAAACTGGTTATGAGTTAGTTAATGAGTCTTCTGCTCATTACACGGAGCAGAAGACTGCTTTTCCAAGGAAACTGAGAAGCCAGAGGCAAACTCACTTTACAGGACAGAAGACCCCTGACTGAAAAGGAGTGTAGGTTTGGTATCGGAAGAAAGTTCTCGGCTAAAAATCCTGTGACAAGTAAAAGCAACAAGTACATTAGACAAGCTACCAAACTGCAGAAAAAAAACAAGGCTCCAAATCAGCTAGACAGATTTGAGTAATGGGAGAAGCTTTAAGTAATCAGCTGAAACAATACGTTTTCTGTGCCAGAAGCAGAAGGGCATTCTCCTTTACCTATTCACCCCCTTTTCCCTTCAATTCCTTCTCCCTCTCCACCAATACTTGAAACATGAATATTATAAAAACATGGAGGGAGGGGATGCAGAGAGGAATGGGGCAGTCTGTCCTGCTTTAGCATGCTGACGGCTGTTCATTCTAGCAGGATGTAGAAAGACATGCTGGGGTAGGAATCTCTGGGAAGAGGGCAGGCTTTCAGAGAAGACTTACATTGGTTTCTGTTGGAGTTACAGGGCTGAGGCTGCTTCTGCCATACTGCAGACTTTGAAATCATCTGCATAATCCAGCATGCCAGCTTTGACTCAAACTGTTAAAGAATGGTTTTCTACCCTGGCTTCTTACTAGGTATAACAATAGTTAAGTTCTTACCAGAAACAAACCTTTGACTCTGTAGATCAGTAGATTAGTTAGTCCAAGAATATGGAACCAAGAATAAACCAAGGAAGCAAAAGGTGTTTCATAACAATAGTCAGGACCAAAGGAACTATCTGACTGGCACAGAGACACAGATGGTGGGAGTGCCTATTTTATGCACATGAACCTCTTGTTCAGTTTCAAAGGTCAGACCAGAAAAAAAGTACATGTATCATCTACTAATAGAATAGCTGCTTTTAGCTTTGCAGATGTTAGTCAGTCTCTACAATGATAACACAATCAATGCTTAGTCCAAGCCCAAACAAAACAAAGATTAGGAGCTAAACTAAAACACTGAATGACATTACTTTTGAAATCCAGGCTTAACATCATTCAGCATTAAAGCATCAGGGCTTTAAAAATAAAGACAGACACCACAGATCAAATTATAGCTGGGACATCATGCTGCCATACCAATATTGAGGGAGAAAGGCTTGAAGAGGGTTCTCCGTTATTAAAATTATTGATGAGGTCTTGCAGTGGTTTAATTATTGGCTGACTGTTCATGATGGTTCAGGTTATGTGAGGAAATCTGCTGCATGCCACAAGTTTTAACCTATAAACTCTAGAAGTATTTTTCATATGCAACTAAAGAGGCTGAGAATGGACTGCCTTAAACCTGAGCTGTCATATATGCACAGAAACAAAGACGTATTCATTGTAACTCAAACAAGTATTCTATTTGTTTTAAATTCTTTTTGTTGATGAAAATCAGTTCTAAGAAAAGGACTGTCTTTGACTATGAGTTTGACTACAGCTCTAGTGGGTAATGTGTCATGAATTAAAAATATTTGAAATGAAATAAAAAAAAATGAACAGTCTTTATCACTATCCAGCTTACTTGCTGTAACAACCTGACAGGTAAAAAGGAAAAAACAAAACAAAACAAAACAAACAATAAAAACCCCCCCTACAACCCCAAGATTAAAAAGCATCCCTCCTCCTCTTCAAGCTGTGTTTTTTTCCAGAGCCCAGTCTGGTCTACTTGAAAACACCTGATTTTGTGAGCAAGCAGGTGAAACAGTGAATGAATGCTGCATTTGTAAATCCCAACAGGGCCAGTGTTTGGAACACAGGCTATTCATGTGTGCTCTGAAACATTTCATTATGTCTTAGAGACTTTTTAAAACCTCCAGAGTTATGCCACAGCTGGCAGTGTTGTTGAAGATATAGATCTTAGACATTTGCTTAGGGAATCTGGTGATATTTGAGTGCTGGAATCCTTCTAAGAACCCTCTTTCTTCAATGTGTAGAGTAGGCACAGATAAACTGTATATAGCTTAATATAGATATACATATCGCAATTTGCTGTCTTCCATTATATGCTACTATTTTACTTTCCTGTGTACCTTACATCTAATATATTAAACAATCCTCCCTTTTTCTGGTTTTACCTAGTCTGATACAGAAGTCTCTAAATGTTTAGCTGTTTTTCTTCATTTTCTCCTCCTTTTCTTGACTCCTAGTGCATTTGGACTGACAAACTTGAAAAAATACACATTGCAAAAAAAAAAAAAAAAAAAAAAAAGGAAAAGAAAAAAAGGAAAAGTAATCTCTGATGGAAGGGATGTAGATCTTTGCATAGCATTGCATTATTATTCTAATGTATTTAGTATAAGCATATTGTAAGTATATTGTATATTTTCATTCAAAGCAATCCTAGAAACCATGGAAAACAGAACTTTCAGCCCAAATCTGTGCTTAATTTTAAAAGGAGGGACATATTTTTCCCAGCAAAGGTCCCTTAATTTTACTCCAAAGTGATGAGTAAAAACCTAAAAATACTGTGAATAGGTAGGCTCAGTAAAGATTGCCCTCTAGCAGGGATTTTTCTACATAGTGTTTACAGAAATGTTGTTTTGCAAACAGTATATCCATAACTTTGCAGAGTAGCAGCAGGTACCACATAACCATGTATTTATTCCACAAGCTATTTGTTTTGTATTGGTTCCACTTTAGCCACTCACTACCTATTTTACATTTTACAAAATTAGAAACTGTCTGAAGAATAAACTTACATTTACCATCTGAGCCAAAAGCATCGTTATCCTCTCCCAATCTCTTGATGCTGCACAGAATAACTGGGTCAGACATGATGATTAGTTCCTTAAATCAGAAGTCCTGAAGACAAAAAAGAAAAAGTATCAGTACAATTTTGTCTTTGAGCATACAACAGTATTTGCATCAAGCTCATGCTCCCTCAGTTTTACCCTCCTTTAAACTACAGAGAAGAAAGGTATCTCAGAGAAGCATGTATGACCCTCTCCAACTAAAGTGCAAGTCCTTAACAAGACTTACATATCTCATAACTCAAGTGAGGCCTGCCTGGCAGGCATTTGTGGCTATGTAACTGTAGCCTACTACAAACAATGCTGGCTCTATTAACAGCCATATTAAAACCAACTATTGCTTGCAAGCTAGTCTGATGCCTAACCTAGCCCTTCTTCTCTTTTTTTAATCATCTTCTCTTGCATCTCATGTATACAGCTTTGCCACATAAGTCACTGAATCATCAATAAATTGGGCTGCAAAGACTATCAGAAGCCACTCTTAATTCTAAATGTCCAAGACAGAATTCAATTATTCCTGTTTAATTTTGGCCAATGTTCATCAAAGGTGCCCGAGGACAGATACTCCATAACTCCCTGAGGAATTCTGATGCTTCACTATTCTGATTGCTAAGATAAGTTTTTCTTAAGGTCTAACCCAAATCTCATGTGTCATAATTTCAGCCCATTACATCTTGTGCAATCCATCACAGATATAGCAATAAGAATTCCCTTCACTTTGCAATATGCTGTATTTCTTTGAAGAATACTAGAAGGGCTCCCTCTCTTTAGATGAGCAAACCAATTCATTCAATCTTCCCTTGCGGGTTGTATTTCCCAAATCTCTGTGAAACTGCTCTCCTCTGGCTTCTGTGATATCTTTTGGGAAGTGATGAGCATAGCAGCATTGCAACTTCAATCTTACCAATGCTGAGCAAAACAGAAGGATTATTTCACATGTCTCACAGGTTATATTCCTGTTTTTTATACAAACCGTCATTACCAATATTTCTAGACAACACAAGAAGCAAGGCAAACTTCTGCAGAACTTAACACATACTTTCATTCTGACATTGATTCATTGATCGCTATTCTATGGATGTATCCTTTCTTGCTTAAAAGACTGATGAGCTGAGAAGATTTGTTAATCCACTAGCCAGTAAATTCTGACACTCTTACTTGAGGAGAGAATTTGGGTCACAGAATGTAAGTGGGTAACGCTGAATCACACCTACATCAGCAAAAAGTCTGGCCAGGACTATGACAGTCTTTTATAATGTAAAATTATACATTTTTTTTTTAATTCACGCTCACATGTGTGAGTGTGAATCGGTGGAATCATAATTTTTCCATTTACTCAGGCAGAATACAAACAAGCCAAACAAGGCTATGACATTCTTTTGGTTAAAGTGTCTCTACGACATAGAGCTTCCCAAAGAGCTTTCTCTCTGCTGTCCAGATAACAAAGAAAACAAGCATCACCAGATTCTGACTAAAAAAAAAGGAAAGCATTGTACAAACCTCTGTTTCACATGGGACCTGATCTGCAGGTCATTAAATTCTACTTCAGCTGGAAATATATGGAAGAGGATTTCACAGGGGCCTTCTTTTCAGATGAGATTATTCAGCTTACATTTAAGCCATGAGCACAAAAATGTAGCGTCCCCAAAAGAGTAAGCATTACACTGTAAGTCACCTGCACTTGTGACTCTGCTTTTCATTAGAAGAAAAAAAAAATATTCACTCACTTCTTCAGGGAAAACACAAAGTTTGTTCTGTTATCTCCCTCCTGCCTTTTGCTGTGGCTGATTAGCTAAAGTAGTCTGAACCAGAAGATCTCAAAAATATGTTTGTTCAGATCACCCTAAAGTTCCAGAATTGTTTTTTTTAATAAAATTTCTCAGTATGCTCACTTTTGACAGTTTTGTCATTGAATATATTATTGAGGTTTCTTTTGGGGGGCAGGTGGAGGGATTTGCTTTAAATTAATCTTCCTGTGACATTTCTAAAATGTGTCAATTCAGTTGCAAGGTTGGAGTAAGAGATCAGAAAGCACAAGCTCTTTTTACAAAATCTGAAAAGTTTGATAGTAATGAGAGACAATGGAACCCTTCAGAGTGAAGTATTTTTAAGGAAATTAAATATAAATATGCAGATAGCCTAAGGCTTGCCAATTTTTTTTAATTATTATTATTTTTAACTCTAAGCAGTTTGAGCAGTTTTAAGGAGGACAGAGTTTTAAAAAAGGTATGAATAAATTTCTAAGAAAGCCATCAGTGTGATAAAAATAATAAGAGCACAGTATTTTGCTCTTTAATAAGGCCTTCCAGATTTTTGGTTCATATTGGTAAGACATTGTTTGCTGAATTAGTAACATCCAGAAGATAAAAACTGCAACTATATAGTCATGTTTTTTTCTGCAAAAGACAGGTAGTTCATCACAATGCTAATTTTACTAGCAACTTGTCCTTAAATATGAAGCCACCGTCTCCTTCTAGATCTGATATTGACTGCTTTGCATTGTTTACTACACATTAATGGAACTGTATAAAGAAAGCTGAGCTAAAAGAGAAACTGTCGATTTTACATTGAAATTACTGTAATTGTAAATATTACCTGGACCATGAAAACCTGTGTCCTGCTGGAGTAAAGATTCAATGTTAGTTCCTATTCTGCTAATAAAATAAATCTACAGTAAGGGTGATATTTGCATGCATATTCCAGCAGCTTTAAAATACATAATAAAATCACAGCAATTACAAAGCTGATTTAAAGTAAGTGATATAAATCTTTGAACCATACTACCGAATCTGGCTCCCAGGTGAAAAAGTGGTTAAAAAATAGGCAAATCAAAACAAAAGAATAAAAACCCTACACAATCCATAAATTGATGAAGAAGGCAAAAGCAGAACAAAGCAAAAGCAAATTCACTCTCCTCTGCCTCATCATCTGTCAGCTATTCATTATTTAACTTCCTTACCTTCATTAAGCAGTTCCTGCTGAGGAAGTCTCATTTCAGTGCTAGCTCTGACAGTGTATTTTAACACTGAAATATATGAAATACATGAAATATATTTCATAACTGATTTTCTCTGATACAGTTTTAAATAATAGAAAAAGTGAAAAAAGAGACAATGTACCGAGATTTTCCTTCTTTGTTTTGCTAGATTTGGATAAAGAGTGTTGCTACTCTGAATAGAGCTAAATTTCCTGGTCTCACTTTTGATGATCTCACTTTACCAATAGCATTGTGAACGCCCTACATTTTTGAATGGAAACACATTTTTCTAAACTTTCTAAAGCTCAACACATCAAATGCTAGCCACACACTATCCTGTCCAGCAGATATATTTTATTAGCTGACTGAAACAGAATGATATAGCAGACTAACATGCTATATTAGAATATTAAAATAGCATGTTCTCAGGGTTAATATGTTTATCTCAGGACCACTTATAATACCTTGCAGAATATTGACACTGATATATATGTTAGGAAAGATTTAGATAATAGAAATCAGAGATAGTAAGAAGTATTAGATCACCACATCTACCCCTGCATTGATACTAGCAACAGTGATTATACATCAGAAATGGCACTGAAGTGAAATTGCATTTTACTCTAGTTGATTAAGGTATGACTGTTAAACTTCTGATAAACAAAAATCTTTAAGGAACTCAAAATCCAGATTTAAAGAGGTAGTACTTAGAAAACATTAACAAAGGTATATACTCTATAGAAGGAAATAATTTTTGGACTTAGTCAAAAGCCCTTTGAAATCTTTAAGGGCTTTTGATCAGATCTTTACATAATATTAAGGAAAAAGCAGTGAGAATTGGCTAAAGAAACATTAGTCTTCTTTTTTTAAATCTAGGTTGCTCAGACATTAATAATAGCAGAAACATACTTTTCTACAAAACAGAGCCTGAATATCTTGTTCCTCAAATAGAACCATTCAAAAAACTAACTGTGCAGAGGCAATTCAGCATTTAGCCTAAAATATTTTGAAGGAAAAATTAAGGCATTTTTCAATTCAGGAAGTTTCATCAGTTAACTTTGAAACACTAAACATGATATATCTGTTACTTACCCATGAATGTGAAAAACTATGTATCATAAAACAAATCACAAGGATCCAGTTCAATTAGTCAGTGATGCATCCAACCATTTCCCACCATGATTTTATTATTGTAACCCATTTGTCAGGACTGATCCTTTAAATTGGGCATTGGTTATTTGCACCTGGGTCAGTAACCATGCGGTCACAACTGCTACAGTTCACTGACATCTAATGGAGAGTTTAAATTTGACTAATGTAATCTCACAATACAAAGTCAGGACACTTGGAAAGCAGTTACATGTGTGGAGACCAAACTATTCCCTATAAATAAATAAATAAAATTGCACACAATAAATGTGTAGGAAGAGATTGTTATAGCACTTTATCAATTATCATATAGAATTACTTTACTAGTAACACAGTGTACACTGCTGTCTCTGCAGTAAATACCAATTTCAGCCTTAATTTGTTCTATTTCAAATATTGTTGAATACCATGCAAATTGGTCCAATGTTAAATTCAGATTAAAAAGAAATAAATTCTCAAAGCTTTTGTTTCCTAACCCACAGGTTTTCCCTGTCCCCATGGCATCTAAAATTTAATCATTGACCCTTAGAAAGGTGAAGATGTTAAAAATTGGCAACTACTGCATGGTAGTGAATGCTCATTAGGGTCAAGCCCGCCATGGATTTTCCAGTGAGGCTGCTTGGTGCAGACAAAATACCATAGGCCCAGCTAACGTCACTCTCAGAGTTTAGAGGGGATTAGAAAATCTGGTTTAGTTCCTCTCCAAAACAAACAGAAAAGACAAGGCCAGTTCTCACTATAAACAGCTCTGCCTATTAAGATAAAACAGAAAAGCAGTATCTTAATCACAGTGACTGTCAACTCTCCTTGCTTTTCCATACTTTCAAACTTTCCATGACAAGGCTCATACACAAAACTCATCAAACATAGCTCATCAGAGCTCTGTTTTCCTTATGGTCATCTCAGCATATACAGTGACAGTGTTATCAAATACAAACCTCATGTCCTCTCTAGTTTTCATAACAAAAAAAAGTCTATGTGTATACCCATATATACAACATAGTTTTGAGAGTAACACTACGAGAGATAACAGAGCTAATTACTTAGTCCAACACATCATATAGCCAGAGGAAAAAAAATAGTCCCTTATAGGACAGGGCCTAGGAACGGAGAGAATGGAAGGGAAAAACATATGGTAGAGCAGAACTCCGCATTCCTCACTGGTAGCTTCTCCTGGAGAGACATGACCAAAGATCAGAAAGTACCCGAACAGAGCTTACACTTGGGATGAAGTGAAGTCCAGCATGTCCAGAAAGCCCAGAAAGGGCTGGGCTTGTCTAACACAGTATATTAACTTTAGCTTTATACAAATTACTTCAGTCTTTTCACTTTAAAGACTTCACCCATCTAAGCATTCAGCATGTGCAGCGCCTGCTTCACTCTGCTAGGGAAGTGGATTAAGACACTGATGAATTGGAGCTGAGACCACAGACTACCCTAACCTCTAAGAGCATATCCAAACCTCCACCGCATTTCTCTCAACTCATCTTCATAGAAAGTCCTGAAATAAATTCTGACCCTGACTTTGTGACATAAACCAGAAAAAGAATAGATGCTGAAAGAGCATCTATGTAAAGTGTAATGAATAATATACAGCACTTGGTTTTGGTCGAACTCCCAGAGCGACCTTCCTGTTTTACAACTGCTAACAGAAAAAACACCAAATTCACTCCATCTCCTCACACTCTCTTACACTTTGTCTTGTTTATTCTGATGTCCTGGGAAACTCAGTTTCTATTGATACATTCAGCCTTAGCAGTGTTTCAGTGAACGCAGAATCTCCCACTGAACTAAAACAATAGAGAGCAGGACTTCAGTAAGTCAGAAGAGACTTAAGATAGATACTCCAATCCCCTTGAATTTTGGTAGGGAATAGATACAATTTAGCTTGTGAAACATGAATAATGCTGTCAGGACAAATTCCCTTCAGTCATGGTCTGAGTTGAAGGGAAACACTTCACTTAGGTCACATCATTTTAATACTTTGTGCAGGAAGAAAGAGATTACAATTCATTGAGCCAAGTACAGTAAAATAAATGCTTCTTCTCTGAATTTGAGTGTCTTTTTATGCCGTTTTATTGCCACTGCAAATGAAGTTCCCTCTTTCCTGGATTTTTTTCCAGTAGTTCATAGGTGAATAAAAATGAATCTTTATTATGCCTGGACAGACCATTTCTCAAAAAATGAAAGCTCTTGTGCTCTGCTGGCATAGGACTCCTCACCTCTAAACTGTAGTCTACAAATTATTAAGCTTTATTAAGCTAAAAGAATTCACATTTCCAGTACTGAACAGAGCTAGTAGCAGTGATCCAATAATGCTGAAAGGCAGACAGAAGCATACCACTGTGTGCACACAGCTATGGAGGAACAGGTGACCACGCTTTTTCATCAAGAGAATCAGACGCAATCTGCCAATACAGACTGAGATTCCAGATGACCAAGTTGTTTCTGTGTTTTGCACTAAAGTCTAC
The DNA here is from genome assembly GCF_028389875.1 of Rhea pennata. NCBI lineage: Eukaryota > Metazoa > Chordata > Aves > Rheiformes > Rheidae > Rhea > Rhea pennata. The sequence continues at coordinate 21,862,042 of NC_084668.1, forward strand.
CTGCAAGTGCAGCAGTCTAAACTATCCTGCCTGACAGGAGGCACTGAGCAGACAGCTCTTAGGCTTTATTTGTTTTGTTTGTAGCCAGCACTAGCATACAATTTTTTTTCCAGGGTCCCAAAACCAAACACTGCATTTATTACTGGGTATAACCTCCATCTGAATTAGGCCATTTACAGTGATAACATCTCAGTGTGAGAAGTATAAGGTAGGCTTCAATGCTGAATTACACTTCTGCTTCTGCATTATAGTCTATCTTTCTTCCTGTCCTGATCCTTTCTTTTTCTGGGGAGAAGGGGAGGGAAAGGAAAGGAAGCAAAACAATTTGTTCACAGCTTTATTTCTCCAGGTCTTTGGAAGTATTTTTTTTTCCCCCATTTTGCTCCACATGCTATCACTACAATTGTTTCACCCAAATGCTGTGAAGTTGAAAGTAAAGTGTTTTCTGAATATAGCTAGTTACATTGCTCTTTATGTATCTTATAGTAATAGGCATTCGCATTAAAGTAGATACAGTTTGCAGCTTGAATTATTGAGTAGATGACTTCTTTATCTGATTTTGGAGTGTCAGTTGTTAAACTTTTTATAAATGTCATTTGAAAAAAATTATTGCAGTAATAAAAGTATTAGAAGAATCAAACAACAAACCTAGGCTGGAAGGGAACTGATTCTTCTGTAGGACTCTGACCATGGCCAGAGACTGGAGAAGTGGGAAGCTGCATGAAAGGTCAGCACAAACACACAGTTGGTCAAGTTGGCAGGTATCCACATTCATTCTTTCATTGGCACCACAGTAAAATATAAACATTACTTAATATTCACCTTGTAAAACACAAAATAAAATTTACAGTGAGATTGCCAATTTGGGATTTTTACCAGTACAAAAATAAAATTACATCAGTCCCATGGTAATGTATAACATTACCTCCTTCCTTTGACTTTTGAAAAAGTTACTGCATTTCCAAAGATGATCTTCAGCAATTGTTCTACATAGAAACATTATTTTTCCAACTAAGAGGAGGGCAAGACTTTCTCTTTTGATGGTTTGATTTTATCATTTTTGCTGCAAAGTCATTTGTTGATAAGAACTTCCCTTTTTGCAATCTAACTACATTTCTTCATACTGAAACGGAGAATAAGCTAATACTTTCCTTATACTGAAATAAATAAAATACCTCTGAGTATAATGGGGATGTTTCTGTGAATGTGATTTTCTGTAGTTATGGAAAGTATAAGAGTCCAAGTTAGAGACTGTCAGGAGTAGATATCTCAGGTTGGGAGGCTAGCACAGAAAGACACTATACCGAAACAAAAACAAAAACAAAAAAACAAAACAAACAAAAAAAAAGCCTAGAGCTGCTCTGACAAGGGAGCTGGCAGGCAGACAACAAGGGAATTACCACTCTACTTGCCTGGTTTCTATAGTTACTCTCTCAACATCTGTTCTCAAACAGTACCGGAAACAGGATGCTTGCCTAGATATCCCTTTGATCTGATTCAGGTCTGACAGCTGTTAGGACTTTTCTCCTCTCCCATTTCAAATGTTTATGCAAATAAAAATAGTAGATATGGGCCCAATGTTAAAAAAAATAACATGCAAATTTTAATGAAAACACTGATCTTTGATATCAGAATTAAGTGACTCAAAATGTTGAGAGGGAAAAAAAAGTAGTATTTCAAACAGACCTCTCTGAGGCTGCCCATCTCATCATTTGGGCATCCAATTACCCTTAATTACCTCAGTTGTTCTTGTTAGAAGACAGTGCCATACAAGGCTGCCTTGTCTTAGAGACCTCCATGTTGTTGACCAGTTCTGAATGTTGCCAGTCAAAAACCTTTTTGGCTTTTGACCAAGTATCCCTTATTGCTCTGCCTGATGAAAACTAGAGAAAAAACATGATTTTTGTTCATTAGTCTTTTGTTTTCATTCTTTTTTGGTTTATAGCATCAAAAAAAAAAAAAAAAATCCAAAACAAAACATCCCCCCTCCCTCCCCAAACAACAAAACCCCATGGAGGTAGACTCTTTACACTGCAAAGTTAGGCCTACTGAGCGCAGGCTCTGGTATTTCTAACTATTTCTAGATATCTACAATGGTGTAAAGTCCCCACTAGGCCATTAATTAATGACCACAGGGACTGGAGGCTAACCCTAAACAGCACTCCTAATTGTTCAAGTCCATGTTTGTAGACATGCCTGTTACTGTAGCAAAGATAGGAGGTGCGGTAGTCTAGTGTAAGACTTTTTTGAGTCTGTTTCACTTCTGTAAATTTTTTGACAAGATTACAGACCAGGCCAATTTATACCCAGTTTTGTTTATGTTAATTTACTGATTATTTAGTTAATATCTACTTTATATCTGAAGCAGCACTTGACAGAGTGCATGCTGTCTCTTCTTTCTCTGGGTGGTCTCCTTCCAGTTCTCCTCCCCTAGGCCCCATGGGCTTGCCCCAGCAGGCAGGGCTCTGCCAGGGCTTAGCAGAGGAGCCCTGGCTGCACCTGGGGGTTGACAGTGCTGGCTGAGGTGAGAGAGGAGTGGCAGAGAAATACCACCTCCATGCCCAAGGATGAAGGCTAGTAGGCCTAGCAGAGCCCTTCCATGGAGCAAACCTGGCCCTTTGGCTTTGAGAAATAGTTGTCAGGGCCTCATGGCAACCTCATAACAGCAAAAGAGGGTGCAGGCAAAGTAAAGTTGGACTTCATACTAATGCTTTTCTCCTGCGTGTATTCCACAGGAATATAGGAACTCCAAACAGAGGAAAGAATACTATAAAGAGAATGGATTGTTTTCCTAAAGTTATTAAAATAATGATCACACAAGGTGCTGGGTTTGTTATACATGCACACAGATACATGAACGTTCCCTTTTTTTAACAAAGGAACTGTGAAATACTACATAGGGAGAGCAGTTACCTAGTTACTTCATCATACTTTCTTCAAGACTGATGCTGCAGAGGAAGTTAAGCAATGAAAAATAGCATGTCTATATTGAAACTTCCGCACCATCATGTGCGACTTCCAGACAAGAAACTGCATTTACAGCCACCATACATACTTATGTAAGCAAGCAACACAAGCAGCCATGGGACTTGCAATAAAAGTGAGGTGTATTTAACCTCATGTATCAGAGCAGAAAGCAGTTTTACATGCAGAAAATCGAAGTAGTGTTCCTTTCCTATTATGATGCGAGCAGCATGACAAATGTTTGCTATTTGCTTTTAAATTGTGTTTGGACAGGAAAAATTAGGCTGTAGTAAATGTAACTTCAGTGGCTTCTTGCCCTGCAGAAATAGTCTATAAGCAATTTCTTAAGAAAAAAAAAAAGAATAAGAAAAATCTGTATTACTTTGTATTATTTTACACTTATTTAGAAGTTTTGAGTCAATTGCATCAAGTTTCTTGTTTTCTGGGCCATGGGCATTTATGAAGTACAACTGAAATTTTTTTCTTAAAGAAGTAACAATTGATTTTGGATAGAATTCTTATTAAGTTCACTATTATGTCAACTGCAGGATAATCCCCGATATGTAGGTGCTTCCCACCCACATTTTGCAGTATTGAAGTTGTCACACTGCCTGACATTTACCCTGGCAGGGGAAGTGCTCCAACCTGCACCTTCCTGCCCACGCTCAGGGACAGCTATGTTGATGGAAATTTATTTCTTGAGAGACAAAGTGGTAGTACTGTTACCTTCTTTCTTGAGAGTCTGGCACAGAGAGCCAAGGCTTTTAGTGAAATTAAGTATATTATTTTTCCTACCTAACTCTGCTTAAAAACCCATAGTAAAGAGAAAGGTTCCAGCTCATGCTGATCTTGAATGACCTGCTGCTGCTAGCTGTCCCAGTCATACTCTCCAATTTTCTAGGAACAGATACTGTGTTCAGACATTTCAGCTGATTTCCCTGCAGGCCTCTGCAAGTATTTCATCTTCGCTACTCTTCTCCAGACAGTATTTGTCAGATATGTACCACAGGAGCTGAGGCTGCAAACTGGCAGCAGTAACCTAAGATGCATTATTCTATGTAACTGTACTGCAATATAGCCCAAGTTCTCATTTCTGCTCAAGCAAGAATTATTTTTCTGTTGTTTTAGCAGGAGGCAACTTCTCTGAACTGTGCTTGCTCCTCTCAATAGTTGTGGTTAGCAAATTCTTTAAGGAGAGAGAAAAAAAAAGAAACCCTTTTAAAACTAGCAGTTCTTCTTTTTGTTTCAGGAGAAAGCATCCAGAAGACTTCTGTAAAAATGCTTTTCTACATATTAATCTTTCTTGGCATTGTTTCTCTGTGGTGGCACTGGAAGGCAAGAAATGAGCTAAAGGTTACAAATCTCACTGGCAAATATATATTCATCACTGGATGTGACACAGGCTTTGGAAATCTGGCAGCGAAGACTTTTGATAAAAAGGGATTTCGTGTTTTTGCTGGTTGTCTAACTGAAACGGGAGCCAGAGAGCTAGCAGCTGTGACCTCCAAGCAGCTTCAGACAGTGCTGCTGGATGTGAGAGATTCAGACAATGTTAAGAAAGTGGCTGCACAGATCAAAACTGAAGTTCGGTCTGAAGGTTAGTTCCAGGATGTCAGACAATAGCAACAACAAAAAAAAACCCAAACCCAACAACCCCACCTCTATACACTTCCCAGGCTACATTACCAGGGCAGGGAACAAATAAAATAATTTCTGCCCAATAGGATTAAACAATTATTATTTTAAAAATTGAGCACATGTATGACAAACAATCATGTCACAACCAAAAAAAATATAGCTGGAACTTTAGTGTGTAACTCTAACTACTTCAAAATGTTGCTTGCAGACCATCTGAAAAAAAAAAGGAATATCCCTTACTCTTGATCCAACAAGCTGTGCAAGACAAAATACTGCAACTGATGGCAATTGATTTCAGTAGGACCAGTATTGCCATAGAGTTTACAAGGATACAAGACTCTATGGGCTGGATCCCGTTAACCTGGAGCATTAAATCTAGTCTATTATGATCTGCCATGGTATCAGTTATACTTAACACTGAATTCCAATTTCCATTTGACAGTTTCTCTCTTTGTAAAAATGCTTATAAGCTTGTTTGGATTGCTTTTACTTGAAACTGTGCTTGGTTTCAGGTCAAAAATACCCCCACCCATGAAAAACCATGAATAAAGTCAGATCAGCAAAAGTATTCATTCACACAGCTCAAACAACTGATGCAAGAAAAGAGCTGGTTTTAAGCTTGCTTATCTTCCTTCCCACTTCTGAGGGTTCAGAAATGTTTATCAAATGGATTTAGTATTTTTCCCCTGCCCCCACCTCATTTGTGGAGCTGGATGATCATTAAAAATATCTACACAGATAATATAAATAATAAATGGCTTCTTACTATTTCCACTTGAGTGATGTCATTTAATGTAAGATATAAGCTCTTCACCACAACAGAAATGCTGGGGCGGGGGGGGGGGGGGGGAGGAGTAACAGATGAAGCTTTCTTTTTAAAGGTCTGAAAATGCTTTTTAAAAAATTGTTCATTTTTAAAAGAGAAGGCAGAGTTCAGTTTTGTTAACTAGATCTGTTCTGGTCCTGAAGCAGATGACCTTTCTGTTTGTATTTAAAAATAAAAAAATAAAAATAAAAAAACAGACTTGTAAATAGACGAGGTCTATTCCCTGCACAGTTCCTGTCCACCCACGTAACTGCCGTTCCCTTAGCCCTGCAGAGATTGTTAAGGATGATAAAGAACATGGTGATAAAATTCAGACACTGAGAATAAAGCTGTATGCTGCAGTACATTCTCAAGCAATTCCTCTGTGAATCTTGGTAGCCCACTTGGTCCCTCACCCATTCTCCATGAAGTCTCACTCAGTTCAGGCATACCAGGTGAAAATTTGCTTCCTAATTTTCTTCTTTGTTTCCCTGCAGGTCTCTGGGGACTTGTCAATAATGCTGGGATCACTGGGCAATTAGCTCCTACAGACTGGTTGGATATTCAGCACTTCAGAGATCCAATTGAAGTTAATTTAATTGGACTCATAAATGTTACAATAAATATGCTTCCCTTGATAAAGAAAGCAAAGGGAAGGGTAGTAAATGTATCCAGCATTGGAGGTCGCCTAGCATTCAGTGGTGGAGGCTATTTCCCTTCAAAGTTCGGGGTAGAAGCATTTAATGACAGCTTAAGGTACAACTCTCGCTGTGAGGAAAGATCGCTTCCCTAGCCCCCAAGGCTAACAGGCTAACATTAGCAGAGCCAGAATCAGAGCTGATTTACAAGCCAGCAGTTAGGATGGATTTGAAGAACACTATTAACAAATTCTTTTTAAGAGTGCCTTTGCTCAGCATACATTATGCCACTTTTGAAGACTCAGATAGCAGGCCTGCTGGGCACACAGAGTGTCCCAAAGTGTTATCGTGGCATAGCTAGTGCTCTGTAAATTCATAACTAACCTCACTGTTCTCAGGGGCCTAATGCAGAGGCAGCGCAGGTCAAGGAAACTGAGCACCTAGAAACTGTCAGCCCAAGTCCATCCAAAAAAGTACATACTACGAGTTACTGTATGATATTAACTTTAGTTTAAGCTCTGTTTTCAAGTCTCATCTCTTACTTACACTGATCGTTAGAGAGATCTAGAGAACACAGCAGTCTAACCCAGGGGACCACCATGGCTCCCTCCGGTAACACAGGGACCAATTTGTGCGTCTAAATACAGAGCGCCATTTGAGACAGCAGAAGGTATGTGAGGCACTTGCACATGGCTGACAGAAATCATACAGGGCTAGAAAAGAACTGCAATGACATGGAGTACCAGCTGGAGGCCAAGTGGGATCCACTAAGACACATGAAATAGCTCTAGATGCTTCCATTCAGGCAGCCAGTCTCACAGACAAATCCAATATTTAACAAGCTACTGAAAGGCAAGCTAGGATATGAAATAAAATACGCCAGCTATCGCACAGTCACTGCCCATGCATGTGCTCACCCTGTAGAAAAGACAAGATAGCTCATGCCTCTCTCACTTGGGATAACAAACAAGACTGAAAGTTCACATGCTTGCTCATCCCCTAGTATGTATGTGCTGGTGTGCCATGTAAAGACAGAAATAAAGGCAGTAGTATAGGAGAAACAATACTAATTAGAGTATCTAATGTGATGAAATCTTTGGGTTATCTTTGCAGGAGAGATATGAAAGCTTTTGGAGTTAAGGTTTCTTGCATTGAACCCGGACTGTTCAGAACAGCATTATCAAATCCAGCAAAGACTATGAAAGAAAAGGAGGTTATCTGGAATCAGCTTCCTCTCAGTATTAAAAAGCAATATGGAAATGAGTATTTGCAGAAAGGTAAGGCAATTTCCAGCCATTTTAAAAGACCAAAACATTTCTTGCTGAAAAAAAGACTTGAAAAATAGCATCATGTCTTCTGTCATTCTGACTTTTTTTTTTTTTTTTAAGAAATACTGTGGTGTAAAGCGTTATGCTTCAAATGCTTCTGCATGATCACAATATGCCGATCCACACAGAAGGAAAGAATTGTTATTTTATACTCGTGAAACTTTATTCAAATCTCAGTTAAAGATCAATTATTCGTGCTGCCATGTGGCTTTGAGCAAACTTACAAGCAGAAATACTTTTATCTGATGATGCTAGTCTGGACCAATATGGTGTGCTTTTCTGTCATTATCTTGTATTTATTTGATAACCATATAGGGATAAACTCCCTTTGTTTCTACTAGCCCCAGTAGGGATGAGGCCATTAGGAATTGTGCCTATATATCTGCTTCCCTCTGCATCTGACATATTTACATTTATTTTGAGCAATTGCCAAGGCTAATTACCTGTCCTGAGACAATACAGGCCTGGCTTTGCCATGACTATTCCACAACTAAGAGTAACTAGATTGTTCTTGGAGTAAAAATACATCAGAAGGACTTTATGGACGGGGGACTCAATCCTCAGAAACTGCTAGGAATTCTTGGCTAAGGAGAAACAGGAAATACCAGTGCCTTTGTGAAATGGCATGAGTAAGTGTGGAGAGAGGAGTTAAGTGTCCTCGGTGTCACTAAACAATCTTTTTTTTTTTTTTTTTTTTTTGAGTTTTACAGATGCAGCAAAGAAAGAAAAGATGTCCAAGATCTGTCTAAATAGAGACATTTCACTGGTTGTTCAGTGTATGGAACATGCCCTAACGAGCCTCCACCCACGCACCCATTACATTGTTGGGAGGGATGCTAAGGTTTTTTGGAATCCTCTTTCAAAAATGCCCGCAGCTGTACAAGACTTCTTACTTCTCAGAAACAGAGCAGAGCTTGCAGCCTCACATGCAGAGTAAAGTCTCTGCCAATATAATTCCAGATGATAATCCTAGTCCTCATCCAAAAGGAGACTGATTCTATAAGATCTGACATTATTTCAACATGATCCAACTGTACCTGAAATACATTTATGTAAAGGAATGAAGGTGTAGAAAAATAGATATATGTATTTGTACAATATCTGCTACTATTAAAAAAGCCTTCCTTGTTTCATTATTTTGCTTTATTCCTAAAATGTAAACCAGAAAGAACAAAATCATTATTAAACTTTCAGAATTGCTGTGACTTTTCAGGACTTTTCCTCCAATTTTGGGGTGCTCAGTTTGAGAACCATTAAAGGCTTTAGTTTTCAAAGGTCCATAAGTCACTCAAGTATTCCAGGAAACCAGGGAATGTGGCTTTAAGTCCTCAAAAGCAGGAAGAGAAAAACACTTTTCTCAGGCAGAGGAAGGACATGGAAACAGGGCCTTACTCTGGGAGAGCCTTCTGCTGAACTCTTGCAATATAAACTAGCAAGGAGGGCAAAAAATCCTCTTCCTGGGGCTATTTTCTTTAGTAGAGTCACTGATATTCAATTTTGAAACCAAGGAAACTTCCCTAGGTGTAGTCCTAACTGGAGAAGGTGCAAAATAAAGTGCCTACATCCTAGAGATGGCTGAGATTCACACTACTTTCCACCCACATTGTTTTATGGGGGCAGGTCTCTGCTCAGCATGCTAAAATCTTGTAGATCCACCTCTACTTCTGCATGCTAAATGATCCATTGCTTCAATGTTAGATTGTGGATCCCAGTCAAGATAACACTTGCCCAATACCTGCCATTTAGGTACCAAAGAGCTAAGAGGTTTTTCTGTTTTGTTTGTTTGCTTGTTTTTAAATCTGAATCTGCAAGACTTTGTGTATGGAAGTTATTTCTTGGCATAACAAGAATAGCCTTGTTTTTGTGAGTGCTGAGTAATTCCTGCAGGGAGGCTCTATTTCTTGTTAAATTCCTGACAGAAATGCCTTCTAAGATCTAGTTCCATTAGAATTAATCATGACAGAGTGCTTGAGAACTGCAGAGACCTCCATGTCAGGCCTGAAACTGCACATTACTCAGAAAGTCATTTCCTACTGTCATGGAAACTACTTGATGATGGAACAAATGCTTTCTTCACGCAGATGAATTTGCAGTGACACGGTAAGGCTAAACAGCAAGCTACCCAGCAGCTATTTAAACATTGCCAGTTGTAAATTTATTTTCCTTGGAGCTTGCAAAATGTTATTCTATTTTTCTCAGCACAGCTTATGCTTAGGCTTTAGTGTGTTCATTTTATTTTTATCTCAGTTGTCTGAAAAGTTATTCCTTCCTAAGCAGGTTTGAGACGATACTTCTGAACTAGCTACTCCTACTGAAATACTGATGGCACTGCCATTTGAGATTTTATTTTTAAAATTATGTCCACTAAGAAAAGTAACAGAAAAACAAGTTCTCCTATTTAGCATGTAAGTCAGAGGCTACTGTATAGCTGTAATGTTAACTAGCAACTTCCCTGTCAAAATCTATATGACCTATTTGCTTTTCAGACAAGAGATCTATCTGTATCTGTCAATGAAGTTCTTGGTCCCTGTAGAAGAGACAGCATTAGGTGCTAGTACAGCAAGTATTGGCCTTAGCAGAGAGCCTTGATGTCACTTCACATAGAACCTCATTCACCTTCTGGAAGTTAATCATTCTCCCCACCAGAGTTTATTCAGCCCGAAGTGACTAGGGAAAAAGTATGTAAGGATACCATCTAGTCTGATCTTTATCTTTAGAAATTCAAGGTTAGCTGTCAGATCTGAGGCACATCATCATCGACTGTGAGACCCTAGCACTGTGAAGGTTGTCATTTAAAGGAAATTATAAACAGAATTTGGGTCAGGGCAAACTAACTGTAAATAAATTATTTAAATTAGCAAAACAGGAAAAACATCAGCTGCTCAATGTATTCCTTCTCACTGTAAAAACAGCCAGACTCTGCTGGCATTTTCTCTCTTGGAACCAGATGTTTTGTTTACTCAAATACCAACAAAAAGAATTGGTAACTTCCAGAAAGAGTAAATCAGTGTGTTCTGCTATAGCTGTAAAAGTCTGTCCTACTCACAAGGCTTTGTAAGACAGGGATGTATTTCTTACCATCATGTGTAAACATACTGTGTTTTAGAGACTAAAAGCCTCACTCAGATGACGACTGGTGACTTACACAAGGTCAGATAGTAAGTCAGAACATCCTCAGCAACCGCATCCACAAGATCCAACTTCTGTTAGCTTGCTGGAATCAACATACAAAATTGTGCTTTAAAACATCCATTTATGCAGCGGGAATAATGTTAAGTTTTTGGTTTTCCACTTGAGAATCTCATTTCCTTTCCCAGTGTAGTGCTTTAAGCAGGGCCATTTTTCCATGTCCTTTCTAGGACTTGGGGATTTCATTATGAAATTTCATTATTTCATTTCAATATGAAATACGCCTATGGACCCAATGGGAAATCAGACGTTCAAGTGCTGCCTTCTGTACATGGAAGATTGCCCCATGACAAGCTCTCTGCAACAGAAAGCTATATCTGGAGCTCACATTTTGCTTTCGTAATTTCTCTTCTGTTATGTTCCCCTCAAATAACATGCTCCCAGCAAGTCAGAAACCTCTGTGAGAAAGGAAACTTATACCGCGTTTCAGTATTTTCTGAGATGCTAAGTAGAATCCATTCTGCTTTCTGAAGCAATTTTCTACAATTCAAATGCAAGATCCTGAGAATAAAGCCAGCAACAGAGAAAGAAAAATTCCTTTTAGATTTTTCTCTCCTACATTTGTGTGGCAAAGGATTGCTGCCTATCATAACAGATAGTTAATAATAACAGGCTGTTAATAATAATCTTGACTTGACAGGATAACCTAGCCTTAGCCCCAGAGAAGCACGCCACTGGGAAGGGCTTTGCCTGCTTGTAGATTGCTGTTCTGTGGTCACTTCAACCAACCTGTAGAGTTAGATTATCATTCAAATCAATTCAGACATGACTAGCCAGCCCTAACAAGAATGTCTGCTGTATTTGTGCTAGAGAAGAAATCTATGCCAGCCACCTGTTAAAAAGCACACACACCGACCTCAAGCCTCCAGCAAGTTACACATAGCTACTGATCATCTGGAGAGTGCTGCAAGAGTTGTTACAGCCCCCAGTAGAGCTGGGGCTCTGTCAGAAAGTGGTAAAAGAAGCAGGGATTTCCTGAACCACGCTAAAATGAGTGGGGAGAGGAACTGGAAAGGAAAGAGCTGTCTACCAAGTGGAGGATGAACTCTACAGCTCCTAGTGGGGAGTAGCAGGGGTTACCTGCCAGTCTGGGACTGGCTGCAATTGCCACAGTCTGGTCAACTAACTGAACAGGGCCAGATCACTTCCAGCAGTACCCTGCTGATGTCTTGGATGGTATCACTGAAATCCAAGCTCGCTCTCTGGCTGCTCCAGCCCACTTGTTTTTCTAAGTTTAGATTTTCTTCTCATCCAGTTAGTCTTAAGTCAGTTTCATAACAAGCTTATTCATTCATTCCACTATCGGCAGCTGCCTTTGTGCAAGCCTCCCCACCTCCTGCACCACTGCATCTGGGAGCAGGGACCATGCAGTTTTACGAACAGAGGAGAATAAGGAAAAGGAGTTCTGCTTACAAATCTAAAACAACAACAAAAACCCTCAAACATAATTTGCAGATGAATCAGAAGTACCGAGCAAAATCTGGGCCAGGAAACAAACAAACAAGCAGCTTACCAGTCATATGTTAGTCTTTTCCAACGCAAACTCTAGGGCTTTTATTTGCATGTTTGTTGTAACTTGAGCTTTTATTTAAAAAACATTTTTTGGTTACTCAGACAATTGATTTGTTTCAAGTATCATGAAGCAGCCACCTAGACTATTAAAAAGTTCCCAAAACTTGACAATCACAAGGTATAGTCTCCTCAACTTTTGTCTCAAAAAGATCAAATCATGCCAATAATAACTTGCCCATAAACAAGGGAAAAAGGTGGGGGTGTGGAAGACAGCACCAATTCCCTTTAAACCAGTGGAAAGACTTCTGGCAATTTCAACATAAGGAGCAGATCAGTCCTCCCCAGCCGAGTAGATCAGTTCTCCCTAATGAGCCTTGACAGTCCCCAGGCTCTGTAGATTACTATATATAGGCCACCAATGCTTATACAGATAGAGTAGGTAGGCACATAGCATACATGTAAAATTAATACCAATTAAGTTGCTAAGCTAGAGGCATCAGAGCACAAGTCATAATCAACAGCAGGGAAACAGGCCATGCTTGTCAGCTGATGCACAAGGATCACAAAGCACCATCAAACAGAATTTAGTCAGATTTCTCTCAAATCTGTCACTGTGCAGATCTTAGTGAACAAGCTTATGAGTTTGACTCAAGCAGTTTCTCCATTCTGGCACTGGAAGTAACTGTAAAAGGCAACTCCTGAGCACCTGAAAATATACTGAGCTTGCAGATGTCACCCCAGAACATGAGTACCAGCATAAAACGGAGCTCATGTCTAATGTTGTATTGTGTAGTAACAGTTAAATGAATCTGCAGTATAGGTAACAAACTAAGCACCTGTTTAAGTGCATACACAAGAATACAGCTAGTCTCTTTTCTAGAGTGGTTTTAACTAGCTGCTGCTTATTGAAGGGCCCTGGAGCCCTGAATAAAATGCTAACATCTTTCCCATGCAGAACCTTTCTTCGCTTGACTTCTTTATTTCGTTTTACTAGCTCAGTCACCTAAGAGTTTACAGGATTTTACTTTAGCCCTTTGTGTTTTATCATGATGTGGTTGAAAATCCATAGTGTGAGCAATACAAGGGAAGAGACAATCACCATTTATTTTGCCAGGCTCTGCTTTCATCTCCCTGTGGAACAGTGTAGGAGAGTTTGGATACATATCTCTTTTAATGAACACTTAAATGGAGATCTTAAGATCCCTGCTGACCTATCTGAAGTATCACTTCCCTTTTTACACAGCTGATGAGAAATGGGGCCTTTTTTCTGAGACTGAAGTGCAAAGCCCCACATCTACAGGAATAGCTCACATAAGAATGGGAGACGTGATGTGGCTGCTCATATGTTCCACTAAAGAGCCAGGGGGGTTGCATCACTGGCAGGAAGACAGATTTCTAAAATCTGTACATCTTAGAATCTGTAAAGCTTTTAGGGAATCTGCCAGAGCATTTCTGATAAACCTAAACCCTCCAATAACCATTTCATGAACGCTGTTTCAGGAGGAGTCCAGTCCCTAAACTCCCTAGCTAGCAGTCCTTCCTCAGCTTGGCTGGTAGGTCACTCTAACCTATAACAGAGCACTGACTATCCTGTGAGGATAAAAGAATCTATCAAAATATATCCAGACCCTAAATCTCACTCTGAGCTGAAGTGTTTAGCACAACCACTAAAGTAAACTTGTTGAAGAGTAACACTCCCCTCCAATAGGATCTACGTGCTTTGGTTTTCCTTAGCACAGAGAAACAAGGGGTGTTGCATTTTATTTTAATCTAAGGATCTGAAAGTGTGCAGTCACACTGATTTTCTTTAAAACCAATTGCTTTTATAATTGCACTCGTCTAAGCACGAAGAGCCAAGGTCCATCCCAAGGATTCTCAATTTGCCAGATGAATATCAAAGTTTAAATGTAAGGTAGACTTTGCCTTCAGCTATTTACTAGCTATACTAATAATCAGAGTTCAATATTTATGGAACTATGTCAAAAGTCTTTAAATATCAAGCTGACTTTTTCTCTGGAAACATAACACTTTATCACAACACAGCTACTTCAGAACTGATATGCCTCTGGAAGAGAATTTAACTTTTACACAGTTGGCAAACAACAAATAACGTATCTTGCATACCATCTCACATTTGTAGAAAAATTCACAGACAATTTTCTTGGAAGAAAATATTAACTATTTCCTTTTGTTCTCATCCTGGACTCCTTTCAGAGGGTACATCACTGCCTAACAGAATAAACACTTGCAGACAGCTCCAGCAGAGCAAAAACCAGTTTGGTACCCAGCACTGAACTACATGTATTTTTAGAGAAGAAGCACTGGATTCTCAGTGAAAACTACACTGGTAGGGATTAAAGGCTTAAGAATACAAGCCTAGGGCTGATAGGCAAGAGACAAGCAGCAGAGCTTCAGCCATTGCTACTGAAACACAGAGACTGATGCTAACCAGAGCAGTCTGGGCTGTTTCTCTAACAAGTGCCAAGTGGGGAGCCTGACTAGACACTCCAGGGTTTTTTCACTCAGCCCTGGTTTCAGATGTAACCTTATCTCCAGTAGCGCAAGCTCACTGTCTGCCATTTTCCCCTTACAGCACAGCCAAGGGCAGGAAGATGTAATTTACAGCTTCACTTTCCAATTAGATTAATCTTTCCCCTAAATCTCTAACCAGCTCATTTTATTTTGTATTGGGAAAAGGTGAGTTAAGTCCCAAAACGATGCATCACAGCCCTAGCTTGCTGAGTAGCTGCTTGATTTACTGATGTGAGGTTAAAAGAGCCTGCTAGTAGCAGCTTCTCTCTCTGTGTCTAGCTCAGCTCCAAATTCTAAATCAACAGTCACAGGAAATGCCATTGCTGGTCATGTCTTTGCAAATGGATTGAGGTACCTATACTGGCTACTGCAATATCCCATTCTCAGACTGTATTTTATAGGACTGAAGCTTGAAATAGCCAGAGCCCTTTAACAGCTGTTGTAATGGCACTTTATCAGAGCATACACAAGTCCTCTCAGAAAATAAAAGTCTTCAGCTCAGTGAAACATTATGAAGCTGGTTCTAAAGTGCACACGTTCAGGAATACTGCAACCTTTTGTCAGACTTAACAGGCATATTCACGGTAAAAAAAAGCCAAGTATCCAGATAAAGTATCTGAACAAGAGGGCCAATTACGTTAGCCTTGACACAGCATGGAGATAGGTTGCTCAAAGGCGGTGCAGCTCAGGGACAAATCTAACACTCTAAAAATTCAGTGGGAGCCTTTCTATGAATTGCACTGGAAGGGAAAGCAAACTCTTAAAACATTAAGCAAATATAGAAACAGTTAAAACTAGATAAAGTTAACCAGTAGCTCATATATCCATACCCATGGCTATCTAGACATCCAAATGCGTAAAACAAGATCATTAGGTGGGTATGAATGTTGTGTATCAACTTGGACTAATTTCATTAGAGTCTAACATTAATTCACTATCAGATTCTAAGACTATGTCCGTAAAGTCATTCCTGCTTGTGTAGATGATAGTGAAATTGAAAATCAGAGTAAATCCAAATCACTCCAACAACTCAGTAAGAACAAAAACACAAGAAAGGCTCTAGCAACCAGGCCTAATACGCTAGGCTTCCTTTAATACCCAGGTAGCCAGGCTGTTACAGACTTATCAGCCAAACGAATGCTTAAACTCTATAATACTCCAGTTTATGGAAGAATAGGAAAGAAAGGTCTCTTCCTCTGTAATTACGTTTAAATACTGGAAGTTCTTACTAATCCCTTTGTTTTAATGTTATCAATTCATTCTTTTAATACAATCACATTTTAAAGGTCAGATGCCTGCACCTAGACACATATGTAGGCAACCAGAGCTAAAGTCACTCCTTAGCACCTCTGAAAAAGCTTTTTTTTTTTTTAAGCAGAATGTCCAAGTGCTACACTGGAAAGTGCTGACTAGCCTTCCTGGTTGTAATTATTTTGGTTTAGTTCTTGCACAAGCCAAAAGTACAAATCAAAGCCAAGTAATCAATCATGAAGATTTTAGCTTAGTGAGAACTATTCTATGTATAAAGTATATGTATATATATATATATGAAAATAGTAAGCATAAAGTATTCTATGTATAAGTATTCTATGTTATCAACAATTTTGGCAAATAGCAGCATCTAGTAGCAAGCATCTAGTAGCAAACCTCCCCACCAGAGTTTAGAAATCTTGCGTTTCCTCAGTGCTTCTTTTTGAGGGCAACATTTACGCACTTTTCCCCATTTATTTATACAAGCACAGTTCTCCTATTATATATTCTCTTTCACTGTGTATCAGCACTGAACAGGAAATATGGACAGAAAGAGGGAAGCAGAAGACTCCAACACTGACCTAAAGTCCCCTTTGCCTAAGGAGCAGAGAGCAAATAGCTTGCCATCATGCAACACAAATCACACAAGAAATTAGTCAGTAGACCCACTATTAACACTATCAAATAATTGTCCTTCTTCCCAGAAGAATTCCTCTTTTTCCAGTATTAGGATAAATAATCACCAGAGTTGGGGGGGGGAAGGGTGAGCGGGGAGGGCACTACTGTGAGAACTGACTCAGTAATTTCTTTCACTCTGAAAGATTCTGAGAGGATGGAGTAGACTAGGAAGACTGATGAGTAAACCTTGAAAACAGCAGCAATCTATTGAAAAGGAGGTCAAGAGAAGGCTTTGACGAGGCATGCGTTATTCATGGGTACCAATCACATTATGTCAAAGCTTCTACCCTGTAAGGAAGAGGGGACTCTTCCTTACAGCAAACTGGAAAGGTTGGAACCAGAAACAGTGTTGTGTCTAAGAAAGCTGGGGGATTCGCTGTGCACATTTACTTACTTGTATTTCTAGATCACTAACTATTTGCTCATAGCTCTCACTTACAGACTTACTGCATATAGGAATTTTGGTGTCCATACTTTCCCTTATCATTTACTGTCTCATCAGAGACGGTCACAGAGTAAGAGACCTGAGTGGAAAGTACATCTTCATAACAAGCTGTGACACTGAGCTTGGAAACTCACTGGCTAAATGGCTTGACAAAAGGGGGTTTCATGTCATTGCTGCATGTGTCACAGAAAAAGGAAGGCAAGACCTACAGTCCTGCTGCTCACTCTCACTGAGGACAGTGAACCTGAACTTAGCTGACTCCAGCAGCATTTCCAGGGCCGTGCTATTTGTGACAGAAGAGACTGCTGGAAAAGGTAAGTGATAAGGTCAGCGCCCATGAAAAAATGCTTCAGTATAACCAAATGTACCATGGCTAGGAGTTCTGCAGAGGAGGGCTCCTCTTACTGAGGAAGCATGTTCATTCGAGACAGACTCTCCATAATAGTTCAAAAAGACCATCTCCAGCAATGCTTTTGGCCTCACTTTTACCAACCGATTGCCTAAAAACCTAGTTGTTCAAACCAGATCACTACCACATGTGTTTTTCAGGCTTTTTCTGCTGTAGTTTAAGAACTTCACCCGGGAGAGGGTGCTTAATGGTACCCCAAAGAACTCCCTTGATAATAAAACCAGCCAACCAATAGAAAATTGCATTTATTCCTCCTTTAGGAAGGGGAAGGGGGTGTATTTGCAGAACTAAACAAGTCCAATTTTTGCAATGCACACAACAACAATTGCACTGACTGTAACAATTAAAGAGTTGTTATTTCAGTCAGATTTCTTTGAGTTGTTATAGAGGTAGTTCTCAATACTGCTCTCATATACTTCAATCAAAGAGGAAGAGTTTGTCCTTCATTATTTATGAGTGGGGTTAAAAACATAACTTAAGTGTGGTTTTTTAATGTAAAGTGTAATAAAAGGTAAATAAGGGCATCATAAACACATTCAGTTGTGACAATATATGCCTTTCTTTTTCAGCACCCCTAGCTCAGAGTAGGCATTGTTAAGTGCAGCCAAAGCAGCCACAACACTGCAGCTACCTAATGTAATGAACAGCTGTACTAAATACTCAATAAGCTGGTTAACTAATTAATTACTTAAAACAGCAAAACAGTATCTTGCACCAATAGGCTTTTTTTCTCAAAGCTTATAAAACATTTTTTGGCCTCTTCATGCAAGCCCCAGGCAAGGATAAAATAATTATTAGAACTTACCTCTTCAGAAGCTTTACTTCAAGTGGGCTTCTGCTTTCAATTTGTAGGAAGTGGTATCTTCTCAATTCAGGTAACCACCGCTAACACTCTCTCCTTCACATCTTCTTCCTAACAATCTTCAGGAAGACTAAGCCCTGAACCTTCAGCCCCTCCCTCTAGGGACAGGCTGTTCTCAGCAAACTCTTAGAAGGGTCACTATTTATCTAAACCTCCCCAAGTAATTTATAAGGTAGTAAAGCTGTATTATCGCTGTACTGAGTTAAGCTAATATTTTTAGAAGTATTGACTAATTCTGCATGTCCAGTTTAGACTTTAGACTGCAACTCATAAAAGTATTCAGTTTCTTTGCTTCTACGTGTATTATTTGATTTTCACATAGAAAATATGCATAGTAAGAGCCCATATACTTTAGCAGATTGGGATAGTAGAGCCCAATATAATGGCCCATCACTCCACCTGAAATAATTTTTCTTTAATACTTTAACAACTCTCATTTAGAGTCATTACATAAGGCCTTCAATAAAATTTGCCAGGTGTACAGTGTAGAACTAGAAACTTAGAAGCAAATCCCAGTCAGCTGTATTAATCTCACTGAAGTTTTCACGGAGTATGTATGTGCTTGATTCGTAATGCTACGTATGAAATCCTATTCAGCAGATACGATATTGCCACGTACTGAAAGAAATGGTTTTGGACTCCTTTTAGGGCTTTTTGGCCTGGTGAACAATGCTGAAGGAACAACACCTGTGGCACCCACTGACTGGCTGAGGATAGAAGATTTCCAGTCAGTTCTAGATGTCGGTCTAATAGGATTGATTGAAATTACACTCAAGCTTCTACCACTTCTGAAAAAAGCTGAGGGAAGAATAGTCAATCTAATCAATGCTGAAGGTCTTATGGCATTTGTAGGAGGTGGCTACAACCTGTCCAAGTGGGGAATGGAAGCTTTTTCTGACATTTTACGGTGAGTTGTTAGATATGTGTGTGTGAATTCAAGAATGTATTCCAAATACTTTGAAGGAGGGTGACTGTATGTTTGCTTCTTTCTTTTTCTTTCTGGAAATCTTGCCTAAAGGAGGAAATAAAAAGGCAACGATGTTGGTCATCTCTTTGGGATTTCTATCTCCAGGAACATGAACAGAACAACTGGGAAACTGCACTGGGAAATGTTTGTGTATTCTGGACAAATGGCTAGCATGCTGCCATGGGACACACAAACCCACGGCATACATACAAGTGAATCAACAGCGTAGCCTGGACAAACATCCATGGCTTCCTGGGCAAGTTGTACTTACTATTTTCATGCTGCTTAATAAATATTAGACTTTCAGACATATATACATGAGGCAGGAGGATCCTGGACATGTTGCATTGTTGTGTAAGTGTTAGAGAAATGTGCATGTACATACATCTCACTAGTTGAGTTCCATTTCTAAAACACAGAAATAACAAAGTAAAATAATGTCTCTGTTGCTCAACATTGTTAGTGAGGAGGAAAGAAACTGTACTATGTGAAACATACATGTAGTGATCTTAAATGGCTTATATTGACTGTAACAGCTCAAGCATGGCAACAGCAGATATAATTATGTCAGTTATGTTTGTTTAAATTTGGCAGTATGTGACTACAGTTAACTATGGTAACTGGCAGTGGATAACCATAATAAACTTAGCAGCATAAAATCATGGTAATTATTAGCAGCATAGTGTTATGGTTATGACAAACACTCTCAGATTCCTGAGTTCTCTCAACCTGCTAAGGTCTGCAAGGCCTCTTTACTGGCTCTTGCAGTCCACAATCATGGCACAGGGGACCAGGGGTACCAATCATGTTGAGATGGGTTGGAGAAGATGTTTGACTATCAGCAGGGGACGGATTCTCAGACTCTGGGATCTTCAGTGTTTATCCTCTTCTGTTGATCTCATCCTGTAGCCTTTGAGT
Organism: Rhea pennata; assembly: GCF_028389875.1. Taxonomy (NCBI): domain Eukaryota; kingdom Metazoa; phylum Chordata; class Aves; order Rheiformes; family Rheidae; genus Rhea; species Rhea pennata. Next base: position 21,882,178 of record NC_084668.1, read on the forward strand.
TATCTTTTTATTCCCCCAAAACTCAGTGAGGGCTTTCTGTACTTCCTCCATTTCTCAGATGGCTTGTCCCTGTTGAATTGGTTCTGAAACTAACTCTAAGATATCCAGTCACTCTGGTCTCATTTTGCAGATGTCTTCCTACTGAGTCAGTTCCAAGTCTGATCCAGACATAACCAGCCACTTTGCACTTGGCCTGCAGTTGCCTTAGCCATGATGCTCTTACATTATCCACCCTACAGTCTATTAATTTGCTAGACATGTTCATGCAGAAATCCAGCAATGGTTGGCTTTTGTCTCACCACATGCACTGCTAAACGTATTTGTGCAGGGTTGGCATTTCAGTTTGCTTTCCACTACTATAGGTCCAAGATCCTGCTGCTGTTAGATTTAAATCTCCTCTTAAAAATGTATTTTTGCAGAGCTATGGTAAGCAGAAAGTTTTATATCTTCACATGAGGTTAAGTAATAGAGCACTCTTTCTTACCATTTAATAAAGTTTTATAATTATTCTATGTGCCCTATACATCATTTCTCTACACAATACCAAAAATACCTGTAGGGACTTCTCCAAAACCAGCTCAAGCTAAAACAAATCTGTGTGCTTACAACAGAACTCTGAAGTGCCTATGCCAAAAATATTCCCCATCTGCTCTATTGCCAGTTTATGACCCACTTTATTTTACTCTAATGTTCCATAACAGTCTGAGGTGGGTGACCACAAGCAGCAATTAGACCATCCTAACTTCAGAAAGGTATACTGAGCAGCCTTCACAGTTGTGTTGCACTGCATTGTGGTAGCTGAGGCCTAGCTAGATAAGTTATGTCTTCATAAGGACTAGAAAAATTGGTTGCAAATTGCAGCAGCATTTAACAGTTTAACTGTAATCATTTAAACATACAATGGAGTATAGAGTTCTAATCCGATTGAATAATTTTGCTCACTTACACTTGTTTCTAGGCTCTTTATAACCTGTTTGTAAACCATGGGTAGCTAGAATGATACAGCAGTATTTGAAATGTTAAAAGTTTCAGTTTGGCAATAGATAGTCGAGATGGAGTTGGCTGTTGCATCCTTTGCACCAGTCCAAAATAAATCACACAGAATACCTGTGAATCTACCTGAGACTGCCTTATTTCTCAGATTTACTTCCATGCTACTTTTTTACAGTGATTGGCAGAATAAAATTATCATGACATAAGAAGATAAAAATGAAGTTCTCAAATATTCATTGATGTGACACTTTCTACTTGCGTTTAATAGTTACGCCAATATTGGATGGTTATCAGTTGGGTTTTTTTTTTTTTCTAGGATAGAGATTCAGCATTTTGGAGTGAAAGTAAGCATTATTGAGCATGGTTTCTTTAAGGCAGGAGCAGCTAGTTCAGATATCATTGAGAGAGACCTCTTAAGACTTTGGAACAGACTGACTCCTGAGATCAGAGATGCCTATGGAGAAAAATACTTTGTTGAATGTAAGTACCAAAAGAACATTTGCTGGACTTAATAAACATTTGATGACTCTTCTGGAATACATGTATGTTAGCTAAGGCCTATGCTACTAATTCCCCTATAAGATCAATGAGATGTGATGTCTTGGTACCATTCTTAGTCTTTACATACTTAGAGGTAAAATGCCCAAAGAGAAATTAATTGTTACATTCATATTTCTAAGGTTATGGCTCACTGATTTCTGAAAAGTTGTGCTGTATTGCGCTGTTGTTACAGTAGGCAACATCTAGCCTACAATACGGGCTAGGGAGGTTTCTCTTTACCTGGTTCTTGACTGTTCTGCAGCCCTTGCTGGTCTCTGCTCTGCTGTAGCTACACTGCTCTCACTTGATCCAATAGTTTAAAGCAAGCCTGAATACATCTACAGAAGCTGCAGCCATACCTTTGAATATAAAGAATCTTTTATCAGAGAATGTTACATAAATGCTTTCAGATTTATTTTCTTCTTTACAGATATAAAAGCTCAAAGATTATCAGTGAGAAGACTGTGTGACTCTGATCTTTCTAAGGTCATGAAATGCATGGAACATGCCCTGATAGCAAAGTACCCCAGAACGCGATACAGAGCTGGATGGGATGCAAAGTTCTTTTGGCTTTTTCTCTCTTATGCACCAACCTGTTTATCTGACATGCTGCTGTGTATGATCTTTCCAACTCCAGCAGCTAGTGGCAAATCAGTTCCTAGAGTTCTAATTAAAATTTAGTATTAAACTAGTGTAAACTCCATGGGAATAACTGTTATTCCTCCCAAAACCAGATGTCTTCTTCTTTACCACTAACTAGACTACTTAAATTCCCTTAAGAAAACATTTTGATTCTCACTTTTTTCCCTGGACTTTCCGAGTTGGGCGACATGTTACAAGGTCTTTTTTCATTCTCCTAAGCACTAATCAATTTTGTATGTGTATATACATTCATACAATATTTAGCTACAATGCTCGTTAATACTATTCACCCAATAAACCATTTAGTGATCTTTTTCTTGGTTAAAAGGAAAAAAAAAACAATAGTTTTTCAAGTAGACTTCATGAACATACACGTTGTTAGTCAATTCAAAATACAGCACTGCTCTTACATACGTCCTCTTACAGGACGTATTTCCTCAAGTCTTTTCACCTGTTTCATGGTGTTTGTTCATTCCATTTTATCAAGGAGTTGCTAAGCTTCACAAGCTTCTGAATACAAGACATCAAATAATAACAAAGCCCAGCTCTCACAACATACTCAGAAAACTACTGTTGCAGTATTTGACCACATCTAATCACCTGATTCTTCAACAGAATAAAGGTGTGACAAGCTATTTTAAAGATGTGCAATTTCAGGGAAAATCAAAACTAAATTGTATTCTATTACTATGCAAATAAAGTAGTATTTACATATTAACATTTTCCTAATATTAGTTTAGTTTGATAAAGATGTAAATTTGTACTATTTTTAATATTTCTTCTGTCCTTGATGTGCTCTGCAAGTTAAAAGCATGATTATTTCACCCATTAGATGAAACAGGTCACTTAGTGTATTTTACAGCTGATTAGTTTGACTGTACAAACAGTCTGTTCAGAATGGTAAAATGCCAACTGAGGTTATTGTGCTTCTTGTAAGCTCTTTCTTTCTGTTAAGCTACTGATCAGAGGCTGACATACTGGTGTTCCTGGCGATACGAAAATTGAAGGGGTAAAGGTTTTATTTGCTGAAGATTTGTCTCGGTGATTAATCATTAATGTGCAATTCATTTTAGCTTACAAAAATACCATGTGCAGGTCATAACTCCAAATGCAAGAAAAGGAGTTTCATCACTGTGTGTGTCTATATGCACATGTTCAAAAAGGGGAGAGAACGTAAAAGTGGTAAAGTACCGTTTAAGTATTTCACTAAGGTTTTATTCTATACTATATGGGTTTGAAAAACAAAATTCATTCTATTTCATCATAAATATCTGTACAGTTATAGTCCTCCCTCGCCTGACTGCTGTAGAGAGATTATAAATGAAAAAACTTTATAATTTATCAGCCCTATAGTGGCAGAGCACAAAGAACTGCTAAAATCTCGAAAAATAGGCCTTCTTTCAAACAACAGAAAGAGTCCAAAATTCAAGAATGCAACCAGTGATTGGCTTCATAAGGAGAAAGGAATAGAACTGGGGAATGAAGTCAAGGAAAAAATCTAAAGCTCCTGTTGAACAGAGTATCAAAACTTAAATTTTACATACTGAGAAGGATACACTGTGGTACACTTGTGAGAGGAAAAGGCCCAGTTAAAGCTTAGGGATTCTTTGCCATCAGGTATGTTATGCATACTCTACTCGACATACTACCTAACTATGCAGTATCCTAGGGACAGTTTTCTTTTACATCTGAAAAGTTAATTCTTTTGAGGAAATAAATCTCTTTGCTATATAGCCAATGCATTTTAGCAATTTTCAGCAAAACTAGGTCCCAACCTTTCTGTCTAAAACGATTTACAAAACTGATATTGTCATTTTTTTGTGGTTTGCAACTTGATGCAAGTCTTTCAGAAATGTTAGCCCTCTACCTTTTCTCTTTAAAATTGTTGAAGGATTGTGAACTATTTCCATAAGAACAGCATCCTGCTTCTTTTAAAAGAAATCCTTCCTCATAGCCTTACAGAGTATGCTGTGTCTCAGGTTCTAAGAAATTTCCTAAATTAAAGCACTGAGACACAAAAGCTTATCAAACTAAGATTTTGATCGATTAAGTTCGGACTATCTCAAAGTTTTCTATAATCACTACTAATAACTTCCTGCCTCAAGGGCTGGTTTATTTAATGTGTGCAAAGTTTTCACACTTACAGTGATAAAACTGCAGTTACATTACCTCAACTACTTCACAAAGTTGTGTGAAGCAGTAAACACTATTCTTATTTGACTTTATCTAAAGTACTGTTTTTTTCCTCTGAGTGCACCACAGTCTCCACACTGAATGACAGAAGTGCATAGTGCCTAGATACAAAAAAATATGGAATTAGAATATGATAAAATAATACCTTTATTAGATTTATTCAGCAGCATCATTTTCCAGTTGTCTTTTCTAATCAAAGTATGTTGCAAAGTAATTACAAGTTTTCTAATAGAAACAGTATGTATTTTGAGAACTTGAGTATAAAACAATCAAGTAGCAGAAGTCTTAATGATTAGAAATTTAGAAATCTTTAAAATATATGAGTAGCTAGCCAGGAATGCTGAATAACATTGTTCCTGAAGTGGTACTCAGACTCTCCTTGAATGGTTCATGTTGTGGAAACTACTTTGGCTAATTAACAGAAAAGCTAGTAAGACATACAGTACATTCTGACAGAAGGTTACGGAAATAACCAGGTAAGTATGAAGACTGCATCAGTAAAAACTGTTTCCCTTTCTATTAATGTCCACCTCAGGAAATAAATAGTCAATAAAATTAAATTTTCACATTAAAAAACCTGAATCACTTCTTAAATGAACCAATATCTCTGTATTTTGCTGTTTGGAAATAAGGCATTATAGAAATCTAGCTATTTCATTTAAAAGTACAAACTACTTCCAGAGACTCCAGCCAACAACAGAGCTATTCCATTAACGAGCAGGAGAAATTCTCATTAAATTATGTATGAAATTACTCATGGCACTAAAATCTAAATATATCAGATCTTCTTAAGAACACTATTAATGGAATATTTTAATTGGAACCTAGAAGAAAAGTAGATGTCTTACAGATTGAGAGGAAATGATTCTATCTCAGTCAGACAAAATATTACAAGAACAATGTTTTGCACAGGTAACTATTCAGCATAACTAAGACTTTTCCAACTTTTGCTTAACACAAGATAAACAGACACACCCATTTTTACATACAGTAGTACATAAAATAGGTGTAGAGATGCACCAGTGCAAGTGTTTGAAGGTGCTGTTATAAATATACATTCTAAAGATCCTGCATATCTGTTACATTCCTATATTTGCCTTGTTTTTTTTTAGTTTAAGCATTTATATAATGAATTCATCTCTAAAGATGCACCCAATTCCATACAGATTTCTACTAGCAGTATCAACAAGATAATCTTTCAAAAATTTACACATGTACAATATACATTACTTTCAGACAGCTTCAGTGCAAAGATATACATATAGTACATCATGATAATTGTTCATAAAAATAGCAGTTGGCATTTGCAAAAAAAACAAACCAAAAGAAAAAAAAAACAAGGCATAGTTTCAACATACATCTCCAGCCACTGGCTGAAAGGTGTATATATTTTTATAAAGCATTTGAATGTGAACCTTCTTCTGTTATAAAAAATATATGTGCAAATGGATGTGTCTAATTTTTCCCTAAATCAGTTACCTACTTATACAACAGAGTCCTCTTTAACAAGATTGGCGGTATCTTTAAACGTATCCTCTGTTGCTGTGTAAGCTAATGCTTGGTCTCTCTTCAGGGTAATCTTAGGAGGCAGTGAAGAAGAAGGGGTAGAAACGTTTTCTGTGTCCTGCTGCTGTTCCTTTTCCATCTGAAACAATAAAATTCAGACTTACCTTCTAATGTACAAAATACCCAGCCTTAACTTTTAGAAGTGCTGAATAAATATTCAAATATTTTGCTGAAGTGTAATGTATACCTTACTTCTGCAAATCAACACTTAAATGCTAATTCCACCTCAGCACAGCTGAGAAAATACATTACTGCAAACTTACTCTGCATGCAGCAACTTTCATTTTAATGTTTCATGTCAGGAGTAACTTCATAGGTCTACATGCAAGTATATGAGTGTGGGTAACAGTGGTAGCTGGTTTGGTTTGTGAGCAGTTAAAACCATTAGTACTGGGAAAATAAACTTTGGCTTACAAACTTTCTCCCTCTCATCTTGTTCAAGCAATAGAAACCTCAGTCTCTGCAAGAGGTAGCTACTATTTGTCATATGACTGTGAGACTAGGGTTCTTCAGTCATTAGGTACTTTGGAAATTTTTAAGATGAGCCAATTAATCCAACCTTTTTCAAGTGAGTAGAAGAACCCAGGAACTTCATACTTGGCCATGGGAGAATTCTTCTATAGCACACACACCACCAGCTGACGTACTGTCTTAAAAGAACCAACTCATGGGCTGGGCTGGATGGAAAAAAAAAAAGTGCTGCCATATGTAGAGCTGTTAAATTCTTGTGAAGTGCTGAAGTAACAACTGAGAAGCACTACTAAGACATTTTACTCTCAGTTGCAATACAAGAGCCTCTCACTTGCCCTGGGACCCTGAGCCATACCAGACTGCACCAGCAAGCTGAAAGCAACATCTGAGATCCAGTGCTTGGGCTGGGAAAACTGAGGTGGGCAATGCAGCAGGGCTTCCTGAGGTGGGCACCTGCTGAGTGCACCACACTGCCTGGGACTTGGTAACTACCTCAGGCCCATCTTGACCTAGGCTTAGGAGCAGAATCTATCCACAATCTTTATCCTTGGAAAGGAAGAACAAAGTCCAGTAGTACATTAGCTGAACAGTACAGGCTGAGAAAAAACATATACAATACGAAACAATACCTCTGCATATATTGGGTTTTCAAAATTAGTGCTTTGTTTCAGTTTTCTCTTGAAGAAACTCCATTTTGATTCCTGAAATACAAAAAATTATTAAAACTTTACACATTTTTCTCACCATTTCTCTGCAAAATGACAGCACTGTTGTTGGAAGTGTTTTCAATTTCACTTGTATTCTGTGCTAACTCAGTGGTTTCAGACAGATGTTCTCATATTGCTATGTTGTACTGCTAATTAGTTAGCTCCTTTAAATATTTCAAGGCCTGCTGTAGTTTTAGGAACCCTTACAATCTTTAGGGTGAAAAACGATATGTTGTTTATTTGAACTGCTTTTGAGACTCATCATGAAAAGCATAGGAAAATCCAAAATCATATTTGAAATGACTGTTTATACCATAATTCTTTAAACAGTTTTTACTCTTTCACTAGTCAATTAGCCTCACGAAGTTATTCAAAAGATGTTTCTGCCAAAGGAGAAAATAAATTAGGTTTTTATTATCAAATTATTGAAGTAAGCTTTAAGCCATCCTATATGAGTTTTTCCAGATTACCTATTTAAACACTGTGCCATGTCATTCAAATTATCTCTCATTTAAACTATTTTATCTTTTACTGTTTATAGCCTTTATTTATTCGTAAGAATATCAAGACTTCATGAGAAATGAGGGCTCCATTATTCAAGGCATCTTCCCCCAAAAATATACATTTTAAAAAAGACAGAGGGTAGGAAGGAAAGAAAGTGGTCATATAATGTGTCCAGGGTAGGCCAATATACATCAGTAACGGTTAAGCATAGGACCCAACTTTCCTCTCTGGTAGACAACCAGTTATGGTTATTTAAGTAGTACCAAAAGGCTAGGTCAAAAGCCAATAAAAGTGACCGTATTTATTCATGAAAGCCTATCATTATACAAACAGGTCAAAGAAGAAAAAAGCTGTCTTGAACACAACACAAGAGAAATTACTGAGGGAGATAGTGGTACAGTGACAGGTTGATGAGAGCTAATATTTCAAAACTCATCAGAGGTGCTATTTCAGTGGGTGATGTATGTGAAAATGCAGTCCTGCAAACAAGCCACTGTCAGATCATTCAGATGGATATACAGATACAAAAAATGTATCTTCCATGAATCACACAAATAGTCTAGATGAGGCAATATTTTTAACTTAATTGTTAAAATATCCTGTAACAATACATAGAACAAATGCCCTAAAAGGACCTGCTAGCAGTTCTAAATATTGAAAAATTACAAATAGAAGGGAAAAAAATGATGACTTTATGCTTGGACTAAATGTCTTATTTGAATTTTCATTACCAAAAAGAAAGGGGTTTTCACTGTTTTAAACCAAAATATAGTTTCTCTCTTTTTTTTCATATTTTACAAAAAATATATTATATTCTGCTGCTTCTATTAAAATACAATTCATTAGGGCTATACGAATGTTTGTTAAAAGTATCATATACCTTGAGTCAAAGTAAACCCTCAGTTACAATCATTCCACTGGGGAGCAATTATAATTTTCAGACTTAATACTTGCCCTCAAAATGAAGCACCTTAAATAGTGAAAGAAAACCTTCTGCTCCACTCTAATCTCTTCAGAATCTTTGGGTGATCCAGGCAGAAGACACATTTGAATCCCTATATACGCTTACAGTGTGCCCTGACCCATTCTGTGCTTGCTCTCCCTTCTTATCTCATCAAAACAACTCTTCCTGACCAGCTCTTACAAACCTTAAGCATGGCCCAGTTAGACTTGAGGCAGATTACCAGCCATTATTTAAAGAGAAGTAAAGTCATATTGCAGCTTCCCTAATAATTCAACTTTCCTGATCTGGAACACAAACAAATAAGGCTGCTCTACAGCATTTCAGACATACACACCAACAAAACAAATAATTAACTAACACTCTTCTGAAAAATTTTAAGTATTATCATATTACCTGAGGTACATCTGAACTCTGAGAAGGTTCCTTCGGACTAGCAGATATTACAGAGGCATACACAGGATTTTCAAAATTTTCATTTTCCTCACTACCAGCTGCTGTTACCTGCAGGAGAAGAAGAAAAATCAGTTGCAAAGAAGGAATGTAAGGTTGTAAGGAAAAGGAAAGGTAAAAAACAAACCCTGGTTTCTCTTACATGTGTTGGTCGAGCCACTGTAGCAGCACTTGCTCCACTGGCTCCACTATCTCTAGTTGCATACATCGGATTTTCAAATGTGATTGGCTGTTTCCCTGACTCCACTGCAAAGTTTTCATTCTGCGAAGGGAGGGAAAAAAAAAAAAAAAAAAAAGAAAGAAAAAAAAGCTAAAAATTACAATTTAGTAAACACCTCCATATTCCCAGGAATAGCTTTCTAGTCTAATTCTTCATTTCAGGAGACAATACGTGTTTACTTTCACATACTTATGCAAAATCTAACAAACAATAAAACAATATGCAAAACCCTTTAAATTCTTTCCCAGTGAACTGTACAATTTTTTGTTCATAGTAAGAATACAAAGGGAGATTCTGTAGAATTAACACTGCTTAGGTAGAACTAGCCTGTATCCAGACCTGACTGTTGTTAGCAATGGAAACAAAAGTACCACTTAGACTTCAGTATATGTCAACATTAGGCCAGAAAATGGAAAGTACCATAAAGTTTTTTATGCATGAAAAAGATCTGAGGTAACATTCAATCCTAAGGCTATTTGCCAGTGTTCACTGAAATGTTCATATGATTGTCTCATCACAAAAGCATTTAGTTTTAACAATGAATGTGTTTCTTTGTCTAGAAAAACGTCACACGTGTATATCATGGGCTTATCTTCTTCACTGGCCATTTTATTTTATATTAACTCATTGCCAGTTAAGTTTGTGATTTAATTTCGAAAAAGTTGAGGGTGTTTCCAGAATGGACTTTGCAGCAGGTGCACATTATTCTAACATATTCTGTGATCTGCTTCCTAGAAGTGAAGATCTTATGTGCATTATACTCATGATGGTAAAGAGGGAAATACTTTTTTCTCTCCCCATAGAACATTACAGCAAACACAAGGCTGTGCTATTTCTCAGATATGCATAACAAAACATGGATAGAGTTGTACATTATGATGCCCCCAAAGCTGACTACTAAATCTGATTTGCTGAAACTTGCTAAATAATAAGCTCACCAAGTTTATAATTCATTGTGCAAAGTAGTTTATCCTGTGCTTAGGTGTGACTTCTACCTCTGAAGTTGCTAACATATACTACACATTCCAACAGTTCCACAGAACACAAAATGCCATCATGAATTTCCTCGTTACAATACTTTAATTTGTCTATTCATTCCCTGTATATTCCCTGAATATTCCCTGAATATCCTGAAATATTACAAGGGAGTAATCGACTCCACTTCTACCACATGAATCTTGAGAAGAGAGAGTCACATTATTTTGGAGAACAGTTTGTGTTTGTTCTTGCTTTCAATTAACAAAAATCCATTTTGGAAAATAATCTACCAATGTTCACTTCTTCTAAAAAACATTTACTACTTCACTGTCTTTCTTACCTAAAAGACTTCCCTCTACCAGCTGACAGTGAAATTAAAAGAAAACATTTTTTAAAAAATATTTCAGAACTAGGCCTTACCATCTGCATTGCTCTGTCTATAGCAGAGTCAGCTCCAAACCCAGCAGCTCCTATGTCCATATTCACATCTGCTCCAGATCGAAAAGTTACTCCATTGCTGTTTTCTTTAGATTTTACAAGACTGCTTAAACTTCAAAAAAAAAAAAAAAAAAAAAAAAAGGAACAGAATATACAGACAGGAAGCTTATAAAACAATTTCTTTACCTAGTTACTGCTTGGAATTTTTGCTGGCTCTAAACAAGCTAGCCCCAGAAGTAGTATTCTTGTATTAGATAGACAGTCCTTCTAGTCTAAATTACCCCATTCAGAATGGGCTCATGTGCCCATGTTGACATCAAATGAACTCAATCAACTACAAATTCAAAAAAAATCTATGTTTTGGCTACCTGTATTTCAATTTTGTTCTACAGACAAATTCATTAATTCACTCAGAAGTCAAAATTCACTGAAACTGATGAAAAATGTGATTGCAATGGCAAACAAATTTGGGAATGTTGTTCCAACAACACAAATACTTAAGTTTTTATGCATGCAAATAATCAAGATACCTAGAAGGTTATGTTTTTTATAACCAGCAAACATTCAGTTTACATCTAAATTTATGGTAACTACAATTGCACATTAGGTTTGTATGAGAAATGTTGGAAATGGACTAGGAGGAAGAACAAGGAGCAGCAAGAGATGGGGTAAGCAGCCAAACACAGGACCAGAAGTACAGAAGTCTGAGCATATGACTCCCCAGAAACAGACAACTACACATTCACTGCAGACCTAACCTTCAAATTAATTTTGCCAGATTAAACTAAACTGAAGGAAGGCAGCAGCACTGAAATAATACTTCTGATTCTACACCCTCATTGGAGCTGGCCTGTGCTAAAATTCTTGTCTTCAGCTGGTGCTTTTTTGGTCTGCATGCTTTACCATCTGGCACCCTAGAAACCAGCTGACACATTTAAAAAGAAATGAGCTGCTACTGTTGCACGTGGATGAGACTCAAGTTAAGAGCAACACCTAAGCTATAACTTAAGTTAACTCTGCAGTAAAAGTAAACATATCAGTTAACAATTTAAAGAGGGATTGAGCAATGGCAGCACTAAGGCATACTCATGGAAGAAGGTTAAAATGTGAATGAAGCCACACAGACAAAAATCTGAAATCTCCATTTCATGTTCACTATTCATGCCTCACATTATTTTTAAACAGATGAATAAAATGTTGCAGAAGAGCTCAGTCTTTCAATGATAAAAAGATCTCTTTGACTCCTAACAAAGTTTTAGAAGCAAATTAAAAAGTATTTAACTGCAGTCTTTTTGTACCCTTTTGAACTGGATTCCCTGATCCAAATCAGTCAGGTAAACAGTCTTCTATATGGTTAATTATTTACAAGTTAATTTGGGATGTAGAACAGTTTGACAATAGTTGTTTGTTACAAGATATGATGCGCTATGATATTGCATGGAATCAAAAATCCTCTAGAATTGCTGCAACACTGCACCTTGTACATTCCAACAGAACTGGCACATGGTAAACAAACTGGATTTTCAGAAATATTTAGGCACAAACACAAATACTTAGCATACAGACATTACAGCTATGACAGCGCCTGAAACATACCTTGGTAGTTTCGGAAAAGCAGGTAAAATGGAGCCTGTTCGTCTGTAGTTAAAAAAGCCTCCAACTGCTAACACTCCAATTATTATGATTAGTATGACTGTCAGCAACACAGCTACTGCTGCTATCAAAGACAGAAGAATAAGCAAAAAATTAAAGCAAGCATAGTTGAGTGTAAAAAAGAGCCCAGAAAATTGGAAGTTTGACCCTGAACAAGCACCACACTGTGGTATTATACATGCCTTAGTTCAAGATATCAATGGTAATATATGTTTGAAGCTTACTTGTTCCAGGAGGCACTCCTTTTGACAATCCTATTTCACAATAATTCCCAGTGTAGCCATAAAAACACCTGTAAACATAAGTAGGATAGCTGACTGATTGTTTTTTATTAAATCTGGGATCCCAGCTTTATTATTATATTCCATAATGTTTACCCACATGACATAAAATTTAACTCTCTGCTTAGTAATTATATGTTTCACTGACTGTAAAAATAACATATCTGCTATCTGCTTAGAATTAAAAGGGGATAATAAAAAGTGCTGAGTTAGAAAACTAAAGTCACTTAGGTCAAAAGATTCTGTTTCAGTGGAGCATTAGTGGCACCTACTGGCCGTTCCAAGCTACATTTATTGAGCATTACTTCTCCATTGCTTTAATTTTATGGTATAGCTTTTACCAGAAACTTCACAGAGGCTTGCCTTTCTGTTTTTCTTCAAACTGAAGCATGTTACATTGCTTATTTGCTGATATTTTATTCTTATATGTTCTTTTCTTTCATTGAATCATAGAATCAGTAAGGTTGGAACGGACCTCTGGAGATCATCTGCTCCAACCTCCTCGCTCAGCAGGGGTACCTAGAGCATGTCAGACAGGGTTGCATCCAGGCAGGCTTTGAATATCTCCAGAGAAGGAGACTCCACAACCTCTCTGGGCAACCTGTTCCAGTGCTCCGTCACTCTCACAGTGAAGAAATTCCCCCTCACATTCAGGCGGAACTGCCTGTGCTTCAATTTCTGCCCATTGCCTCTTGTCCTGTCACATGGGACAACTGAAAAGAGTTTGGCCCCATCCCTTTGACAGCCTCCCTTCAGATATTTATACACGTTGATAAGATCCCCCTTCAGTCTTCTCTTCCCCAGGCTGAAGAGGCCCAGCTCTCGCAGCCATTCCTCATAGGGCAGATGCTATCGCAAAAGGTATAACATCTTTTGAAGGATTTCCAATACTTTTTAAAGAGTTGATTTCTTTTGTGAAACTAAATTAGCACAACCTGACCCAGAACTTTGACTACATCAACATACTGACTTACTTGCATTTTGGAAGACCACTCTCATCTATGTAACACGTTCCTCCATACATGCACCTGCATGCTGGTGGCATTGTCGGAGAGGATTCAATGGCTGCAAAAATTGAAAACCATATATGTGTTATTGTACGTGTTATTAATATGCATACATATACATGTATATGTACATATAAAATATATTATATTAATATTAATAATAGTATATGCGTTATTAAGCCATCTTCAGCAGAACACTACCATAGAGTATTTTGCTCATCTGTGCAAAATTTGCATATACAAAATTACAGGCAGCAGATTTGCTTTAATAGCATATATGTATGTTGCCATTATATTTATTTTTCTGTCAAAATAACTTATTTTAATCCTAGTAAAACCTGTTCTTGCAAAATAATGAGTTATTCAGTAAAAGTATGCAGAGGCAACTATAAAGGTCTATTTTTTCATCATCATCATCTTCTTTTGCCTATAAAGTCCATCACCCATCTCCTTCCTTCTTCAGAGCTCTCCATTCAAAATGCAGCAACACTTTACCTTGTCTGGCCCAAACCCTTCTATCCAGCAAGCTAGCAGTTATTTAGAGAGAGCCAACAAGCTGTGATTTATTTATGAAGAAAATCAGTGGATGAAAATGTGCATCTAAACTCTCAGACATCCTGACAGCAAGAATGACAGAAAACTCCAAAGTTTTCAGAGTTTTCTGTCAGTACAGAGCATAGGCTGACTGACTGGTAAACAACAAGTAGTACTGAAGCCTGTTCATAATCATGCTGGTGCCTCACTGCACTCCAAGAGTTTTGAGGCCACCCATGTGGCCATTCTGCTTGAGCTGGCCCAAATGCATAGCTACAAAGGTTCTGATGTTATCCTAATGCTGAAGCTAATGAAAAACAAATGAAATATCTTGAACATAAATTGCCTTTGGTAAAAGCTCAGAATTTGACATCCAAAAAAGTGTGGTTCACATAAGAAAAGCTCTGGATCTTTGACGTTATTACAGGCTATAAATTAAGAATGCATATTGGTAGTCTCTCTCACACTGACAAGTTAGATCAGAATATTCTTGTTATAATCCTTTTTTTTCTCAAATCAGCCAGAAGCAGAGTAAGTCTGTTTTTATAACATTCCTTATAGGTAAAACTCCTTTCAATTAAATGAGGTCCCAAAAATGGAGACATGGGGGTCTTAGAGCCTGTTTCCTATTGGCTAGAATATGGGGAAATGGCAAAATGAAGTAAGCAAATGCATATTGAAAACTATGTTTGGTCAGCACAGCAGTTACGGTAGCCATATTCCACTGGTTAACATAGAACTAAGGAATTAAAAAAAAAAAAAAAAACGCTTAAAATAAAGTTCAAAAAGGAAGTTCAAAAATAGAGGAAAAATTGAGACCGTATTACATGTACTATTTCGCCTCTCTTCCATTCTCTCAAAATAAATTGCTTTCCTTAATTTCTGGACAGCTTATGTAGATCAGTATCAATGAATAACAACAAATGTAGTTTCCTCAGAGCAATAAACAGCAAATAGTAAGTGCAATCAGTGCGACTGATCTTAAGTTAAGTGTATTGTACACTTCTATTGCCTATTACATCATATTAGTAGTTCCTCTTTCTGCAGCTTACACCTTGTGGCAGTAAGAGCAAGCATCACTAATTATCAAGAATATGTAAGTCAGATGTAAAGCTGTGTGGAAAATTATGAAATTGTGTCATTTGATGCAAAAAGAAGAGGAGAATGCAGAGAAAATTAAGCACAGAAAAGATGCCAGACATAATGCCATAAGGGTTAATTTATTTAAGGTACATTGCAAGGACAAGTACAAGGACATCTGGCTACCACCTACATCACAGTAAGCTGAGGGTGCAGACTAATAAAAATCCTGCAGTAGTATACTCTTTCCTTACAGGTGAAGCTGAGCAACTATTTTCTTGGAGCTACTGGAAGCACTATGGGGGCTCTGCTGCAATGCAATAATCAAGTACTAAATTGCTTAAAAGAATTTCTAATGTAAGCTTATCTGGAAGTTATTAATTTTGTAGAAGTTCTCTGTTCACCCTGTGAGTTATTTAAGCTTTTTGCAGGTTTATACTGTATTCTGTTATATTGATTGCACAGTACCTTGTACATAATTGTAAATACAAGTCACATTTTGTTAAACCACAATTTGTCAGAAATTCCATAGTTCTGAAATGAGTACATTTGGAAAATAAAAATGTAATTTTTTAGAACTTAAAAAGGAAAAAAATAGAAACCTTGATCAATTTCACAGCTGGGTCTGGATTGGTAGGACTAGTATCTCTAAATCCATTTTAAAAATGAGAAATAAAGACATTATATAAGGTGCACTAGGTAACCATAAATCAATGACAGCTGAGAATAAAAGCCAGCTCTCCTAACCTACAAACCTCAACTATATCAGGCAGCTCATACCACCATATTTCTAATCCAGTAAAGCATTTGCATTCCTATAGGAAAGCTTCCATGCTTTCATTTCCTGCCTGACAAATTATTTTACCTGCATCACACACTGTGCTGCTGCCTTCTACAAATCGAGTCCCTTGAGGACAAGCGCAGGTGTACCCCCCTGGTCTCAGCAGGCAGAGATGGCTGCAGACATCTTTACAAGGATTAGGCACTGAAATAAAATGTGATAAAGGCAGCTGAAGAAACAACGCAGCACAATCCTAAGATACAGCAGGAGGATTTCACAGTCAGTAATACACCTCATCCATATCATATATCAAAAAATCTAAACAAATCTAGATCCATTTTCAAAGCAACTGATTACCTGCTGGTGTATTTATATTATTTTTGTCTGCCTTTTCTTATATTCTTCCTAAAGGAGAGATCATGGCTGTTGGGAGCCAGAGGAACACAAGGAGGTGAAGAAACAGAACATTCCCAGTACCTGAGCATCACGGAGCTTTCTGACTCCCAAAGCCATAACTCCTCTAACAAGGAGTATGCTGGAGCAGTTTGTGTTCCTCTGGACATCCCACTATGCTTACTGCTGACATGTGATAGCTGAAACAGTTTCCTCAGAGGCAGTATTAAATGGCCAGTACTTTGTATGTTACCAGTACAGATTCCCATTGTGCCACTTAGCCATAACTCAGTACTAAAAGACTGTAAATAGAGATGTGTAGTACTTCACTTTTGAATTAGTTTTGGGTATGCAGAAAAATACTTGCCAGTCTATTCCATTTTTATACTTTTAGAAAAACATATCATCATATGCTGAAACACTTATTACCAGACTACTAAGCTCTTTGGATGCTGATTACCTACCTGACTGATTGTATCTGTGTTGGTGATAGATGCGCACTTGAGTGAGCCAGGGATTTACAGTCAGCACTTTTACTTTTTCTCCACTTCCAAATTTATCTTTCTTCCAGACTTCTCCCCGTTCTTTAGCTATCCAATATAAGTGGCCTTCAAAGACATCAAGGTTGTATGGACTGCCTACTTCTCAAAGGAAACAAACAGTAGACTATCAGCAAGCAAATCTCTTAACAGAGTAAGAGATTCTTCATCAGCCGAGTATCTCATCTAATAGGTTCATTTTAAGACATTTGTAGCAGTATATACAGTATCACACAACTGACCACTTCATGTGACTGTACCTGCAAATTGCTTAATAATATACATAAAAAGAGCAAGAGTCCAACTTGCCACATCATTCCCAATTGGTCATAAGTTACCCTTGGTGAATCTAGTTCCAACGCACTATGAGCTCTGCACCCGGTGTGCCAGTTACCTCAATATAAAGAAGCAGAAAACACTACCGAGGCTTGTTCTTTAAAAAGCTGCCTTAATGCGAGCTGAAGTCTTACAAATCAGGCTCCAGTTGTGAAGACTGAGTGCTTATTAGCATACATCTTGGTTATTATTACATTAACTGGATAGTAATTCTTACCTCCATGTAACACTGTGGTTCTATCTGTTCCATCAGGTTTCATGGATTCAATAACATTTTCTTTAGAATCACTCCAGTAGATCCTGTCATTGTTCAAATAATCAATAGAAAGACCTGTTGGCCAGCCAAGGTCTTCAGAGACCAGAGTTTGTCTTTGCTGTCCATCCATCCAGGCACATTCAATCTTTGGCTGCCTTCCCCAGTCAGTCCAATACATGAACCTGAAAAAAAAAAAAACAAAAAAAACAAAACCAGAATTCAACATGGCTTGGAATTTGGTCACCAGAATCATGTTCTGGAGTTTCATTGAATGGGTCAGTCATGAAGCAAAAAGCTGTTCAGAAGCTTCTGGTTTGAAAGTGAGATCAAGGAACTTGCAGAGAGTTCACTGAATAATCATGTTTCAAGAATACAACATAAATAACAAAGTTTTTTTTTTTTTTTTTGTCCTGATTTTGGAGAGAGTAATTTCAATGGCAATTTCTCAGGGTGAAAAAAAATTGACTGTGAACACTTTGAGCATTCATCAGTCACTATAAATTTGCAGAGTTAAGGAGCTGCATTAAAGACTTAAGGGGATCTACATGGTGTACTCCAGCTGAGAGAATTACATATCTAATATCTTGTGATCGATCATCTAATGCAAGATATAGCAAACGCATCTACTGAATGTGCCAAAGCATTTACATTACTTTCCACCCAAGGAGGTTGTCTTTATTTCTTGGAGCTGGTAAAGAGAGATTCCCACCAAATTCCCTATTTCATTAGTAATATAGAAATGTGGTGGGTAGAGCATTATAAAAAAGGACATCTTTATTTGGCTTCCCCGGTGTCACAAGCACCTATCTGAGATCTAACCCCAAAATACCTATATAAATAAATAAAATTCCCAGTACACAAGTTTCCTAACATTAGTGAAAAGACAAATTTCTCATTGATGATACTGGAAATTTCCATAAATTTTATCAGGAAGTCACTGCCTTAGTCATTCCAGAAAGTCTACAGTTGTGCGTGTGTGTGGCGGGGGTGGGGGGGGGGGGGGGGGGAAGGCTGGCACTAAATAATACTGAAAACAATTCTGGAAAGTCCTGTAATACTTGCCCAAGCTTTGGATTGACAGCAATAGCTGCTGGTTGATCCAGTAGAGAAAAGATAAGCCATTTTCTGTACCGTCCATCTAACTTTGCCACTTCTATGCGATTAGTCCCTGCATCAGTCCAATAAAGATGCCTGAAGTACAAAAACACAAAATATTTCAAAAGTAATTATCTGATAACCTGGGAGAGGAATAAAAAAATTTTTAAGACAACAAGCTACATCAAAACCACTGCAGCAAGGTAACTGCAAATAATATAAAGAAACTACATTCATTACATCTGAGCATTTTAAATCTGAAACATCCAACTCCTAAATGTAAGTAAGTTCAGGAAATGTAATTCAAAAGCTCACTAGCTTTCACCTCTGCAAAAGTTTCTGTCCAGTTCCTTGTCAAATCATCTTGATTAAAGTGCTACTGAGAACTTTCACTGTTACCTTTAAGCACTAGAGATGGCTAATAAGCACCTTTATAGATTCAGTTTTCCAGGAGAAAAAAGTCACATTCAAAAATTTAATTACCATGGAATTCATCTGGCAAATCTTGAGTGCATACAGTTTGTTAGGCTATAGCTCTTCTCCAGACTTTTGCCTTCTGATAGGTACGTTAATGAATAAATAGTTATTACATTAGATGCAGATGTTTTTAGTCCTTACAAATATGGCACTCAGTCCAGTCTTCCTTGGATTTAGCTTATTTTTACCATCAAGCCTCTATTAGTTTTTCATCTTAGATAATGAATAGCTTTTATAAAATGTGCACATTTAAATATGCTTTTTAAAAAAAAAAAAAAAAACTCTCAGCATTATTCCAGAACCAGTATAGCACTACGTCTGCAGTGCAGGAGATGCTAACCTCACCAAGATGCTGATATACCCTCTATTCTTGCATGATCATACGCATTTGTGAAAAGAAATTTAGCCATGGCCTGAGATCATTTGGGTTTCTGGGTGGCCTGCAGTTCACAAAGCAAACAGAAAAATAATCTGAGGGCTGCAGATTAGTCCAGGCTTTAATACATCTCTCTCCTCTATTAAAAAACTGTTGGAAGCAAAGATAAAATTCTCCCCTTTCTCCAGTGAGTCTGGCTTCATTCTGCTCTAGATGACATACTCCGTGAGCAACTCCCTAGCTATTTCATAATCCACCACAAAGAGCATAAATAGATAATAAAGGCTATAGATCAGGCCTCAACTTGGAAACATAAATCTTTTTCAACTTTTGTCTACTCATCCAATAGCCCATTGAAGCATTAGAAAAAAATCTTTGTTACCATAAATGCAATTTATACCCAAGTGCTACTTAGTCACAGTTCAAATCCTGTAGACCTCCTGGCCACACACTGAGCAAGGACATGAACTATAAACAGTATTAGTCATGTTAATTGATAACCACTTGGTAAGGAGGGCACAAATGGCTAAATTCCTCCTTTTGGTTTTCATTTTATCAGAAAAATCTTGTTTTACTATGATCTTCACACCCTTTTTCACCTTATTGACTATATCACCAGGATTAAAAATAAATAAATAAATAAACAAATAAATGAAAGCAACAGCCTTCAAAAGATTGACTCATCCCTACAACCACAGTCTATCCAGCTTCAAACAGAATTCTGAGTACATTTCATAGTTTCTATCTATAAACACTAAGCCTCTGGTTAGTTAATTTGGTATTAAACAAAATAAACCAGAGCTATGTCTGTCCACCACATCCTTTAACTGTTACATCTCAAAGTGACCTCATGATTTTCAGGATTAAGTAAAAAATGTCTATGTTTTAGCCTAAAAAGAGTCATGGCAATAGGAAGGGTTAGGAGGAAACACTCTTTCATATACAATTACAGCAATGTTATTTCTTGAGTAAATACATTGATTCATCAGATTTCTGAGCTGCTTCTGTTTTGAGAACAGTTTACATAGCAAAAGGCTGGTAAGAAAAGATAAAAGATAAATTCAGTTATGCATTGGGAAGGTATCTTTTCCACCGCAGAGGAAGCTCCTTTCCTGATGCTTACCTGAGTTCTAGAAGGAGTATCCATCTAGCATGAAGGCTAGTGTACTATCACATGAATGGTGCACAAATCTGCTAGTTGCGTAGTAGTGCAGGTTTCCTCAGAGAATACGTGATGCAGTCATCAACACACATTTGATCTAGTTAGCTGCTATCTGGGCAAACTGAAGTATCTTACTACATTTTTCTGACTCAGACAGTTCACAAGGAAAGAAAAAGTGGATTTTGCACTGTCTGGTCAGACGCCTGACACATTCAATGTACAGTATTTTTCTAGCCTTTCAATACACTTACCTTCCAACCCAATCAACAGCTAACCCATCAGGATTAACTATGTATCTGAGATTCAAGTCAACTTCCTTCGTAGGATTATTTCTATTGCTGTCAAATGTGGGCAGGTAGGCACGTTTGATGGATCCAAACTCAGAGCCCTGTCCCAGAATGCTGAAGTACACAATACCTTCCAAAAAAGCATATAGATATTTTTTAAAGTCTAGTTATTCCAGATTTTTGGAAAATTCTAATTTTTGAGGTTCTTATCTCAAGATACTAGATACATTCTTTCTATCCATAAAAACGCAGAGTTGTCTATTCAGTTAAATTACATCATATGAATGCTCAAATTCTGAAGCTATCGAATTCTTAAGCCATGAATACTATGGGTAAGATACACATCTACAATCACATTGACAAAAATGTGTGTACCACATTTTTAAAGAGTAGAGGGTCTTGTTGGGTTTTTTTGTTCTTTTTTTAATACAGGATCTTGTGACTGGTTTAGACTGTCATGACTGAGGAGCAAGTGTGGCCCAGCACAGTGGCCCTGTGAAAAATACAAAGGCTGGAAAGCTAATTAAGAGGCAGTAATATAAGATAATATCAGTATCTACTTATAACTGGCTATTCCTGTTTAGTATAAGGATTAGCTCTTCTAAGATTTGAACCAGGTTTGGGGACTGGCAGAGGTAGGAGAGAAGAAAAGGGCTCATTGTAGCAACCCTCTACTGTCGCTTAATCTCAGAGAGCCATAACTCCACAGCTGAAATCACAGCAAAATAGAAAACAGAATAAAAACTAGCTACGCTAAATTTAACATTAAAAATATTAAAAGGAATCACATTGTTGTGAAGGAATGATAGAAAGAATGGGCACATTCAACCAAGATCTGGCCAGTTAATCTAGCTTGATTTTGATTTCTATTGTAAATTAAAAACATATCTGGTAGAAATGAGTCCTTTTAAACCAACCATTGCATGATTCAGTATTTATGCACCATGTATACTCACTCAGGCCTATGCCTTCAGGGTCCCAGTCATAATCTATAGCTTGGATGCGCTCCTGGTTATCAATATAGTCAGAGTACTGTGCTGATGAGATATTATATCTTCGAATCCTCACATTATCTGGTAGCAGTAACAATGGAGGATTACCTGAAAGATGATCGCAAAGTTTGCTATTGTGTTTAACTCATTTTTAAAAAATGGAAAGTCATTTACAGTCAAAACTAACCCGGGGTTTCACAGGCTCTGTTTGAATAAGAGGTAGAAGGGAAAGAGAGCCAATTCTATAGTTTCAGAGATATTAGAAATTCATGGATTTGCAAAATTGGTGAAAAACTCTGGAAATGCTTAACACTGAGCATAGTATTATCTTCTTCACCAAGGACCATGCACAGCAGTAATCACTAAGGAATAATTTCTCAAAAGGTTATTGGCATCTTGATACCTCACAACTTGGAAATAGAATGCAGCTATATATTATGCAACTCAAAGTTGCTTCCCACTGTGCAGAACACAATATGGGGAACAATTTTGGCAACAATGAATAAATTGTCAGTTACTTGAGCTGGGAGCTGTCTCAGCTCTTTTACCTGAAAGGTTTTAAATCCACATGCCTCCATGTTCAGATGAATGCTCTCCTGCCTGGCCACAGGTTAATTTTGAGTTACCTTTAGTGCTCTAATAACCTAATTGTAGAGGGTATCAGTCCCACCTGGCCTACTGTGCTGGTAAGAAAATTTAATCCTATAGCCCTTTTGTAAAGGGAAGAGTCCAACTGAGAGTCGAGGACCTGGATCCTAGGCCTTCCTTCAGAAAACAAGTCCTCCTACATTAATCGAATCTTCACTGAGCCAATGACAAATGACCCAATGATTAAGGCATTCACTTGGGGAAAGAAAAAATCTCATTCACCAGTCCCTTTTCTAGCTAATAATCCTTAACTTCCTATGAAGTATTCACATGAAGACAGATACCCTTCCCACAAAGCCATGAACAACTAATGGATAAGACAAGTGACTTTCTTCTCTAAAAAAACATACAACTCAGTGGATAAACTGGCAGTATTCCTAGTGCAACAGCATATATATTGGTTGTTAGGACACTCTCGTGGGGGATGGGCTGTTAATTACATACCTATAGAGAAAAGAACTGAATCCAGGTATTGGCTATAGGGAAAAAACACGCATACCTCTTCTCCATAATGTTTTATGGGACCTGAAATTCCATGTGTGTTCTGGAAACACCTACAGATCAGGTGTGCAGCAGACACAGGCAAAGGAACCACTCAGTTATAAGTGCTGTGAGCTTGTACTGTGAAGAGTGACACAGGTCTGGGCGTACACAGAAGCAGAACTCTGGACACAATGAATTTCATGATACTATCGGCTACAATCTTGTTGTCTTCTACCACTTAATCTTGAAAACCTTAGGTATTTAGGTGCTTCCAGAATTAAGCTTGTGAAGAGGTGTTATAAAGAACTAGATTTCTGACAGGGCACAAAGTCAGCCAGGCAGAAATCAGATGCAAATGTGCTTTTGTATTTTTAATCTCATGATCAGCAGTATTTATTTGCTGAATTAGACCTCTGGATTGGAAACCCAGAGACCTGTTTTCCTCATAACATTTCTCAAATCCCAAATATTTTTTAGCTTTTAAAACTCCTGCAGTACACAGTTCTGGTTGTAGGCACTCTATTCTGAACATTCTACTACTTGACTAGATATACTATGCTGCTATCATCTATCTCTTAAAGCTGTTTAAGTGTAAGTACTTTTCCATAAACAGGATTGTCTCAATTTTTATATAATACTGCTGAACTGTCATTTTTTTCCCTTATTTTCTTCAGCTCTTTATTATTACCACCTTCTGAACCAACTCTTTATTTATTCAATGACAGTCACATACTGTAGTCACTGCACTGATTATGATGAAAACCTAATGATTGAAGCTAAGCATGGGCCAAGTCCTTCTGCTTGTGTACTTCGTTCCATGAACAATGAATGGTAATCTGTCATCAAACTGCCTTTAATTTTTACCAGTTTAATGCAAGTTTCTTTGGACGCATTACTTTGGGGACAAAATCTAAAACCTCAGGAACCACGGCTAACAGGCAGCATTAATTTCCTTCTGCTGACAACCATGAGATAAGCAGTCTTTTGTCTGCAGAAAATTTCAGGGGAGAGGAAGGCAGGCACCCAAACCCCTTTCAAGGTATTACTTCTAAGGCTTGCAACTTGAAGCAGAGATGGAGCACTTCTATTCCTGATTATGGAATAGGCAGAATACAAAGATAATCTTACGCAACAGAATAAAGACTTTTCTTCCCATTATCCTCTGCTATAAAAAGAGGATTATATTCATTAAGTTGCTATACTCCACTTGCTCTTTACAGGTAGCAATTAATCTTGTTGTCAAGTTAACATACCATTGGCTGCACACTGTTTCCCTTGTTGATCACCCACAGACCTGAAGCCCTCTGCACAGAAACATTCATAGCTTCCTTTGGAATTCTTGCAGTTCTGGGAGCATGTTCCAAAGACCTCACATTCATTGATATCTACACATAAGTGGAGAAAAGATACCTAGAGTTTATTTTTCCACATGCGAGTCACCTTTGCTACATGAAATGGTAGGTTTCTCTCTTCCTAACACAATTAAAGGATCAATAATCTAGTAAATGCCCTTTAAAATCAGCATCACTTTCATAATGAAACTCCTCATCATTCATCTATTGTTTGACATAAGTCTTAACGACAGATTGCTATTAACTGCATAGCTCCTGTTTATCAGATCACTTTTCAGAGACATAATTTTGATCATGTATTTTTGGGTTAAATCACCAAAGAAAGAAAAAATGTGACGTATGAGTACAAGGAGATAAGAGAAAACCCATCTTGAAATGTTGAAGCAAAGGTACCTATTCCCTCAGAAACAAAGAAAATCACTATTCCAGATGGAAAGAAAGTGAAGAATGGCCTAGAAACATAGTTAATAAAACTACTCAAACCATCCAAAAGAGCTGGGAGCAACAGACCTGCTCCCAGAAGTGGTAAATGCTCTCATCAAAATATACTGAAATGACACTTATGAAGATACTGTACTCCATGACCACCAACACTGACCTTTGGGTAAATGTCTCACTGTATTTTACCTGCATATATTCAAGGTTAAAACTTGGCACAACAAATTTTATGGAAGTCCGTTCTGAAACGGAACTAAACGAGAGTATAAACTTCAGTAAGTTTTCTTTGAATAAGAAAAAAACAGGCAAATTTCTATCCTTCAGGTTGCAAAGGACATGCAACAATGAGAGAGCAACAATGTCTACCTACAGCCACCAAAAGCCTAAAACAGGCCTGAACTTGGGAGCCAGTTCTTTGGTGAATGAGGCCTACATGTTTGAAAACATTATTCAGCAGCATAACATGTCAGAAAACATCTGGTGAATATATAAAAATCCTGTTTTAATGTAAGAATGAGTAGTTACATTAAAATGATGAAGTGACAGGTCACTGAACACTTATCAGTGAGAAGATGTTTAGAAGGTTGAAAATACCATCACAGGAGTTTCGGTTAAGTTCACTGGCCTTGTACCCTGGCCTACAGGAACAGATAAAGCCTCCTTCATTCAGGTCGGTACAATTATGCTCACAAATATTTTC
Source organism: Rhea pennata (assembly GCF_028389875.1). Lineage (NCBI taxonomy): Eukaryota > Metazoa > Chordata > Aves > Rheiformes > Rheidae > Rhea > Rhea pennata. The sequence goes on from NC_084668.1 coordinate 21,907,714, forward strand.
TGCACAAGTTCGTTCTGTACCAGGATCTGGGGAAAAAAAAAAAAAAAAAAAAAAAAAAAAAAAGTAAATTAGACAGTTATAACCAAAAAACCAAAATGATAAAGGTACAGAACTTTGATCATTGTTGTCTATTTGAAAACTACTTTCAAGGATAAAGTTAGTTTCCTTTTCTTCTAAGTGAAACTTTCAACTAATGTGGATGGTTTTTCTTTGTCAAAGGCATAACTAACTGAAAGAGGGTGGTAACTGCTGATCAAGAGAGCTCTCAACTAAGACTGGTTTCATCTGCAGAAGTGAGCATGGTCAGGATAAGGGCCATAAACATTCAAGCTCACCCTCCTTAAGAGAAATGGCATTCAACATTACCACCAATATGAAGCAACTGCAGCAACTCTTTTAAGAGATTTGAGAAGGCCATTATCTCATTTTTGCCCATACCAACCTACCTCTTTCTCAAACTACCAGTCCTTCTTATCACCTAAACAGAAAACATTCTCGATTGCTATCACACATAATACAGACTCCACGTTATTTATAACTAGAAATTAAAGATGACAGCTTGTCCATGCAGCACCCAATCTAAAGCCTACTAAAGCCAATAAGAGTTATCGCACAGAATTCACTGCTTTTTAAAACATGCATATAACAGAAAAGTAAAGTCAGGGGTAATACATCATAATATGTAATAGATAATGAAAATTATACTATTCTCAAAGTACACACAGGATTATACTGAATCTGACACATTCTATTCATATATGGAGCACTGAAACTCAGATCTCCTATTAGTAAGTAGAAATGATTAAAAATGTTTGTTTGTTGACAGAGCATGAAAAAAGATACAGATGTATGGCAAAACGTTTACATTAGGCTGATTATCTGCTTCATACACCTAAATCCCAGTGCTAGTTAAATTAAGTTTAAACACCTCAGTTTTACAGATATGTAGAAGTATAAGTTCTCTGTACACAAACACACATACAGAGTGTCTCTTTTCTCCATAACCCAGGTATTTGATATTGGGAAGGACCTGAATGTTATCATTGGATCTGCATTCACATCTATCCACAAATGGTAGAAAGCTGACTGCCAGAAGGTGTCTTTGATCTGCACTGTCTCATATCCTTCTTTCTACTATCATATTTTCATCAAGTCATTCCACTATGTTCTATTACCTAATGACATTGGGATGGTATGAGAAACTGAGAAAGCAGCTGCTTCAAAATAGACTGCACGATAGGCTTCTGAGTTGTGTGGGCTTTGCAAGCATGCTGGACTGTAAATCACCTGTGCATCATTTGGCATACTTTCACTTAAAGCCATGAAATTACAAGTACATGCTCATATTATCACCCTTTTTTATCAATATATTGATATTTATATCAATATATATTGACATAAAAAGTGTTAGGTTTCTTTTCAGAGATTCTGGTCAGAATATACTCTCTCTCCTCTCAAAGTTCAGATCAAAGCTTTTGTATCCGAATGGCTGCTAACAAATTTATGATGTATGCTTAATAAAAGTTGTGAATGCACAGAGGAACTGAGAGGGCCCTCAGTCTAGGTACTGGGTGTCCTTACAGAACTCTGTGGTCATGTTTGTACACAGAAAAATAGAAGCCTCTCAACATACAATTGGTTTCAACAGGGCTAGAGCAACCTACACTGGTGCAGCCTACACCAGAATAATTCCATAGGTTGCTCTATGGCAATTACAATTTAATGCCTTTGTATTCTAGTCCCTATAATGTAAATCATTTCAAAACAAGGCCAAATCCATTTTTGTGATGCATAAATACTCTGAGCCTAAAATGAATTTCTTAAAGTTTTCCCTGAAGACAACAAACAAAAGATACAATCCTGACTAATAGGATAATTTTAGCACAGACTAATTGAAAATTAATACTTCTTAGTGTTCTATTCAACAGCACATAGGTACCATTTTCAGTTTCAGAAATTCTTATTTCAATAGTACTATAATACTCTATCGGTATTTGTACTTACTGCAGCCCACTTCATCAAAGTGATCTCCACAGTCATCATAATTGTCACACACATAATGTAAAGGAATGCAATTTCCATTAGTGCACTTGAATTCATCAGTTGTACAAGGTCTTGGAGTTGGTTCTCTGCCTACAGTTGAGAAGAGAAACACTTCTATCACAACTTCAGCTACACAGTATCAACAGATAGCAGCACTACATCACATTGCAGATGAGGAAGTCAATGCAAACTGGTAAAATGATGATTACAGTGATTCAGGAAATCTTTCTTTAAAAATAGAAGGTATAGTCTTCTTGTTAAGTACTGCTTAAGCTTTCTTTTAAGAGCGCGAATCAGCTATCATCCTTTAACTCTATACTTCATACATTTACTCCAGACTTCAATAAATGACTTAAGAGCTATTAGCAACCTAAATTTAAAAAAATATTGGGCAATAAAGCCAGCAAATAGTATCAGTAAGCAATCAACAGCATAATTAAAATTGATAAGACGAAAATCAACATAGTGAGAACTTGATAAGGTATCTGAGGGCAGAACTCTATAGAATATTAACAGAGCTTCTGCAGGACTTGGGCCTAAAAAAATAGCAATATTGTTCATACCATACCACTGACAAGAATTCAGAAATAGACATTTCTCTGTTTAAAAAGCACTAGTTATCCATTCCATCCTTATTTCATGATACAACCAAACTCTTTTTTTCTTCATCATTTTAAGTGGAACTCATAATAATAAGTAGGCACAATTTAAGAACTGTTTGTAATAAAATACAATTCAATTTTGAAATCATGCTTCATATTTTTCAGGCAAATGATTGCTAATTTTTGCTACTTATATTGAGAGTTGCAAATATGTAGTACCAATAATGATGGTTCAAATTATTTCATTCTGAGCTCTAATTTTCATATATTTATGCTTAATTTTTACATTTCTGTAGGACTTTGGTATTATCAAACATTAAACACATCAAGATAACTGAATTTGATGGTCAATTTTTATATAAACATACAGTGTTCCTCTTTCTCATCGCTTCCATCTCCACAGTCATCTTCATGGTTGCACAGTTCATGACTGTATACACAGCGATTGTTTTCACATCGGAAGCGGAATGGAGGTTCACAAGCAACATCCACTGAAATCACAGAGATCAAGTTAGTCATACTTCAGCACTTAATGCCATTAAGCCACAAATCATCCTTTTTATCACTTTTGTCCGGTACTATTTATGTTTTTCCTATATTTTAATGTTTTTCCTATATTTTAAAAAGTACTGTGGGGGCATTCTGGCCCACAGGAAGAAAATTATCTCCACATTTCTTTACATGTGGCGCAAACCCTGTGACTGTATGCCAGGCCATTACTTCAGGGATAACTGCATTACCTCAGTAAAATGATGGAAAATCCATTATGCCAATTAAGTTATTTAATGTACAAAAATTAAATAATTAATACTTCTAATATCTCACATTTTTAGAGCTAAAGTCAGGACTCCTCACCCATGTTTAGAAAAATATCCTGTCTCTGCTGAGAGCTTTAAAAGCTCATCACCTTAACAAAAGAAAAAGAAAGAAAAAGAAAAAATCTAAATTATCTTAAATTATCTCTTTAATTGTAAACCAGTGGTCCTTTTTTAGACAAGCTTGAAAATACTGAACAGTGTCCTATGTCTTTTCTGGGTTTCTCCCTACTTTGATAAATACATACACAAACATCTGCAAAGCAATGATAAACTTATAATAGCAAACATAAAGCAAACAAAGGTACATGAAGCAAAATTCTCAGCACTTATCCTGAATGAAGTCTGTGAGAAACTCCAGTGAAAACAAAATATTTAAAAATTACTCTTTGTTCTCTCTATTGTAAGTATTATGCATTGCAAGTATTATGCAATATTGTTCATTTTACTGTAATTATTCCCTCTTACAGCAAAGGTGAAGTTCTTCATCAGAGTCATCTCCACAGTCATTATCACCATCACATTTCCAATATGGCTGGATACACACATGGTTTTTACATTCAAACAGCATGGGTGGACAGTATGTGCCATTAGGATATCGTGTTGCTGAAGAAAATAAATTTATTATGAAATTTTCATTTAGAATGGCAATTCTATTTTTTTTCTGAAAAATATTCAGGCAGACGCTATTGTTATTTTTTCTTTTGATAGTCTCTTCTCCTAAGAAGGAGCCTGAATATGAGGCACTACAAGGACTTACAGTGACAAGAGATTGCAAGGACTGAGAACTTCTTGGTAGCTGCAACACAATTAATTCAGGTTCAAATGAATAATGAAGTAATAGAAGTTACTCCTCAGAGGCTTTGGGAAATAAACTGTCATAAATTTTACAAATTTATTTTGCAGTTGTTACTGATAATATATTTCAGTAATTAAGAAAATAACAGAATGGGCACCAAACCTGAATGACCAAAGAAGTACCTAAGGCATCTAACTACAAATGGAATTATGTCGGTATAGTAGAAAATCTACCCAGATTCTGTAAAAACTGTGAAAAAAATTAACTAGATAAAAAAGAAAACAAATATGACTCTCCTAACAAATGTAAACAAATACTGACATCATTGAGTTGCAGGACTGAGTATTTCTGAGGAGTCATGTCACTTAAACAGAATAATAATAATAATAATAAAATTGTTCTGGAAGCGAGCTCAGTGAGCTCCAGCTGCAAAGCATGAAACTCACGACAAGTTGTTTCATCAGAGAAATCAAGGCAGTCTGCATTTCCATCACATCGGAACCGCTCTGCAACACAGTGTCCACTCTCACACTGGAAATAACCTGGGTGGCAGGTCCTCAGCTCTGAAAAGATTCAGAAGTAACTGTTGAAATGTCTTCTCATTCAAATCCAGCTGAAATGTCTATTTTTCAAAAAGAACGATTTCCTTAAAGACTACAAAATCCCTACTATTAAAATTGTGGTATTCTCTACTTCTGGTAGAGAATTCCTGTAAGAGATCATTTTGCAGAATAATTTATCACATTACAAGCAAAAATGCATACACGCGACAATGTGGCATCCAAAGACAATACGCACCACAGTCACGTTCATCTGAATTGTCTTCACAGTCATCATCATGATCACATATCCACCGGGAAGGAATGCAACGCAAATTGTCACAACGGTATTCGCTTTCTGTGCATTCCCGAGGACCTCCATTTAAAATGAAAGTAAACACTTATGAAAAGTTTCTCAGCTAAAAATTTTAACATCCTCATTAACATGCCTCATTAAAATAGACAAAATTAATACTGGCAGATATTGTGATATAATCATGAAAATTATCTAAATGATATTATAACACCACCCCTGCATAATCTTTACATGATGTTAAACATTTTGTGTAAGATGGCATGCCATTGCAGATGTTTTTTCATCACAAAATTATACAAAAATCCATGCTCATTGCTTAAAGAACCATATATTCCTACATTTGCATGCAGAGCAGAATTCAGATGGTACTTCCTAGTGGAAAATAGGCTTTGCGCAAGTTCAGCTATGAAAATACAGGCTACAGAGTGAAACAATACGATGGTTGCAGTTAAGGGCTATCAATCTGCCCTGTTTTTGTAGGAAATAAGGGGCTAGTTAAGTCAAAAGCTGGACTATATCATGAGAGTCAAGAAAGAACTCACTGCAATTGTGCTCATCAGACCCATCTCCACAGTCATCATCTCCATCACACTTCCAGCGCAGTGGGATACATCGATGATTGTCACAGCGGAAATCTCCAGAAGGATTGCAAGTCATCTCCTCTGCAGCATACACAATTTGCCAACAAAAAAAAATGACAGCAGTACACATTAGCATAGTCTTTGGATAAAATGGAATGCACAGAAGATAAAGGGATAATGGAATTCAACAGAGATTTTCATGACACAAGCCGGGTGAAGTAATAAAAGACTGAAATAATTACATAGAACTGGGATGGAAACACAAAGAAAGAAATCTTGTGCTATCAAAGAATGATTACTGCTCCTTGCAATGCAATTATTCCTGAGTGAGGGCAGCCCTAATAGAACCCGCACCCTCTCTCTATCCACAAAAAGTAACTTCTCACTAATTAGTCCGACACGTGGATTGTATTAGCCTACAGATAGAGTCCTAGGAAAGAAAAGCATTTCTTTCCTGAGTAGAGAAGCATGTTTTTGGTGACTCAGAGAACAACATTCATTTTTATAATTCTACAAGCAGGAAAAAAAGTGACAGGGCACCCTGCCTTCATAGAGTGCTACTCTGGAGTATTCTCTGGTTGTGATATAGTGAACTGGTGCCCTCTAGGCTGTGTGCGCACGTGAATGAGGAGTTTCAAAACAAATGGAACGTTCTGGGAAAAAATTGTCGTATTTCCCATGTTGATGGTCTCAAGAGTATAGGAAGTAAGTTGAGCTACTGTAAAGACTGACAGTTTTAATTGTCTAGAATAAAAGTTTACTTCAGTAGAAATAGTTCCTGTTTTATTTGATGATATACCAGGCAAAATAATAAAATCCTGATCTTCAGGGCTTATAAATGTGTGAGCAGCACAATGAAGTGCTCCACAAATATTTTTTCTGAAGACAAGTAACTACCAATGTAATTAATTGGTATGAAACAAAATATGCCCAGGTACATTATTACTGAGAAGACTTTCAGAAAACCAGGTGTTTACATCCTAGAGAAATATTTTAGGCACAAGGTTACGTTGAAATGACCTTCTCTAGACATACCACAGCCTTGTTCATCACTGCTGTCTCTACAGTCATCGTTCCCATTGCACACTGCCCACAACGGTATGCAACGGTAGTTGGTTCTACAGCTGAATTCTGTGTGGTTGTCACACCGATAGGCAGGGCCCACTGAAACACAAGAGGCAATTGTCAGAGGAAGCTGTATAACTTAGCCAGAAAGCTGCCTTTCTTGCTATATGATTTTGACTTTAAAAATCTGTTCTGTTGCAGAGTCAACTACTTGTACTAAAAAGAGTTATCTGCTAACTTTGTTGTGAAAGAGAAATTGTTAAATTTATCTGGTTTTATTATTCTTTCCTAATCACACTGCTTGCATTTTGCATATGCTATAAATCCATGAGTAGTTCAAACTGTGTTCAGTGTGTTTTTCCCTGAAATATTTAGTGCTGGTAATTGTGACAATAGAAGCCCCAAATCTGGATGTCAGAGGAGGCAGCTTGTACTCAGATGGCACAATTACGTCACAGGTTCTTCCAGATGGCCAGTACCTCAAAGAGACATGTTGGAGCAGATAGGAAAGTCCCAATGATGAGTGAAGACTAGACATTTGCATTTGTTCTCTTTGTAAACTTTTGTTTCTAAAACACGTTCCTACTGCTATGAGAAACTTCAGCTTCAAGAGACAAAACTTACTTTGTTTTCCTAAAAAGTATGACACATGTGAATGCCATTTCACTGATTTTTACCTTGCTCCACATCAAAGTGGAGCAAGGTAAAAATCAGTGAAATGGCATTCACTGCTTCCATATAGGCTTATATCCTTTCTCACCAGATCTTTCTGCAGTCCAAGTAAAGGACCCTGCTAGCCTCAAGGAGGTCAGTGTCCATGGTCAAGGACCATGACAGTTTTTAATAATCTGGCCAGTAGGTTGTAAGCCTCTTCCCTTTCAGAAGTAAGATAGCAGTGAATTATCATATAGCCTCTCTGTCTTTCTAGCACTCTTTACTACATGATAGCAATTAGTTCGCAGAAAATATTCCTTTCCAAGAAATTTCCAATCTCTAGAAAATGAAGTAATGCAGTTTGCTCTGCTTCTGGTGCGCTATAATGTGGGTAACCTGCTACAGCTAAATCTTGCTACAGCTATGTACTTACTGCATTCGTGGAATGGCTCATCAGAGTTATCGCCACAATCATCATCCACATCACACTTCCAGGACTGTGGGATGCAGCGGCCATTGTCACATTTAAATTGGCCTGGAGGACATGTTCTACTGGCACAGTGAGTATTGTCTTCATCCGAGTTGTCACCACAGTCATCCTCTCTATCACACTGCCAGGCTTCTGGGATACATCGTTTATTGGCACACTGCCACTGATGGGTCTCACACTGGTGATTAGCTGAAGGAACACACTGCCTGTTAGAATGCTGAAACGTACAGGAATAGTCTGGTGCTGCAGTTTTATGTCAAATGAGTATGCTTCATGTGGTGTGATTATTTATAATGCTTGCACCAAAAATTAAAAAACCTTGAAAAACTCAAATATCAGTATTTACTTGCCCAGTTAAGGTAGAGATTTCTAATACTCCAGGCCACATTTCCCACACATTTTCAGTCCTGCTCCCTAAATCTCTACCATTCCTGGGAGTCTGATAGGCATGAGCTCCTCCTAAAACAGAGGGGAGCAAAGACCCAGTAGGTCTTTAGGTAGGGGTGCCCAGTCACTTAAAACAAGAACTAATTGACACTGTGGGTTTGGGCCATGCTACAGTTTTAGACATACATTCCCTGATGAACCCGTTCCTCTAAGCTATTTCTGGTGTACAGGCCAGAGAACTTGGTGGAAGACCATTCTAATGTACAGCCTTTACCTCCAAAGGGCAAAGCAGTGCACTATATGCTAATGTTAGCAGTGCTGTCAAACTAGGGGAGCTCTGAAGGCCTATGAAAATGAGAGTCCACCCTGTTCTTGGCCTCCAGACTTACTGTGTCTCACTGGACACTACTTTTCATACACACTGCCAAACTGTTCAAGAGGAGACAATATGATACAATTTTCATACATTTTCTAGATTTTGGGATTCTTTTCTATGCACGAGATGATTAGCAGAAGGAATGATATAAATCTGAACTGAATTTTAGTCTACCTGATGCATTAAAATCAGTGACACATTATGCAGCTGCCACATTTCTACTTATTTAATATTCCCCTGTGCCACACTTAAGAACTCAGCTATTTCAAACTCTGGTAGAACTGACAATTCATTTATTTATGATTTTGTCAGAAACACTTTGCTAACAGAAAGCAATGAAACTATCAATTACATGACCACACTGCTTTGTTTTTCCTATATATTACTAGGCTTGTAAGTGTAAGAACTATATAATTTACAAGAAGAGGAATAAGGCTGTGCTTTTTAAATTAAACATAAGTCTGTGAAAAAAAAGACAGGTTTTTAAGGAAATAACACATTATTTCAAAAGCATGATTAGACTATATTTAGATATATACGTATCTAAAAAGCTGCTGTGACATATAGAACTCCAAAACAACCTTCCTCTATACTTTGAATTATGTGCAATGCAGAATGTCAAATAATTTTTTCCCATCATGCAACACTCTTGAATATGGAGAAAATTAACAAGTCTGATGAGCTCATCTGGGCATTAGGAAGTTTTAGGTTCCTCATATTCAGCATGGCTTTACTCTGGATAAAACAAAGCTGGTCCTATTTCTGGTATTTTATACCTTAGCTTGTAATTTATCAGTGCAAATCTGATTCAAAGGTATAGAAAACATTTGTATTTGCATTCAAGAGTATTTTTGCTCTCCTTTACCCTGATTTTGCACGGAGGTGATTCACTAATAGGTGTAAGGCAATAGAAAACTAGGCCTTGCATCTTTCTAACTCCCCTTTTCATTTGTAAAAGGGGGATAAAGATTCTGAAGTTATATACTGTTTACAGGTTTTGTACAGACCAAATGTGCTTTAGACTATTACTGGTAACATACTGCAAAGTACAGGATCTTCATCTGATCTGTCATGGCAATCCGGCAGGGTATTGCACAGGAAATGTGGACTTGTGCAGTTCCCATCATTACATTGGAACTGACCAACAGGACAGTATCGGTGCGGACAGGTAGGAGACTCATCAGAGCCATCTCGACAATCCCTCTGTCCATCGCATTTCCACCAGACAGGAATACACCTACAAAGATAAAATAATGTTTTCTTTAATGAGGAAGAGTCTCTACAGATATGCAGCCATCCTTTTACAGCATAAAATACAGTCTTTTCTCAGTGTTATCTCCCAAAACATTTAACTTCCAAGACATCTTGAGTCTTCTCGAGATGATATATCTTCTGCTTCATAAATTGTACGTTAACAAAATATGCCAGAAGACTGTCACCAGAAACAGATGATGCTGGTGACCCTCTAGAAGGAAGTTCAAAGCAAATTAGCACAGAAGGACTGAATGTTAAAGTATATTCATGGCAACTGTCACTCATTCTTTTTTATGTCAATCTTCAAATGGATTTTTAACCACATAACATTTTCATGATTCATCTGAACTTTAGCATGACAGTTCTACTAGGGGTACCACTGTAACACTGCTTGAAAACGCCACCCGTTAATCCCATCCGCCTCATATGTCTCTAAGTGATACAGTATCAGCACAGCAGCTCCTAGGCTACCACTCCGCTCCTCCCACCGCAGTCATCTCGAAGAACAGGGTCAGAAATGTACCCCCACATTAGATAACTAGCTTTCCTGGGAGAAAACATACATTTTAACAGCTAAAGACTAACAGCTAAAGACAAAAACCAGTATGTTGCAAGAGATGTACAAAAGTAAGAGAAGGTTCTAGTTTTGTGAATTCAGAAAAAATGGTTTCAAGAGCTAACAACCCAAACTTCATTACATTAGCAATGTCATATAACAGGAACAAAAGGAAAAACATTCCACTTAAACAAGCAGTCTAGAAATATGTTGCCAAAAGTTTTAAATCTCTCTAGTCCTGGCTTTGTCTTTGCCTGCACATCACAGGATACAGGGACACCAGGAGAAAACCCTACTTTCACACCCTTTTGAAAAGCCTAAACTGTAGAATATATCTTTAAAAGACATTGAAGAAAGATGGTGAACAGTGGACTTACCTTTCAGTGTCTGCACAGAGAAACTGGGTGCTAGAGCACATTGGAAGGCAGTGGGCTGTATTGCCAAACTGTACTATCATGAAGTTATCAGGGCATTCACAGGAATAACCCTGACCACCAGCTTTTATTAGACAAAGATGAGAACAACCACCGTTGTTGGTGCCACAAGGATTATTAACTGGTAAAACAGAAGAATAAGTATTATCATACTTTGCAAGCCCCAGGACACAAGCATCTCAATCTAAAATAGTCTTCTCTAGTACTGTACGAAGACTACCGACATCACTTGAAAAACAAAAACTAGATAATTAGGCAATCAGAAAGAGAAATATGTATGAAGCTATATGCCTTACAACTATTGAGTTGTAATGTTTTACAAACTAGTTTGACTGGCTAATGAAGCAAGGACCTAGATCTACTCTGTGCCTTTTATTCCCCTCAGCAAAGGCAAAAGCAGAGTGCACTCAGCACCCTTTACAATTAGACTCCAGAAAAAAGTTGGCTTTCTAAATGTAAATCTAATTCTATTTTCTCACCAAATGGCTGTCTGTATGGATGGTAGACATGGATGTCAAATGGCCTGTGTGTGGTGTTCACAAGAACAATCCTGTCTGCTCCATTGTATTTATTTCCCTTTTCGACAGTTCTTGTGTTCCAATCAGTCCAATATATCGTGTCTTCAAAAATTGTAATTGCAAATGGATGAGGTAAAGTCCCATCATATACCGTGTGACGATGATGTCCATCCAGGTCAGAGAACCTACACAAAGAAAAACATGTGCAAAACACAGTAAAAGCTACATAATCTTCTCATCTTTACTATATATGCTTACAGCATTTCATTGATGACCAGGACCAATGCTTAGTTAATGGCAGGATTACAGCTTCTTTAGTCCCATAATGGAGCACTATCCTCAGTGAATTCATTTAAAGATATGCAGAAAAGTAAAAGAGATTATATTAGGCAGTGAAATGGAACAAAAAAAATCCACTGAAAGGTAGAATCCTCCCACAGAAGTATACCAGTTTTGCATATTTGTTGTCTTACAACAAGTTAATTTTTTCCTTTTTTTGTTTTTTTGTCATACGGGAGAGCAGCCCAGATAATTCAGACTACCAATGATGGGACATTTAAGACAATATGCCTCCTATATTCCGAGGTTAGTGCCCCTTCTGATAAGGTATTTTTAATAGGATTTTGTATTTTTATTATGATCTTACTACAGAGGGAAATTATGAAATATAAGAGACAGAGCGGTAGAGAGAGAGCGAGAGCAGTCCGAAAAGACAGTGATGCAGAGAGAGACCCAGACCAAGAGATTTACAATTCATTAATTAATTTCTACACTTCAGTGTAGAAAAGGCCTGGTTCAGGTTGTGCAACCCAGCATAGATGAAGTGGCATATTCCAGTATAGACTGTGAATTTTATTACTTCCATTTTTCATAAAAATGCAGACTACTTTTAGAGGGGCCTAGGACATATACAGGCATTATGCTACTGCAGCATCTAATGATTCATACCACCCACAGCTCTGGTTTCCTATAAAAAGTCAGTGGAGAGAAGTAAATATGGTGCTCATAGCATCTATAAATGCTACCACTGAAATCCATTATGAACAATTATTCAGTTTTTTAATTCTTCTCTGTGTACGTACTCAATGTAATTTAGATGAGCATCTGCCCAGTAGAGCTTGTCGTTGGTGTAGTCTATAGTGAGTCCATTGGGCCATTCTAACTTGGTAGAGATAATCACCGTCTTGTCTTTGCCATCCATGCCCACTCTTCCAATATAGGCTCGATCCGCCCAGTCTGTCCAGTAAACCTGTCTGTTCAAATGAATGGTTTTAGTTAGGACTGTGCTAAAAATACACTTAAATAAATATTAGAAGATGCATCTTGAATATATGTTTCCCACAGTAAAACTAAAGCAGAGACTGAGGAAGATGAGAAAAAGATTAATATATTTGCATATTACTTTAACTAGTAGCGCAGACAAGTAGTTGTATGCTACCACAATCATCTTCAAAGAATTCAACTGGTAGATGCACTGTCCATCAAACTACATGTATTTCTATCAACCTTTTTAATCTTTCCATCCAAATTTCCTTGGCCCTATGGGACCAAATTCCACTTTCAATGGTGTCCGACAGCCCTGCATATATACCTATGAAAGGCAAGGTGCTGTTTTTCTTAAGTTACAGCTAAGATCTAACACCACACAAATGTAAGTGCAGAGAGCCAACATTTTCTTTAGATTTTCAGAATCATCACAAGATTATTCACAAAAGGAAGAAAAAGTGCTCTTGAAATTTCATACCCATATTTTGGATGAACAACAATTGCTCTGGGGTACTGAAAGCAGAAAGTGTTATTGACATCCACACACCGATCCACCAGTTTTTTCCGGAATCTTCCATCCAGTTCAGCAACATAGAGACAATCTTTGTAGGCATCCACCCAGTACAGTTTTCTGAAATTTGTAGAGTAAGTTTACATACTCCTATTTATTTGGTTTATTTTACTTCAGAGCTTTTTTTTTTTCCTAGAAGCAATATATCCACCATAAAGAACATGCACACTGTTCTGACATCTCTTCTAGACCACGCTCCAACTAGAGCAAAGAGGAAGAGGAAAGCAGATCTGTAGAGCAGTGGATCGTGACCAGGGCTGCAAAGTATTGGAGAGAATCATCATCTCTTCCACGCTGTCTCCTCTCATCAGATCAAACGGGTAAAACAGTTGCCAGGTTCTCCTTTGAAAGCTGCTAACTTTTGAAATTTGATAGCCAAATTTAAGCTTCACTTAGAGTTTTCTAGGATTCCTATTACTTTGCCTAGAATTATCCACAGCTGTAATTAAAGCAAACATGCCAAAACCTGCTGAAAGAGACAATCTCTGCCTAAACTGCCCTGACCAGTGCCTTTCCCACCCGGGGGGAGTGGAAAGGTTGCCTCCCCTAACCTGCAGCTTCTGTCTTCCTTCAGGCCTCCCTCTGTACTGAAAGCGACTGGAACAACTCATCTATCATCATGTATCTTCCTGCAGCCTCTCTGAAACACCTCAACAAAACCTATTTGGAGATATAACTGATGAGAACTGAACTAATTCAGCACCTGTATTAACAGTGGAGCAGTAGGACCACTTGGGCTAAAAATACCTTTTTCTTTCTCACATTTCCATGAATTGCAAACCATTTGGGAATGCTAGGAACTTTAATTAGCATTAGCTTTAGAGACAAAGAGATTCAAAAATAAAAACAACAATAACATAATAATAAATAATAATAATAAAAATGACTATAAAAACAACTATATACACATATTCATACACAGTCTCATATACAGTCCAAATAAGACTTTTTGAGCCAGTCTCATTATTTGGAAAGTCTAATCCATGATGTTTGAACTTTTCATGTTGATAGTAATTTACTCAAAAAAAAAATAAAATAAAATAAAGCAAAACCTTATGAAATGCCACCAAGAACACTCTCAGAAAGGGCACTGCATAAGGATAGAATCTCTGTGGGAATAAATCAAACTACTTTATGACACAGGCAACTAAAAAATGACCAAAATGCAAATGCTTTCCAATTACCTAATCCCTACCCTGCCATCCTTACACAAAGCAAGCTTACAGCAGTCAAAGATCCTTCTTTCAAGAGCAAAAGAAAGATGCTCTTCACATTGGTACAGAAGCTAAATTCCATAACTCTTGTTACCAGCTTCACTAGACTCTAGTTACATGGTGTGGCATACTATTTACATGCAGAGTGAGGCCTGAACCCCAACCCCAGCTAGTGCTACCAGAAGAAGAAAGAGACTAAGCTCAGAATCCCTACCCCACTGTCACAAGCAATCCTCTCATCAGCCTGCTTGGCTAGTCCTAATCAATGACAGTTTCCTAAGAAGTATCTCCCAGGAGTCATATGCACAACATTATCATTGGTCAAACAGTAACTCAGATATAAGCTCTCTATAATAGATATGAGAGCCTTATAACCAGAAGTTTTATACAATGCATTAGAAGCTGATAAACTTTTACAGAGTAGTTCTATACTATTGTACTCACAATCCAAAGCTATTCTAATGCTCTTCAGGAGTTTCATATGAAGGAGGAGAAAGACTCTAAGATAAATTCCCTCACAAATCATTTCCTTAATAGGCCAGAAGGAAAGAAAGAGTATTTTCTTACCTGCCAACCCAGTCAACAGCGATACCTTCCCCGC
The DNA here is from genome assembly GCF_028389875.1 of Rhea pennata. Lineage (NCBI taxonomy): Eukaryota > Metazoa > Chordata > Aves > Rheiformes > Rheidae > Rhea > Rhea pennata. Next base: position 21,922,795 of record NC_084668.1, read on the forward strand.
TGGGCACATCATCACTTATCACTGCCTCCTTATTTGTTCCGTTTAGGAACATTCGTTCAATGACCTTCCTCCCCACATCAATCCAGTACAACCTTTTTTCCACCCTGTCAAAGTCCAGTGCCACCACATTTCTCAGTCCTTGCAAAATGAGAGAGTAAGACTGGCCATCTGCTGTGAGATTTCTCAGATAGTAACGGTTGCTAAAAATAAGGTATGGGGAGATATTACTATTTTGTCGGCAACTTTTTCCATCAGGCTCCCGGATATAGCCTGGGGCACACTTACAGATGTAGGAGCCAGCTGTGTTCTCACAAATCTGGCTACATACTGATGGAGTTTCATTGCACTCATCTATATCATCACAAGTCCGTTTATCAGACATAAGTTTGTATCCAGGATGGCAAGAACAGTAGAAACTTGTCTGGGTGTCTGTGCAGTCATGATCACACCCACTGATTGAAGGGTCACTGCATTCATTTACACCTGCGAAAGAAAAAGGAATTCTGTTCAAGGAATTCGCATACTGAGAAAATAGTAGTGATTACCCAGTGTATTCTCCCTCCCTCTCCTTTCCTCCAAATACAAATCTGGGCGGGATGTAACAGAGGAACATGTCAACCAACCTAAACTATTCCTGCTTCTTTGAGGTCTGCCACCAAACTAACTGAATGCAAAATATACACTTATAAATTGTACATTTTGTAAATGTAAATGTAAAGGTAATACACAACAAGGTATAATATTGTAAATATTTACATTTTATATAATTAACTAGTTTTCATGGCTTGTTAAAATAATATATAATTAATATGATTTAATTAAAATGAAAGATTAGATATATACATTTCTTATAATCCTAAGACACCTTGGATAGAATACGTATCACTATAATTAAGCAATTGTCTTAGAAGTTCTTTTTTAAAAAGCTGCCTAAGTATTTTTAATGGAATAAGACTATCCAAATAAATCTACACATACCACATCCTTTTTCATCGCTATTATCTAAGCAATCATCCAACCGATTGCAGACTTTAACTATTTCAATGCAGTTTCCATTGTCACATTTAAAATGATGGGGAGAGCAAGTTGCTTCTGGTGTACTACAGAGATGTTCCAGTTCATCAGATTCATCACCACAGTCATTATCCCCATCACAGACGTAGGCCTTGGAAACGCAGCGTCCATTCTGACAGGTAAATTGGTGCTGTTGACAAGCTTCATAGATGCATCCCCTTTCATCACTGCTGTCACCACAGTCATTCCGTCTGTCACATCTGAAGAAGAACGAATACTTCATTCGATTTTAAGAAAACAGTGACTATAGGGCAGATTGATACACTCACTCTCCTGGTTTCCAAAGGAGCTCCAGTAGGACAGACTTTCAAAAATCAGGCCTGTATTATACACGGTCTGATCTTGAGTCTTCTGCTTCTATTCCCTGTATCCATTACTGAAAAGAAACCTAATATATCTGCACAATCAATCAGAAAAACTGATCAGAATCACCTCAAGACATGGTACTGGACCCCCCAAAATTATTAAAAGTCAGCAATGAGCACAGAGATAGTAACACACAAAAAGCATTTTCAAGTTAAAACTGACACAGGAACATAAAGCAGACAAATAATATCACATGTAAACCTATTCAACAACTAACTAGTGCAAAAAAACTAAGTTGAATTACTTCCTTTACTTTCAGCAAATTTTGAGGATTTTTTGTAGTAGCTTAAGTATTTACAAACCTGTATGTGTTCCGGATACACAAGCCATTATTACAAGTGAACTCATTTTCTGTACAAGATCTTCGTGTGCAGTTCTGGTGTTCATCAAAAGCATCACTGCAGTCAGCGTCACCGTCACAGACCCATGCCCGAGGAATGCACCTCCTGAGCGGGGGCCGATTATTGGCACACGTGAACTCCGCTGCTGTGCAGTTGCGGTTTGCTGAAACAAGGCATGTTTGCGGAGTCAGCAAGTTGTACTCCACGTATATTACACCTCCCTACCTACACCCCACGCCCAGCCTTAATATCGTATATATCCTCTGCTCCACATGCAGAAACATACACCACTGTACTCTCTCATATACAAAAGTCATACTAATTCTCATTAATATTCAGTCAGGCATTGCTCTTCATGGAAGTTGTCTGTCAGTTAAAACATTTCAGGATTCCTTAGGTAATGCTGGCATGTGCAGAATGCTGGATCTTGTCGGATTCGCAGTATAAGCTTCCAATGTACCAGGCCAGATTTTCTGGCAGCTGAATGGAAATTAGCTCTAGGTTGTCCAGTCACCACTTTCTTTGAAGTATTTTGTGCTTCAAGGAGCAAACAAAGGGAGCACCACTGAACTGAAATAGGACAAAGACTGCAAGTGTATCCAACCACTGTTGAAGGAATAAAGAAGCAAGCCTGATGGCTTGCTGGACCTTCTTTCCTTTGCTCACCCTCTGAACAGCCTTGCTCTTTTGGGATATTAACATGCACAAAAAGTAGCATCTGGTGATTAGTAAACCTCAGACTGCTGAAGGTGCTTTTGTTGCCCAGATCGTACAAACAAAACAGGTTATTTACATTTCCATTCCAACTCATCAATTCAAAGATGAGCACCTAAAAAATTAAAACAGTTTCTCATTTTTTTAAACCAGCAAAATGTAAAATTTTTGTTCAATATAATGAAGCTGAAGACATAGGAAGAGTATACCTCATGTTTAATGTGCACCTTTACGTATACAAAAATTGTCAGAGAATTTAGAGAAAATGCCTGCAGGGTGAGCAGAGAAGATGAAGTATCTATTTGGATTAGACACTTACCACAATTGTGTCTTTGATCCTCATCACTCATATCCCCACAGTCATTATCTCCATCACAGATCCACGTTGCTGGGATACATCTGCCATCATCACACCTGAACTGGTCGCTTGAACAAGTCCGCACTTGAGGCACTTAAAAATGAACACAGTAACTCTGCTTGTTAAATTAACTTGCACTGCCACGATAATCTACTGCGGAAGGTATTTTAGGGAGAAGCTTATGGTACTGAAATGTAGAATGGAAGCTTAAGTGTAAGAGACTGAATGAAATACATGTTGATATACGGAGAACAGCTCCTGTTAATTGCCTAGTCTCCCGCTGGGTCAACTACACTAACAGTCGCTACAAATAGTGTACTGTTTGGATTATCAAGCAGTCAATCTTGTTATACTTCAAAGTAGCTTGCTCAAGAAACCTGAGACCAGAAAACCAAAATATGAAGACAGGATTAAATCTAACATGAATACAACAGTCAGTACATAATGACCCTGATTTAACTATTATTTACAAACTGAGGATCTAAAGTTGATATAAGCTGCAATATATCTTAAGCTAGAAAGTGAAACTCCAGTAATGTACAGAGTGAGCTATCAGTCCTGTTTAAATCATATAAAAAAACGTTTTGCCTTGTGTTATGCCAATTTTTACAGAGAGGAAAACAACGATGTTATAACATCAATTCCCAATGATTTCAGTTAGCCTGTTTTCTCTCTCCATGGAGATTACTCTATTTCTCACTTGTTTCCTTCTTCCTCTGCTTATTACTAGCAGTATTGACCGTGTGTACAGGATTTGCTTACTGTAATCCCGGGATTTCCCATCTCATATTATGTTAAACATGTTCCTCTGCATCCTACATCCCTTTTTTCCTATATGCTATATTGCACCACCACTTCCTGCACAGCATGACATACAGTTTCACCTCCAAAACAGTACCCCAATACTTGCCACTTCTCATCAGTTGATTCACCATTGCTACAGTTTTATAAAGACACAGGAGGTTTTACATCAAGAGTAATCAATTGTGGCAGTTAAAAGGATTCATATTCCACACAGAACCTGTAAGTAAAGTTACTGACTCGGATTACTCAGCAACTTAAATTAAAGTCATTTAATAAACTGCAGAAAAACACTGTAGTTTCCATCTACACTGGATCTAAGCTATTACCTACAAAAGGAACTATTGATTTCCCATAGCCCATTTTGTTTTTCTGCATACACATTTTTTGAGCATACACTTACCACAAGAGACAGGTTCATCAGAGCCATCAGCACAGTCTATTCCTTGATCACAGTACCAATGAGCAGGAATACAACGTCCCGACGTACAGCGAAACTCACTATTTGTGCAAGTCAGTGAGACTGGAAGAAAAAATCTATGTATGACTTCTTTCTTTCTGTTACCCTTCCAACTTGTTTTAAGTTGCTTTTGAATCCATGTTACGCAAAAATATTACAGACCCCAAAAAAGAAAGAGAAAAAAATATGCTAGGAAGGATGTCTTTCCATTGCCTATCTGCAAAGAGCTCTTTGTACAAATTAGCTTGATTTTTCTATGCAACAATGAACCTAATTCTCTTCTTAGTTATATGCATCAACTTATAAGAGGACAGAATTTGCCATGGAAATAAGATTGCACACAGCAATTATAAATATGCTCTACATTTATATTTGAGACTTGTGCACAGGTAACTGAACACAGTCCAGCATCCTCATTTCTCCAGTGTCCTAATCAGGCAGCAGGAGACTTTTTGCTTCAGAAATAATCAAAAGGGAAAAGTAAGTAACATCTCACGGCAGATACTGCTTTCCTTGTTCTCCCACTATTTTTCCTTGACTTGCAGGTAGGAATCTTTTCTTAATGCCAGTGAAGAACAGACTGTAACACTGAATAGTTTCAGCCAAGCACTGTGCAAATACTTCTTGTGCATGCTGGCAGAGCCCTTTGTACCTGGTATGTATACTGGGCTTCATAATTACTTCAGTAATTACTGATATTTTCCTGTACCATGTAATGCTTCCAAGATCCCAAAAAGGACCTAGTCTGGCATCTTGATTGCTCTTATATGTGTCATTAATGATGAACAGTAACATGCTTGCTTAGTAAGATCTTTGGGCTTCCTTCAATCCCCATCCTCCCTTTCTCTCTCTTTCCCTTCACTTCTCAATTTAAGTTTCAGTTATCCCAGTGCTACTAGGGACTTAAACTGTGGAAAGGACAACGTACACCTTTCATGAGTAGCACACGACTCACTATGTATATACAGCAACATTTTCTTTGACACATAGAGGTAAATGCACAAAGTGGCCACATTCAGGTACAAAAAACTGAATTTGTATTTTATAAAGATTATGGCATAGTTACTTCAAGGGAGGTAACTTCAAGAAAATTAGTGCAAGTAAAAGTAATCTGATCAGGCAGCACTAGAAGTAAATCACTGTCTATAAATATCTGTTACATTTTATAAATTGATCCAAGACACTTTCACATGGGACAGGCACTGCCAAAAAAAAAAAAAAAAAAAAAAGAAAAGAAAAAAGGAAAAAAAAAAAAAGCATGCACTAGTAAGGAATGCTATTTTGTAATTAAGACTGATAAGAAAACTAGATGTTTTTGTACACTAATTAGAAGCTACAATGAAAGATGAAATATATGCTATAGTATATATAGCCATATGAAAGAGCTAAAGGAAACTACATTTCAGCGTGTATATAACTTCATTTGATCATAGGAAAAAATAATCTAGTTTTAAACTTCCAGAAACAGCAATTCACAATAACACTTCACACTTCCAATAACCTCATAAAAACATAAAAGGTATAGATCAGAATGAGCAAAAGGAATAATCTCTCAAATAGTAAATAAAAATGCTGCAAAAAATAATGCTTATTTTTAATACATAAAAACATAATTTAGATCAATAAGAGGTAACAGTACAGTGTATATATCTTACAAATTCACAGTATCACCAAAGGGCAGACGTTCTCAGAACACTCAAGGTTATGGTGAAGGCAAGGAGCAGCAGAATAAATGACTGAAGTGCAGGAAGGTAACGAAGGACTTACTAACTTACCACAGTGAGTAGGGCTCTCATCACTCATATCTCCACAGTCATTATCACCATCGCACAAATATGTTCGAGGTATGCAAATGTTTGTGCTTTGACATTTTGTAAAACCAGATTGACAAGTACGCTCCGCTTTAAGAAGGCGGGGAAAAAGGAAAAAAAAAAAAAGCAAAATTTATTAAGAGTTGCTTTTTTAAAAAATATTACTAAGCTGTATCTCATTGAAAGATACATAATACTGTTAACAAGAGTCCCATCTGTTGCAATTCCAATTACATTTTTTAGTCATATATGCTTCAGGTATCCAACTGCCAATGATTCATTGTCAGTTGCACCCAAAGGGGACCAAGAGGCTTTAAAATCTGCAGATGTTCTCCTCCAATTGAAAAAAAAAATGCACATTAAAAGCAAAGTAGAATGCTGTGCGTTTTCCTTGCCATTTCCTCTTCAGCAGTGGATAAACCTGTGTTTCCTTGGAAAATGGAAATGTGAATGAAAATGAAATCCATGAATACATGATGATAATGAAAATGATAATGAAATACAAACCATTTTCCTCTCATTTCTTTTCAAATGCTATAATGTATTCTTATTGTTCATGCTATATGGAAATTGGAATTAGGTAATCACTCTCATTGGCATAAATGCTGACAAAAACATGACTGAAGAAATACATGACAATACTGGGGGGTGAATGAATGTAAACTGACATGTATTCATACTGTAATGCCTGCTTTTGCAACAAACTGGTACTGTGTGAATTGGCAGATCAACTATAAATGACTAAGATGAGGAATTCTACTAATCTGAATTTCACTGAGTATAAAAAAACAAAGTAGTAAATCACAAGTCATAAATATATTTCAAAAAAATCAGTGTGTATACAGAAAATGTAAAAAGTGATCTCTCAAATCATTTTCATCACTACTTCCTTAACTCCAGCTATAAATTTTCCATTGAAGTACTTAATACTGGTGGCAAACACATAATTAGCTTAAGTACATTAGTAATCAATATTGAATTAATCACAGTTTATATTTTTAAGAAAACTAACGTATCTCATGTTTTACTGATAACTTTCAAGATGTAGAGGAATATAACTTAAATGAAACAAAATACAAACTATGTCTGTAAAAGAATCACAGTACTCACTCCTGATGATGAAAATCAACATAATTAATATAGTATGATACAAAATTTACAATAAAAATCCACTGTCAAACTCAAGGCAAATTCTGCAAAAATATAAACTGCACATTGAATTCACCTGAAATAATATTGTTGACGTCAATAGGATTACTCACAATACCTAACATTAAGCACTGCATTAGTACTTGTTGGGTCAAGGCAGGCTATTTAAAGTAATAGTTACTATGTAAAACATCACATTACTCAGGGGTATCTTTTAACAATTTAGTCTGCTTCAAGATAATAGAAAGCCAAATATGTAATGTAAACAAATAACCTTTTATCCTCTTTACTGATTGTGTCATAATTCTTCACAACCCCCCAAAAAATTTGTTGCTTCTTTGGTCTAAGGAGTCTGATTCAAATATACAAGAGCTAATTAGGATGAACTTACGGCAATTTCTCTCATCAGACGTGCCATTATCATAACAGTTGTTTACACCATTGCAGACATACTGTAGAGATATACACCTTCCATTATTGCAAGTAAATTCTGTGTGGGAGTCACAGGTTCGGAACAGGCAGCCAGTCTCATCACTGTTGTCTCCACAGTCATTGTAGTGATCACAGCGGTAATGATAGGGTACACATCGCCCATTGCTACAGGTAAAAGCTGTTGGCTGACATGTATGAAAAGCTGCAGAAGATAAAAAAGCAGCAGCAAATACATAGATAAAAATGTAATTTCAGTTTTCTGACAAAGCAGCAAGCAAAATCACAATACTTCTCTTTTTACCTGCCAGGGTAAACACAGCAGCAAAACGGACTGCATGAAAAGTGAAACACACACTTGAATTAAACAAAGTAGAAATTGGATACGAGTGATAAAGTCAAAACTAAAGCTCTTCTAGATTCTACAACAAATCAGTTGCCATGCAGATGTAAAACAAATTCTGAGAGCAACCAAGGGGTTATTTCTGATCTAAAGCCACATGATGCATGATCATAAAGCCATAAAAAAGATACTGAATATAGTATAGACAGGACAGAAACTACATCACTTTCTCATGTGTTAAATGCTTACCACACACATTCTCTAGTTCATCACTGCCATCACCACAATCATTGTCATTGTCGCATTTCCACCGCTCTGAGATACACTGCCCGTTAAGGCATGTGAAGAAACCAGCATCACACCTGGTACCATTATCCACAATACAGTGCTTGTTATTATTGGCTAAATACCAGCGACCTTCAGAGGGGCATTGACATTCTGCACCAGCTGGACCTAAATTTATGTTTGACAGCAAACAACAGAAAATCCACGCACATTTAATATTGATGCTTTAGATAGGCTCCTATGAAACTGTTCACAGCTATAACACTGAGAAATGCACTGAAATTCTTGTAACTTCTGTAAGATCTACCTGCTTAGATAGAAATATAGGTATTGAGCCAAATTTTTACCTCAGTTAAAGTATATGCAAAGCCCTTAAAATCTAGGAGGGTTACTCCAGAGTCCAATAGAGGAATTGAGATCAGAACTTGGAGCATCTGAACTTTTGCTTGCTATCCAAATACTTCCTGGGTGGCAGACAGACAGCATTTGATGCTTTCAATATCAGAGCTGTATTAGATGAGTCTTTAGCCTCAAAATTAAAAAAAAAATTCAAAACTTCCATGCACTATACTAACTGATCTTCTCAAAGTCAATGAGAAATCAAGTTGTTTTAAGGTGAGATAGGTTTTTAAAGGCATTTAAGACACTAAACATGAAAACAGCTCATGAATGGGATTTTCCAAAGTCAAGGCTCCTAAATCCCAGAAACCCACACCACACTAATCAGCCAGGTGTAGGTATGCTTTTTTGGGGAACACTGCATTCTAGTTTCCTGGTTATCTAGATTAATGACCTGTTGCAACACTTTGTTCCCTCCTTGCAGGTGCACTTAGGTCTTAAGCTACAGAATGGATAATTAGTTCTCACCACAAAGACATAAGTTAGAATCTCAGGAAAAGTATTTTTGTTTAAAATAAAGAAATCCATGATTTTTATTTGTGAAGATTCTCAAATACAACTTCTGGTATGTTGGCCAAAGTACCGTGACCATGAACAGTAATCATTTTCATTGTATTATATTAAACATTAATAAACACTATATCATCAACAATAAGTATGTATTTATATTAACACAACTAGTATAAATACATAATCACTACTAATAATAGCTGTACTATATAGTAAATATTAGAAATATTAACATTTATAATAAATATTAACATTTAATAAAGATAATTATATACATAATAAATATTAAGCACATGTGTGTGTATGTGTGTGTATATATATATATATGTAAAATGTTTTAATAAATATTTCTGCTATGCCCATGTGACTATACACTGTTATACTATGAGTTCTAATACAGGTAACACTAACTGCTTACAGACATCAAGTATAATAGCTTACCTGGTGCACAGATGTGACTGCAACCACCATTGAACTGGTTGCAAGGATTGGTACACTGCTGCTGCTTACTCTTTGCCCAAACATGAATATCCATTGGTCTCTGTGGCAGATTCATGATCATTACAATCTGATCTGAACCATCATACTTATTAGCTCGGTAAATGCTTCGTGTGTTCCAGTCTGTCCAATAAATGTGCTGATCAAACAATGTCATTGCAAATGGATGCAGAGCAGTGCTAACAATTATCTCACGGTTTGTACCAGTAAGTGTGCATCGCTCAATCTTCTGCCTAAAATAATGAAGATATGATGACAAATTTTCCTGTCTTTTAAGAGGACTATTAAAAAGTCTTTTAACTTTTATATAACAATGCCTGATTAGTCAGTAATGTTCATCAGTTTCACAGTGTAGGGTGCTGTTATCCCATACTTGCCAGCAGTAAGGCAAAGCAGCAATTCTGCAATACTGACACAATAATGTACCATAAGTAATCAGTTTATAGACTGAAATGTTTGAACAACTACTTTGAGAGCTAAAATGAATTCTAAATTTCATAAAAGAGTATACTGTTGGAATGGATGTGACATTAATGACTTCTTGTACAGGAGAAAAATAGGCTCATGAAATAGAAAATGTTTTCATCTCATTTTATCTTATGTAGACCCAAATTCACAAAACTAGGAAATACAAGCAAATTCCAGAGATTATAAATATGCACTTTTTGCTAGTTCTCGCATATAAGTACAGAAGAGGGGGGAAGAGTTCTGTAATACATAACATGCTTATATATAATAAACACATATTTCTTCCCAGCTGATCTTCCAGTTCTGATTCTACCTTACAAATAGTATTTGCAATCACAAACAAAACTCCAGGAAACATGGTCTCAAAGCTCTTCAGAAATTCAGGTCTCCAACATCAAGTTCTGTGATAGCCATGTTCCTGATTTGTGTGGCCCACTCTTTACTCGCCACAGACCATGCTACCAACTTAGGATCACCTTGTCACTGGCTGTCCCCTTCAGCCATTACCCTAAGGACCACTTCAGCAAAGGTCGGTGTAGGAACAGAAGATACGCTGACTCTAGGAGACTTAAAGTACAGTTATTTCTGAAAGTTGTTTTTAAGACCACAAGTGTTAGACACTCCTTTTACCCCACAGATTCCTATCAGAGATGGGCAGATGATAAAAGAATTAAGCATGACAGAAGAGAAAATGGAGGTTGTTCAAAGATTATTTGCAATAAGGATAACAAGTGAAGAATTTATCTAGTGATAGATACATTTTTTGAAAGAGAGACAAGGAGCTCTACAGAAAAGAAGCAGGACAAAGTTAAACGCTGAAAGCGAGGTGAAGTACCCATCAGCAAATTGGAGACACTAGAACAATATGAACATGGATAAAGGCTGCTCCTTGACTTCAGATCTCAAAATCTTGCTGATCAGACCAGTCACATTATAATGTTTGCACAGCAAGGCTGCCAACTGCTTACTGACAGAAAGAACAGATTTCAGTTTGTCTCTGCTCCTTCAAGTATGCCATCGTTCAGTTGTCCTGCCCTCAACTTTAAAGAGCAGATAAAGGTAGAGCAGCATGTATCCTTAGGAAGGCATAAAGCCTGAGGTGCTGGGGGTGTTTATGCAGTAACAATGGAATAGAAAAATACTCTAAGAAGTTGTGGTGCCTTTCACATACAAACACCTGAAAAGAAGCTAGTAAGAATCCCAGAACTGCTCTATACAGGATAAGGAAAAGGAAGCTTTGGGACTAAAGATGTCATACCCTGTGGGCTTTGTTTTTTATTTTTTTTTCCTCTTAGCATCTTCTTTCCCTGTTCATCTCAGAACAGCCAATACCTCTCATCTGAGAATTTAGAAATGTCTAACGTTGTTGCTGGACACAAGAGAAAGCTCCATCCCTCAGCTCAAGCCACTGAAGGAGTTCTCACAAAAACTCAGAAACACTCCAACAACAGCATTATCAGTAAGGGGAAAAAAAAGTCACTTGAACTTATTTTATCTATCCTCAAGGCAAATGTTTAAGTCTTTTCTAGAGACAGAATGCAATTATTACCAATTGTATTTCAGACATTACTATCAGTGTGGGCTGAATAAGAAGGAAAACAGCTAATAGAGAGAAAATAATCAGATAAAAAATTTCTTAGTCTGCTGAACAGCTCCCTTCCTATTAGTGATGACTAAGGAGAGAAAAAGCTACAATGCAGATAAGTAGCAGAAGAAGATATAGCAGAACTTTAATAATTACTACAATAAAATAATAATAAGAAAAGGATTTAATGAGAGAGAACAAAAGGTAATTTTCTACCAAGCTGTGCTTCTGCAAAGGAACAGAAGAAATGTGACATAACTTGAAGGTTAGGGTTCTGTCTGGTAGGCAACAGCAAGAATATCAAGGTAGATTCCATAGATGACAGGCATTAACCATGAACAATGAATGAGAAGAGATGTCCGCTGGGAATGTACGCTTATGAAAGTCCTGAGCTCAAAGTAAGTTGCTAGTGGATAGAAATGCCAGAAAGCACTGGACTAAACTTACCTGTAAAGCCACAAAACTTCTTATTCCACAGTAGTTCCACATCAATGTCAATACTACTTAGTGCTTATTTCTTGAAAAAAAGCCATTAAGTAATTTTTAACATTCTATAATACAAAGTATCAAATTATATTGATAAACAGAGGGAAGGGAAAGAAAGGAAAAATAAATAATGGATAAAAAGTAATCTGATATAAATCATCAAGCATGCTATTCGTACATACAGATTTGCATCAGCCCAGTACAGCTGCTGTTCTTCATAGTCCAGGGTAAGTCCATTTGGCCATACCAAATTGGTGCTCACAATAGGTATTCTGAAGTTTCCTCCAAGCGTAGCTCGCTCTATCTTTGCATTGGAACTCCAGTCAGTCCAGTACATGTACCTGCCAATAAGATGATTGCAAAGTTACATTTTTATCGAACAGAGCGCACAAAGCTCCCATCTGCTCCAGCAGGTATCTCCACCCTGGCCTCTCCCTTTGAGGTGAAGAAGGCAAAGGTAGGGGGAAAGAAATTCCTCTATTCTGACCTGATTTCACAAGGCGATTTCTAGCAGGGATAGCTGGACTCCACTAGAGTGAACTTCAGAAAAGTTTTTTAAGTGTATATGTGAGAATCCTGTAAAGTCAATTAATCCTTTTCTTATCTTTCTTAATTTGTAATACAGTGCAGTATCTGCCCACAGTCTCTCAGGGATGTTTTGATACTAAACACATAAATAGTTCTGAGGCATTCAGGAAGTACAAGAACAGAAGAAGGAAAAGATCATGCAAGACTAAACAGACAGATCTCTTTGCCCTGTCATCTGATCATCAAGATGCAATATTTTTGACAAATCCTTGGTTTAAACAAAAAACATTTTTTCTCCTCTAGGTAGCACAGCAAATGGAGGAGGTTACTTGACAAATACCTGCTTTGAAAATCATCTCATTTACCCCTATTATCTGGGTCCAGACTTCACTTAGTAGAGCCTCGCGTACTACACTACACTACACTAGGCCTATCAATTCTAGCTACCTCACACTATTTCAGATTGATTGTATATTTCTAACATACAATTTGTGTGTTGTCTCACATCGCACAAGGGCATAGGAATCAGTAAATCAGATTGTTCTCTCCAACTGCTAACACACTGAGATTTCTAACAGATCTGAGATTTCCAGTAAACCTCCTCTGTTTTTCCTTTAAAAACATTTTAGCACATACTTTAGCCCTGCTGTCTATATGGAAACAGCCCATTCTTCACCCACTTGATAACTTCATTGCCAGAGCTCAATATCAGAGAAACCTATTTTTAGTCTTCTCTGCCCACATTTTTAAACATTACTGTATAAATATTTCTGAAAAAGAGTGTATGGTTGCATTGTCAATCACTTTAGAAACTAAGAAAATGCCAGAATTGCTTGGTTCTAGCCCCTCTGCACCCTGCTCACACAGCTCTGGCACTAAGAGTTAGGGTACTGGTCACTCCTTGGTTCTCTTGCTGATGTCCAGTGCTGCTGGAACTACAACTGCAGAAAAAGTCCTGCAGAGCTGGATGCATGCCCAGCACAGAAAACCATTTCAGTTAACTTGACTGACAAACCAATTCTGTTAACGTCACTGACAAACTTAGGGGCTACTGAGCACATATAAACATGGAGTTTTCTCACAGTTAAACTAGCCACGTTTAAATCTTTTTTTTTAATGGAATAAGCAAATAGGATATCTTTGACAGCTGCTGGCTCAACTCACTAAATTTCAAGCTCTTGCTCCCAAAGGCTTCTAGTCCAAACATCTACACTCATTTAGAAATGCTCTAAAAATCTCAGAAGAAAATTCAAATCTCTGAGGCTCAGATCAACTCAGAAAATTAAGATTTACATCTCAGACAGCTATTTGCAGCTGAAATCTAGGGCTTAGAAAAAGGAAGCACCAGGCAGTCTTAATTAAATCCTAAACTACAGTCTTACCTGCAATCAAAATAAAGTATACAAAGTGCGATACATACCCTCTGCAGGGATCTAACACAACAGCTCTTGGTCGTGGAACCCGGGCAATCACTGTGCGATTAGAGCCATCCACAGCCATTGAGCTGATAGTCTGATTGAGGTAGTCACTGTAGTAAACTCTGTTATTGATCCAGTCAAAGGCTATGCCATCTGGAGTCCCCAGATCTTAGACACACATGCAAATACATACGCAAAAAGGTTCAGTATAGTACGGTTTCCTGAGATACTGTAACACTTTTTTCTCCTATTATAATGTGGCAGCTCCTAAGAGATTCTTCTTGAAGTGCCATTGGTATCAACACAAATTTGCCCATTTAAAATCTAAAGAACTAATACTTTGGACATAGTCAGTTTTGTGTGTGCAGCAGGGTTACAAATGGCCTTTTCCTCACACAGACCTAAGTACTGGTTGATATTCTTCAAGAAATGACACAAATCACCCCTCATTGCACCCCACGCATACAGAAGCACCAAATACAGCAGAGATGGATACAGAAGAGACATTCTCTTGTCCTCCTTTTGTATCTATCCTGGAAGGGGATCCAGCCAGTAGGACAAACAGGCTGTATCCTTGAACATAGTTCAGCAACAGAGAAGACTCAAGACATAGACTGTTCTGAGTTCATCCAGAGAAGGTGCAGTTTCACACTATCCTTAACAGTAAAGTATGCTGAAAGGTAAGGTGTCTATCTGTCCAGTGTACTCATACTATTTAACTAAACAATTATTAAGACCAATTACTGGCTTTCTCAAAACACAGTCTGTTGGTCTTTTCAGTCTCTCTCTCAGCTCTGCTTCACGTCACCTCTGATCCATCACTGAACTGGCTACCTTGCTCTCCTCTCTCATTTCACTCTGTTCTGAAGAGCTGCTCCTCCTGCAACATCCACAGGAATCTGATTGGCATCTAACAGCAATCTCAGGGAAACTGGAGATTGTCCATAATCATAATCATTCAAACATTTTAACAAACTAAAACACTGAAATAGCCAACATATCACAGGCACCCAAATTCTATATTAACACATCTAATTTTTCTTTTTATGCTCATGAAGTCGGAGTATCTTTTTGTATGGTACTTGCTGCAATCTGAGAACTATTGAAAATACTTAATAATATTTAAGTAGTTTTACACTTTCATTTCACTGCAATCAATGTGAAACAAGGATCTCAGAAAAGGAAAAAAAATAAATAGAAGAATAAAAAGAAGTATTTAATCAGATATCTTAATTAAACAGTCTACCTTGACTAATAGAATAAAAATATCTGCTGAGGTAGCAGGTAGGTGCTGCAGTCCAGTTTTCACAATATCCAATTACTTTGAATCATATTTCAGTGCACTTACCTGATGCAACTACTGTTGGAGTGCCAATTCCTGAGTAAATACTAATATAACTGATTTTTCCTGTTCCTGAAGGAGAACTCTGTGTAAAATATATTCGATTGTTTATGCTGTCGAAGTCTAGGGCCACTGCAGTCCTTAAAACATTGACTGTGCGAAAGGGGGGACTGTGATTTTCAGGATCCAGGTGGATGCTTCTGAGGGCATTCTCAAGGGCAAAAATCAAGTAATCATCTGTTGAAATAGAACATCTCTTGCCATCACTGCCTAGCGTTCCAAAGGCACAACCACATTTGGGTGTTTGTAAATCAGGCAGGGCAAAGCACAGATGGTAACAGCCTCCATTGTTCTCCAAACATGGATTGTTGTTGATGTCAAGGGGTGAACGTGACTGAAAATTATTGTTGTAAATGGTAACATCCCTTAGCCAATTTATATTGTCTCGTATAACAGTTGGCTGATCTGTATTGCCTGGCTCCTTGCTGGCTTGGAAGACTTTCTTCAGGTTCCTATCCACCCAGATCATGGAATTTCCAAAGACAGTGATACCATATGGAGTTGGATAGCGACTGCCGTAACGCACAATTTCAACATCACCACCATCAGGATGAATCCTTGCAATCATATCTAAGGAATCATCTACCCAGTAAATGTAACCATTGCTGTGATCTATGGCCAAACCACGAGGTGTGACAATGCCCTCAGACACAAGCACTGTTCTGTTGGTGCAGTCAAGAAACGCACGTTCAATCTTTGGATTCTGTCCATAATCTGCCCAGAACAGATACCTGTTTTTTGGGTCTACTACTATGTGTCTTGGCATGTCTATTGTAGTTTTAAGCAGAACACGTCGGTAAGTTGTGTTTAAACGCAAAACTTCAATGAAAGTCTCTGTCAGGAAAGCATTTGTAAAATAAATATTTCCTATATTTAAAAAGAAAACAACAAAACAAAGCAGAAAAACAAAAGTTAATCAACACCTGAGAAACATGAACTGACAGATTACTGAACATATAGCCATAACAAAATAAATAGCCATAAACATCTCAGTAGTTCAGAGCTTAATGTTCTTGCCTCCACATTCAGGGATTTGAAAAGGAAAAAAAAAAAAAAAAAGGCATTCACAATTAAAAAAATCGAATTAACTTGTAAATCCTCTCTGATTTCCAAGGTGAAAATCAGTCATATATGTTCAAAATTATATTAGTATTTTACATTAGCCATAGAGAGGTATTTTTTAGAATTTTTTAAATCTAAAATATTTAGCATCAATAATTTAGAGCTACCATTAGCATACCCTTCCATACTGCTATCCCTTCACCTTTTACACAGCTCTGAAATACGTATTATTGCACAGCATTGTATACAGTAACTAAACCTGTGCAGTCAGTGAGAAGGTATGAGACTTAGATAATTTTTCTAAAACTCATGTTTATAAGCTTACCAACCGAGGAACTTCTGCAAAATATATACACACATACAGACATATACACACATATTTTGTGTGTGCATGTATATATAAAGGTAGTAATGGCAATGATCAGCTACTAAGAGTTAATGAATAAACACTTTCTGAAGAGTTAGTACTGAATTAATCTATAATTTGTCTGCTTAAATGGGAATAGGAAGTGTAAATAGGAAAATTAAATTTCAAAGACAAAGTATTTCTTCCGTTTTGTTTACTTTTCAGTCTAATTTATAAGATGTCTACACAGTGATCTCAGAGTAGATGAAAGGTCCTTCTTTCATATCAAAAATGTCATCAAACAACTTTTGTGCACTCTTCTCTCCAGTACATGTTTTTCACTAAGTATGGTAGGTATACTGATGCACTCAACAGCTACTTTTAATGCATGGGCAAGAAAAGAACATAACTAAGACATGTATAAAAGCACTATCATGAAAGAAAAAGGCACTATACATGTATTCTGTTTAACATTTTATATCTAGGTCATATATCAAAACATAGACGAACTTTCATTCTTGTATGTACACATAAACTTAAGAGCCATTCATTAATTCCTCTTGTTTTAAAATCATTTCATAGAAGCACAATAAAAGTTAAAATCATATATGATTTCCCTTTGAAATAGTTCCACTTCCACTACAATCTGTTTATATTAATCTAAAAATTTTATAATGTGTAAAGACAAACACTTTCCAAAATTCAACTATGCTTACCTGCTACCCAGTCTATTGCAATGCCACGAATTCCATTTCGTCCTATTCCATTTGTAATAACATTTCTAAAATAAGAACCATCAGGTTTAATTTTACGTATTGCATTCTGAGAAGAAACTGTGCTGCTGAAGTCACACCAGTAGATGAAACCAGAAGGCATGTGAACATCCACGTGAAGTGCATTTCGTCCTACAATGTTTTGAAAAGTAATGGTTAATTATCTTATTAATAAACTAATTCATTAAAAATGTGGTATGTAGGTAAGAAATGACTTGAGATTCTACATATTCACGGTATAAAAATTATCATCAATTTATAATGTCACGGCATTTTCTCCTGTACAAGCATTTTCAGATAAAATTCTAATGGATACCATATTGCAGTGTTATAGCTCTAATGTGTGGTATTTTGAACACTATTAAGCTATTCAAGTTTTGATTTTAGTACACTGTAAAAGCTAAGTATCTACAGCTGTAAAAAAGAGGGTCTGACTTCCAAGAAGATAAGTATCACTAAATGCCACTGGCTTGTACAGATTTGTTACCTATATAGCGTTTACATAGCATTCATCCTATTTATCTTGCAGTGTTAAATACAATGCATTTGATAATTAATCAGCCAAGTATTAGATTGCTAAAAATTAGGAGTGATGAGATATTCTCCCACTATAATATTTGCGTACCTCTTCCTGCCAATGGTACCATGGCTTCAGAATGATCAGATGTCTCTAAACTAAATCCTTTAATTGCAGAAAGCATAGAAACAATTACAAAAGAACTGTACGGGGAACAGGTTCTGTTATCAGGATTTAGCTGAAAACCAGTAGCACAGGCACAGGAGAATAATCCACCAGGCAAAGGCAGGCAAAGCTGCTGACAAACTCCAATATTATTACTGCAGCCATTTGAGGAACCAGCAGAATCTGTGAAAGAAAGACATGGCTACACATAATATTTGATTCGTGTTTATCAGAAACCCTTGCACACATAAAACAAAATTCATATATTTGCATAGTATTATCAACTAAGTGGCAAAAATAAAGATTTTGTTGCACATTTTAGCAACTGTTAGTAATCAATTTGCTGGTTTCTTCTCATCTAAGATTAGCAAAGCCAAAAATAAGATAAAACTCAAACTTGACACTAACAGTAACAGAATTCATTATTCAGTCAATATTACATGGATAATTTTACAGTAAAACCACATATGCCAATAGATGTCTTAACTGAATGGTGGAACAACTCTTTAATAAAACCTGTTAAATACTTCTGATACTTTCTTAAAAGCCTTCCCCTAAAAGCCTTCCCCTATTCAAACAATCTGTTTTGAAACAGCATACATTCTGCCTCTGGTAATAGTTGGAGTTTTCACAAGTTGGATATCTTGAAATTCCTCTTTAGTAAACACTTACTGTCTCTGTAATAAACTCGCAGGCACTTGAGTCTTGGGACATTATCTCTCAGTACTACTTTGTTTGCTCCAGTGGACTTGTCAACTCGTTCAATGACTTCATAGTCTCGATCAGTATAGTATAGAAAGGTATCATACACAGCAATTCCCCACGGATGAGAAAGATGTACCACCAGAGTCACACGATTTGTACCATCCACGTTGCCTTTTTCAATCTAAGGAATCAGTTTAAAGCTCAACATTATATTTATTATAATAAAAGTTCAATGTTATAATACAAAATTAAAATACAGTATCTGGTAATAAAATCTTTTCATGTAAAAGGTTTTTATGTACCTTCCATAGGTAGGAAGGCAAGTATCAGCAGGATGCTAATAATGATTTCTCTTCTTTTATTCAAATTCACCATATATTTTTTCCAGGCAACTGAATGACAATCATCCTGATTTTGCTCAGTCCTGTAACTCTCAGTTATGAGTAAACTGAGGTAACTGAATTAGTCATGATAACCACAGATAGAGATAAACTGGTAACAAAGTAACTATTAAAAAATTAAATCCTACCATTCCTGTGCTTGTGACGGCCCAGTACAACTTTTGCTCCTTAATGTCAATGGTAATGAACTCTACATGATCAAGATTGCCAGTGAAGAGGGTTTGTATGCCTGAGCCATCCATGTTTGCACTGGCAACCTTTGCAGGTACTCCACTGTCAGTCCCCTGGTCTGTCCAATACAGCTTCCTGCAATACACATTGTCACATCTGTTAGCAAAGCTAGTAATGGAGATCAATGGCCCAGAGTCACTTAAGCATGTGCTTAAATTCATCTCCTTCCTCAGTCCAATACTTCAGCACATGCTGAATACAGATTACTTTTGAACAAGGCCCACAATGAAAAACATCTTGTTTTACAAAATCAGTGCTTGTTAAATTAGCTTTAGAAATCTATTTTCTCCCCTGTATGAGCCACAGGGGCTCAGCAGATAAAGGCAACAAAATTTAGGAGCACAATGAGAAAGGAAGAGAGTAATAATTCTTTTCACAGAGGGCTGCAAGATTTCAACAGTAGCT
Organism: Rhea pennata; assembly: GCF_028389875.1. NCBI lineage: Eukaryota > Metazoa > Chordata > Aves > Rheiformes > Rheidae > Rhea > Rhea pennata. The sequence goes on from NC_084668.1 coordinate 21,942,825, forward strand.
TTTATTCTGATCCAGTGTTAAAACTTCAAGTTTAAAAATTCTATATGAAATAGAGTTCCATTATCTGGCTCTGGGGAATATGCACGTGGCTCTGGCCTGAGCTGCCGAAGAGAAAATACGTATGGCATACAAGAGCTAGAGTCCCAACTAGGGACAAAGAGCAAAGCAAGAAAAAGTCAGGCATCAGCTCATCTGAAAGCCTGTTGAGTTACCAGCACAACTAGCTCCCTACTAGCATGGTCCTACGGAATGCTGTGATTTTGAAAAAAGCATCTTATTGTAATTTTGAGTATTTTTTAAAAAAGCAAACTAGAGCTCTTATAATCCCATTTACAGACTCCTGTATAGGGCTCCCATTTTGAGAGACAGCAGTAAAAATCATATATAGTATTACGCATTCAATATGTGTCACTCTTCCCATGTAGCATGTTCTTCTATCATAGAGAGGCCTCAAGAGAGGCATTCATAAGGTATCAGAAAGATAGACTTCATAAATCTCTTTACTCTGGTTTTCCATTTTACAGAGATTTTTTTTCACAATCACAGTATTCTGAGATCCTTTTTACATTAAAAAATTAATTTTAAAATGTAAGTATACGGTAATTTAAGGAGATTGACCATCTATGGAACTATTTATGTAGTTAATTATTATATAGGACAGAGTATATTAATTCTGCACAAATATGAAAAAAGAATTATGTGAATTCAGACTGGAAGCTGAAGGCCCTAAAAATCAGGGAAAATGTGGAGAGAATATTTGCAAAAACAACAGCAATTTTGGAAATTTACCCTCTTGCTGGATCAACAGTCAAACCAATTGGGTTGCCAGCTCCAACAGAGGTACCATTGTTGGTAATTAGAGTTTTCCTGTACATTACTTCACCATGCAGCTTCAGGACCTAGGCAAGCATTGAAGTCATTTAGAGCATGTAATACAGAACTTAGCATAGATTTTCAAATAAAAAGTAAGGAATCATAAATCTACAAGCAGTTGAAATTGCAGAAAACTCTTTAAAAAGAACACTGCGAAGAAGCAGCACATTGTTCTATACTCTAACAATCTCCTTCAGTAACTCGCCCCCCCCCGAATGAGCTCCCTACAACCCAAAAGCTAACAATGTTAACAATTAAGTATTCTATGTATAAAAATAGCTCATCTTTCAGCTTCCAAAATAACTTAATAGTATTACAGGCTGAATGTGTTGACGAAATAGTGATTTTAAAAGTACTTCATTTTACTTGTTTAAAATTAGTCATCTGTTAATTAATAGAGGATATCATCTTGATATTTTAGGACAGGAAAATTCATGACTAGGCTTATTCACATTCTTCATTGTATTATATCCCGCTTATCCTCTCTTTCCCTACACTAAATGGTATTTTTATCCTTCACATACCATTAGTCTGCTAGTCTCCCAGAAGCAACATATGATATCAAAGCATTTGGTAGTGCTTCTCACTGCAGTTGATGGCAACATTCTTTCAATGTGATTAATTTTGAAAAACTATCAATGTTGTAATTTGAGTTAAAATTAACAGTATTTAACTAAATTAATAGCTAAAGGCATTCTATTGGGATCTCTGATTTCAAGCAAGAATAGTAATAATAATAGTAACTCTAGTGCTTGGAGAATTAGTATGTGTCAAACACCAGGGGCCTACTGACTTGAAGACAAACAAGAGAATCATACACAAACGAAGTTCCAGGAATACACTGCTTTTAAAATCTTTTGCTTGTGTTCAAATTTAGGTATGATTCCTCATATTTCCAGATTACTTTCCTTCAGATTGTTTGCATTTTCTAACATATAGCTTTAAAATAAGCCTAATTTCAGTTTTTCACTAAATAATATTACTGATTTCAAACTGTATATATAGCAGCCAAAAATCTAGGCTCTTATTTTACCACTTTTTTTTTTTTTTTTTTTTTAATAACTACCTCAATTGACTGTGTTCCTGGGTTAGTGTAATAAAGGTTTGCAGATATCCAGTCCAATGCTAGGCCAATAGGCGTACCAATAACAGCTGCTGGAGCAAAAACGGTCCTATTAGTTCCATCTGACTTCACTCTGTGAATTTCTCCCTTGGAAAAAGTGAAAAAAATGTCAAGAGTAGCTTCACAAAGAAAATACTGTTTTATTCTAACTGCTCAAGAATTTATTTTATGCTATACTCTTTTCTAAGTTAAAGGAAATTCCCACAGAGATACAGAAATGTATTTGTGCATGCACAGAGCATAAATATGATTAAAATATTATTGCAAATCATAATTATATGATGTAAAGAAGCATTACAGTTCACCAAGCAAATCAATCTGATTGGCAGGAAAAAATGGCTATATAAGACTAAAATGTATATTTTAAAGTTATATACAGTCACATTAATGTGAGATGCACTTCATTTTTGAAAGATTTTGACCAGGATACCTCAGTTAACCATCCTGAATACACTTGAAACCTAATAAAGGAGAATAAGGAGTGTTCTCTCTAAGCATAAACTGTTAAGGACCAAATCTATTAATAAGCTGTAATAGCAAGAAACTAGACTAGGATTATACATTGAGCCTTCTTTATAAGGGTAACTTCTAAAGTGACAACCTACGACTTGGAAGCTGAATGGTATTAGCTGCAGTGCGTGACACTAAACCATGATATCAACAAGCACTGAACTGAGACAAACTGAGTGAGACCTGATCTGCTGTAGCTGACCTTCTGAGGTTTTCTCAGATTATATCAATTTTACAGGAGTTGTACAGCAGTCAGTGACAGGTATTAACATGTCAATCTCACAACATATACTAAAATTGGAGTACTAGAAGCTATCACAAAAATTACTAAGCCTTTTCAGCATAGGTTCAGTAGAGTTTGGGGAGCTGTGAATGAGGGTTGAAATCTGATTCTTTTTCCTCACCAATTCCTCCTTCTTCCACTAATGAGAGCATGCTGAGGCCTGTCCTGGGAAGATCTCACTTCATGGCAGAGGCACCCAGACTGTGCCCTACCACCACTATCTGTTCTGTTCTGGCACTTTGCTGAAAAGACAAGGGAGCACTGCCAAACAGAATGGGAAAAAACCCTGCAGCCCACTGCTACAGCTCTGAGTTTGCACCACTAGGAGAAAGAAGCTGTGCACCTGAACTATGCCAGTTCAGAAAGGACAGATTGCACATGCAAGGTCAGAACAGAAACAAGCCAGAAATCAGGGTTACGTCAGCACCCAGTGATGACTTGGTCCATGCACACTTTTAATTGCTTTGTTAATGTTATACCAGTATAATGCCTAACAGAAACATCTGAAGGTTTCTGTTCAAAATGGCCGTTGAGAAAGGAAGGTAATTTGTTGGGTTTTTTTACACTGTTCAATTCCTACTTTGAGAGTCTGATGGACATACATACAATTTATTCCTTTAGCCAATGTATAGTATCATAGATATTTCAAAGAGAGTTAGAAGGTCTCCTGCCTAGCATTACAATTTACAATTAAAAACCTAGGAATAAGATAACTGAAGATAAAAATACTTAAGAAGTGTTTTTCAAGTAGAATAGGTAGAACTGATATTTATCTCTACCCTGAGCGTGCTTCAAACAGGCTGAACAAGGTGATGGTTTTTTACCTACAGCTTCAACTGCTGCCAACGCTGGGAATGAAATTACAGCTACAAACTATGCAAGTATAGACAAAACTCAGCGAAACCCAAACATGCAACAGACGGAGGCAAAAGAGGGTGTTAAAAGAAGAGACTTTGTAATGGACAAGCACTATAATGAAGAAAGCAAGCAATACACTCCTGTTATCAGAAACTAGTGACATGTTTTTTAAGAGAAGAAGCCATGACACAGACGCCTCGGCTCTGTTGGGAAGCAACAGCCATCTGAGACCTATGGATCAGGGTTATAGACAGGAGGCAAAGCCCATAACCATGCCTTTGTTAAGCTGCAGCTCAAGACCTAACTAAAATACAGCACTTACTGCACTCAGCCTACAGCTGCACCTGGCATTTAACTTGCCAGTTCTGTTAATGGATGCATCAGCCTGTGACCTCCTACAGAACTCTTCAACCTTTTGTAAATGTCAGCTGTAGCTGCTGGCTGAGATCTGGCAAGAATATGGTTTCAGACTGCACAGAGGATCAAATCAATTCCCAAATACTAGCCTTCTCTCTAGGACAAAGGTTTGCTTAAATAAGTCTATTTAAACAGCTCATGGGAACTAAATATGCTAATGTAATGCACAAGTAAAAATTCATTCATGAGTGACACAGAAAAGGTTTCAAAAATGAGTAATTTTTAAACTTCTTTTTGCATTAAGCCTGAAAAAAGGCAAAATAGTTCAGAAAAGACCAAGCTTAGTTATAGACATTTTCTTATTATGCTTTTCCAGGACTTAGCACTGCACTCTCTCTCTCTCTCTAAGTTTCCAAGAACAGATATACTGCTGAATCAGCAGCTTCATTCCATGTCCATCTCCCAGACTGGCACAGATTTTTTTTTTGTGTGTGTGTGTGTGTGTTTATCCTGTAAAGATTGATATTTTTGTGGCAAAATAATCTTTAGGAGTATACATCATTTATTAGTTCAGCAAGGACTATCATTAAAAAGGCTCAATCAAACAACTATAATCTACTAATAGAAATTAATTCAAATTATTTTTTAGAAGCATAAGCCTCATATGTGCTACCTGGGAATCACTGTGGCTTTGCAGCCACTTTCTCCTATTAAAAAAAAAAAAAAAAAAAAAAAAAAGCCTCTGTACTACTTCACAAGGTACTCAAACTAGAGACTGATCATGCACACATGCAACTTCACTCCAATGATTAGTGCCACTGTGACCAGTGTACTGCTCCCACGGAAAAGTGTTCTCACTGTATGTGGAATTACATCCTAAGTCAAAAGAGAGGAGAAACAGTAGACTATGGCAAAAGGCTGAAAGTATTGTTCTGTAATGTGTTTTCTGCTATTATCTGTTCAGGTCTCTGTCTGAGCCAGAAATAGCATTAATGAAGTATTTCAGTTGAAAAATACAAAAACTAATTCACAAATGAGAACAAGTTTCTTTAAAATAATGTTTTTGTTAAAAATATATTAGCATTGCATGCAACAGTTTTAATGAATATGATTGAAAAGAATGAAAACTTTTTTTCCCCTAGGGTAAGTTAGAGTAGAAAATGTTACTTCAGTGCAAATTTTGAACACAAATACTAACTCACCGGATTTTCAACCCAATAGATCATCTGTTCTGTGTCATCAAAGTCAACATCAACACCATTTTGAACTCCTGCTATTGGAACCATGGCATCATTAGTCTTCTCCTCAGGGTTCAGAGAAATTCCATAAATTATATTATCTCTTACAGCAATAAGAAAAGGATGTTCAACTGTGAAAACATGTAATATAATTCAGAATTACGTTCCCGTATGTTTCATCTGATCAAAAAAGCGGCAATGTGATACGCTCCCCAGAGGCCTGTTCCCTGATACTGGATGGATACCAGTGATATTTTGTAACCATCTATGTTAAGTTTTTTTTTTTTTTTAATCTCATTAGGACTGAGGTAGTCAGCTGTTGTAATCGTTTAAATATTTAAAGTATCAGCACTGTGCTCAATCACAAAAAATATGCAAGCAAATTCTAAGAAGGTGGAAGTAAACAAGGCTGGATCATTCCTTGGTGGCTACAGGAAGAAGTGTATCACTCAATGCAACTATTCTAAGCATTGTTAAATATAATTGCAGTAGTGCATTTTGTTGTTTTATCTTTTGGTAGTCATGCTCCTTTATAGTAAATCAGTTTTTACATAAACACATATCCTTATACTTAAATCATATAAAAAAGGGCATTCAGTCATATGATCTGAGGAAATGCATTAGAGACCTTTACAGCGTAAGCCAGAAACCCAGTTTCTCCTCTGGAGGAAGAGGGAAGAGCATTTTCTGAACACTAACTCCCTTTTTTCTTGCCATTTGCCCTTGGAGGTCAGAACAAGTTCTCTAGCCTCTGTCCGCAGGCATAAGCTATTGGTTGAGAGGGAACTGAGCTATTGTCAAAGGAAAAGCAGCAGTATCTCACTTCTTCTGACGTGAAGTAGAGTTTGGGAAGAAGTTATCACTAGAGCTGTTTTCACAGTTCTATATGTTTTGTAACAGACTGAAGGTTTTGGGGGGCTTCACTGGCTCTTAAACAATACATTTAGCTAAATTTTGCAATGAAAATTAATTTTGACATGAAAATCCACAAACCACAGCATGATTGCACTTTTTCAAAATTCTCCTCCAACCCTTCTCTGGCAGCCAGAACTATTTGGCAAATTTAACAAAAGTTTACGTATTGTTTGTCTCAGCACAAAATCAAAATTTTGGTAAATAACTGTCTGAAGACATTTAGCTAGCTCTAATTCTGAAATTCCTGTCTCTCTTCCACTTTTGTTTTTTCTACTGATGTGGCAGGCCAGTGCCCTCTTACAAAATGTGTCCATGAAACAGCTAAACGCATGTGAAATTGTTTCTATCAACATAAGATAGAACACTGCCATATCCCGTTCAAACACAGATATGCTACTCAAACCAGGCTAAGCAGTGCTCATGCTTCAATAGTCTAGATTAATTTTGATGAGCTATCTAGAACTAAAATCAGTGTAGCGTAATCAGATCCATGTAACATCTTTGGTACAATTGTTACACTTAATATAAATTTACATGACAAATGATAATCTATGTAAAATTAATGTATTATTACATTAATTGTTACAAATATTAGAATACTAATATAACACTCCAGTATCCACAAATTCCTTGTTTGCTACATTACCACCTTTATTATAAAGATCAGAAAAGAGTTTAAAGTAAAATAACTGCAAGAGCAACCTTAAAATAGTAGCATTCTTGGTCTTCTATAAAGCAAGAAATGGTACATTCCTAACATCAGTACTTTTTCCTCAACATGAAGTTAGCAGTACTCAATATGTTAATTAAGTATGCGGAGTCCAGCAATATCATTGTGTTACAGAGAACACTAGGCAACCAAATGCATGTAGCTCAGTTTAATCTTTCTGCTGAAAGTTTGAGCTGGCATACTAAATTAAACAATGACAGCAAGGATTAGGATCATAGAAATTACCAGTAGAAAAATGGCAAATGCCTATTCTTCTGTAATAATTAGCAATAACTGAAGTCTTTTACCATGAAAAGAAGTTTTGTAACAACTTTTGCTGATGAGCTGACCTTCAGCAAATCCGTTATTTAAAAAAATCCCCTCAAATTGCATACATCTTCTACATACTGTTTTAAATGTACACATTTCACCCAGGAATAAAAAGCAAGCCCATACAGTTTAAAAGAACTGTGCTTCACAGGAAGACATTTCTATTTCTTCCCCATATTTTGAACAGTTATGAAACTTATAAGAAGGGTCACAACAGCACTTAATGAGACACATGGAACTTAACACACCACTGCTAGGAAAGAAAGATAAGATCAACAGCTTGATTCACTGGCAGAGAATAGACCTGGGTCCACCACTACATGAGCACGTGCCATGTAGCCATCACTGCCATATTCCTTTACTTCATCATGACCCCTGCAGGCCTGCACATACAAGAAATAGCACAGCATTCTAAAAGAAATCCCATTTGTAGCAGATTAAAAATAAATGTGCATTTCATTTCAGCCTATGTAAATTTCTAATTCTCTTACTGCTTATAAGAAAAAGACAACCACAATATGGCTCTTTAAAGAACACACTGCTAAGTATTAAGCAGGGAGGGAGACTAATTTTGCATTTAACACTGAGACAGTTTTAAAAGAAAAGGATCTTCTGACTGAAACAGATTCCTAGTTAGCTTAGTCCAGAGATAATTTCTACTTAAATTTCAGTGATCTGAAGCTTCCTTATTAGGCAGGCACCAAAGCATATTTCTCATCTGTACAGTTGACAGAAAAATTCATAGTGAATGACAAAATTAATCTGATCAAATTTCTGGTCACAAACTGCCTGCCAGCAATTTGTTACTTTCTTGACTTTTTTTTAAATGAATTGACTGAATCATATGAGGTCTGTGTACTGGTCTAACAAAGTTCTACAGTACTTTTTCACATGGAATACTTGGTTGCAAAGGTTAACTCTGCTGCAGTACACAAACAATACCTGTAGCATCTGTAACGCCTGTAAGGCTGTTTCTTGACCTCCTGCATTTGCATCCCCCCCCCTTTTTTTTTCTTCTTTTTTGGGGAGGGGGGTGGAAAGAGGGGAAGGAGAGCTCCAGTTGTGACATTTTGATCTGCACTAGTTCAGATAGGCAGAAGAGAGTGATAAGGCAGAGCATTTCTTCTGATTAGAGGAAACCAAAAGAGTATGGCTTCCTTCCTAGCAAAATACAGACTGAGAAAGAATGTGATAGTTCTCCTTTCTTCCTAGTATGTATTCCTCTTATATATAAAAAGAGACTATTTATGCTATTTATCCTGAAGGACTATGCCAAAAATGGGAATAAACTGGGGAAAGAGTATATTTCAACTAAAAATCAGAAGCTTTCCAAATACCAGAATTGGGAGGTTCAGTAACAACCTTTTAATTGGAGTTTTAGGAGCAAGAGAACAATTAATCTTAAAATGGAGCTTGTCTGGTGAAAGGGGAACATGATGTAGTAGTCAAGGACAGGAAGGAAACAAACTCAGTGACCAAAACTCTTCTACTTGCATCCTACATTCTTACAAGTGCAACGCTTAAAAACAGCTTGCAGTCTGAATACTCACAAAGAGAAGGACAATGTTCTGCCAGAGTAATCCTTTGTTTTCAATTAATGCTCAAGTCCTCCAGATGTATTCCAACAGCAAAACACATTTTTGTGTTTCTCAGCACATTCAGTCCCTTTTTAAAAAAATCTCTTGGGGTATAGCTCTGATAATCTACCAGGTCTTCCCTCTCTCTCCTCCCCCCCTCGCCTCCAATCTCTCATTATTACAGACCTACCTCTCATGCAGTTTCTGTTATCAGGAGAAAGCATCCATCCTGAAGGACAAGCACAGGAAAAAAAAAGTGGTCCAGATGAAGAAAGCAAGCAGAGGTGGCTACAAGGGGATGATGAACAAGAATTGATATCTGAAAAGAAAAAGAAGATATTGGCAACTAGCAAAATGATAGACTAGGAAGAACATTCAATGTCACTGACACTACTAAAAACAGCCCAGTACTGTATCAGTTTTGATATTTCTTTAAAAAGTAAAATATTTCCAAGAACCACAAGCACACAAATATACTTACAAATGACATCATCTTCCTGCAAAACCAGCACCAATACCCTATTGTCCATTTGTTTTTATTTTGTAAAAATCTTTCAAATTAATTTTCACACCTTTGTCAATTGCACCAGGAGGCCTGCAGGATTCTCAGTCTCTGACTATTCCAACCTTTCTAGAATGGGGGATTTAAACTATTTATTGAAGCTTTTCAGAGAAAACTCAGGGGATAACAGAGTTTCCCAGATCTCATTTAAAGATTGAGAGAGTTTAATGAGTAATTTCTTTGAATCACATTGAAACTTTCAGTCTAAGTTTGTAAACTGTAAATGGGACAGCGAACAAGGTCTCTAATGACTGCCATTACTACTGCACATTAAAATTCAACCATTTAGATTCCACAAACTTGCTGTTAAAGACGATTTTTCAGGATAAGCCATCTTCATAAGAAAATAAAATCATATTTTGAGTATACCTTTAGCAATTGCAACGGGTCTTACTCTAACAAGCTAGTAAGTTCCAGGAAACACTACAATTGGGCCTAACAGAAAAGCTAATAAGTACTGAAAAGAAATTAGCAAGATGGCAGTAAAACAGTGGCATAAACTCACAAACTATCAAAGAATAATTCATCTCATCAGTATAATAAATCTAAAATCTAATGATGTAAATTCTAATGATTTACAAAAAAAGGAAAGAGGAAGACACAGTTTTAACACTGTATTTGAATTTCAGTTATTACATACTTATTTCTTCATTTGTAAACATTAGCACGTTTTGGTATATTGCAAGTGTTTTCATTTCTATTTGGCCATATATAGTAGAACAGAACATTTTTAAAAGAAAAATCATGAAACATACTAATTTAATACAATGAAAACAGTAAATCATTTCCCTATCAGTGTTAGAAAGGTTTTATTACCCCGAATTGTAAAATAAAACCTCTTAATCCAGAACTATGATGTATAAATTAATGGCACCCTTTAGTTACTGAACGATTTCCAATGATGGTGCTAAGTGGCTTTGTTTCTGATCATGACAGAGGTAGGTTTTGCTCTGAAATAGTGTACAGACAATATAGCACTGAAATTGCTCACACTAAGAGCCCACCTCTGTAAGAAAGTTTTCAGAAAAAATAATTTAAGTCATCGTAACACTTATTGATTAAGAACAATACATACACAAGAAATATTGCAGAAATAATGAAACACAATATTTGTGTCCACATATTTGCCACAGTTCAAGTCATGCCTGACAAAGTCTGATTTGGAAGATGACCCTACCTGACAGAGGGAAAAAGTGATTTCCTTGACAGTCATCCACATATAAGAAATCACTTGCATATGATTTCAGAGGGAATTTTAAGTATAATGAAGTGCTTTAGTTTATTATTATTTCATTAAGTGAAATAACGTAAAAATACTTGCAAAGTAAGGTGATGACAGTCATCTTGTCTAGAGCATGATATAATTAACATATAAGGGCCTGAGTCCAATAAGCCACAGGGACAGACTTTACAAACATAAATGCATAAAGGAAAATTCAATTTTCTTAAAAGAAACATTCAAATCAAAGAGCAGAAGAACTGTATGTACCACGTCTCTGTTACTCCTTTTGTCTATTCATTATGCTCATATGTTGCCTAGGTTACTTTCCCTAAACAGCAGGTTATTCAGCAGATTGGACAGGCTGAAATGATCCTCACTTGCAAGTCAACAGTATAATTTATATCTGCTCATTTCAGCCCCATGACCGAATTCAGGAGTACTTATGCATGAGAACGCTGCGCGTTTTGTTTTTGTAATTACCAAAGTTGTTTTGCTCAACTTACCATGAGGTTGCTTTACAGGATGGACTGCCACAAGCCCCAGAGGCTGGTGAATGTTATAAATCATAACTGTTTGGTTTCCTCCATGCCATTTATTGGCCCGAATTACCCGATTAGTGTACCGGTCACTCCAGTATACAAAATCTTCAAAGACAGTTAGAGCATGAGGATGCTGCAATATCTAAAAGGTAAGGATTTTTACCAATTTATTCTGGAGATCAGTATCACCTAAACATTGCACTGAAATAACAACAGAGCTGAGCACAATAAAAAAAATAGAAGTTGTGTCTCAAAAGATATCTTTCATATATTGCCTGAAAACAAGATACTGGTTGTTTTTATGTGGAAATGTATGCTTTTAATGAAAATGCTAAATAGACCCTATAAAACAGCACGAAAAATTAATAAAGCAATCAAACTGCAGAGAGGAATGCAGGGACTCGCTTGTAGATTTTCAAAGGCACAAGAGTAAATGCCTACCGCGAATTATGGACCTGTCAGACCTTCCATCTCTGATAAATTCCCCTGTAATTTTCCAGAGTGTTGCAGAAAGCTATTTATCTAAATTTCAGAAAACTAGGTGTTGGGCAAAAAAGAGTTGAAGATTGCACCAGCTCCTATTTCACAAGATTGTCTGCCTGGTCAAAGACAAACAAGCGCTGAGATGTGACTGTTAAAAATACACATGCAGTTATTTATACCAGCTTATGTGTATCAGCTAAGCATCTGGATTATTGCACTGGTACACATACAGTCTTGCCAACTGATAGCAGCACTTTTTGGGGAGACAGTTTGCAAGACAGACAGTCCTCATGAGGTGCCCAGCATGTAGCAAGTCTGGGCAACACAGAGCCCTTGCTGCTGTCAAGAGCGGCAGCAGCTATCATTCACAGAATATGACAGGGAGAACGTTCCCAGCCTTTTGGAACATGTTTGACTAGAGCAAATGCACCAGCTTTAGCAGCAGTGTCAGATGAGGCCTTTAGATTTCATGCATGTAGAAAGCATTTGAAAATGATCTATGTCACTAAGCCTGCATTCATCTCCAGGTTCTACCAAAGATCCCCTGTGAGACTACGGGGAGGATATGTAATTCTTCATTTTCCAACTGTAACATGCAGCTAAAATATTTCTTCTGCTTCATAGGAATATTTTGAAGATAAACACATCCAAGTCTATGAGAGTGCAAATATGCTGTTAAGTACTATCAGTAAGGACATGGGAAAACAATGAGTTTTTTATTAATGTCTTACCAAATCACTTGCAACCACCTGTCGTCTATTGTTTCCATTGTAATCACAAAAATCAATATAATCAAGGTAGGCATCAGCAAAATATAGCAGCTTATTTGGGTAATCAATTGAGAGTCCATTGGGCCAGTAAATTTTATTGTTAATGATAACTGTTCGCATTTTGCCATCCATGCTAGCTTTTTCAATTCGAGGGTTTTGGCCCCAGTCGCTCCAGAACATCACATGAGCACTGCAAAAAGCACCAGTCAGAAAAAAATTAACTCTTTATTGAAAAATGTTAGACAAAGCCTTGTTACCCAAACAATAGAAACAACATTTTTTAAAAATGCCCTATACAATGATATCAAAATCACCAAGTTTAGGAATATGCTTATTCAAGGTATTACCATAACTTCTGATACAAACATTTTTTAAATACTTCTACTGCTGTTCTCATTTGTAACTGATAACAGCAAATAGAAGCTACTTTGTTTTCACTATTTTCCAGTGTTGATTAGAATCTCATTCTCCAGTGGCTGAACACTAATTTGATACGGGTTTGTGCTTTTACTGGCACGCCTTGATAAAGCTGTCAGTGCTGTAACTGAGAGCCTCACATGGCTGGCAGTACAGATCAAAGTTCTTGACACTAGAGGTCACAAAAAAGTAAAGGTTTGTACATGAACAGTTCAAACCATAATATCCCATTTACATTATGCCACTTGCACTGCAAAATGAAACGGTGATGTTGTAATGATCTTAATATGCCATAAATTATTATTTGAGATTTGTGGCTACAAAAGAGCCTGTTCTTTGCAGGTAGGCATACTATATTATATTGTAGCTAGGTCTGCAATATAACACTGAATGATCATAACATAAGAGTTTCAAATTAAAAGTTCCGATCTACAAAGCAAATGCAGAAAGATCTATTTTAGAATAAGACAAACATCCTACTACAGTCAGAGTAACAGATTAGCAATAAGGACTATATGATGTTAAATAGTCACTTTAAATTAACATTGTAAACACATTATCTTAAAAAAAAAAAAAAAAAAAAAAAAACTCTCTTAAGTTTGTTCTCCCAACTGTCAAAACTTTGGACAAATATAAACTCATTTCTTCTATTTTATCATAATAAAATATACATCTTTCCAAAAAAAAAAAAAAAACAACAAAAAAAAAATCTTACTCAATTCTGGGATCTAACACTAGTCCCCTTGGGTTTGTTATATTTTCGCTAATCAGCACAGTTCTGTGGCTCCCATCCATTTTAGAGACTTCAATTGTTTCCAGAACAAAGTCTGTCCAGTAAAGATTGCGACCTACCCAGTCTACCGCTATACTTTCAGTCACGGTGACACCACTGTCAAATACCTGTTTAAGAAAAAAAAAAAAAAAAAAGAGAGAGAGAGAAAGAGAGAGCACGCAAGACAGAACACACTACTTGACATTAAATTTGTATCCTGTCCACTTCTGTAGGTACAGAAAACAGGGAATCAAATCATTTATAGAGCTGTTATACAAAATGAGCAACGACGCACACATTCAGACAGCTGAGAAAGGGTATACCCTAACATTTTTACAACTTCTGTGGATCTATCAAAGAAATAAGCATCTACTAATAGGAAAATCAGTTTACAATCTGATGTTAAAAAAGGTTTCCTGAAGGGTTTTCTTTTCCAAAAAGCTACATGAAATGTTGTCTTAATACCTACAGAGTTGTTTCTCTGTTATCTCTCTTCTCACTACATTGGGATTTGCCTTTTCCCCTTTATTACCTGCAGATACAGGGTTTTCCCTTTCTCTCCACGATGAAAAGACACAAATAACTCGATGAAACTTACTATTTTTCGGTCTGTCGCATTTTGATAAGCACTCCAAATTTTATCTTGTGTTGTATCAGACCAAAAGATACGATCTGTGATTGAATCAAAATCAATAGCCACAATATTCCTTCCATCTCGAACCAGAGAATAAATACTGTGTGACTGAGAAGTGATGTTGTCTACAACAATTTGGTTACGGCTTGCCACTAGCAAGAGAAGATTTCCAGATTCTATCAAAGAGAAGAAACAAAAATAAACCAGTAAATTATCCACCAGTAATTCTGTAAGATAAGTAACACTGAGTAATTTAACATGGCTTTATAGTGTCAAAGCTACTGTATCTAGATATAAACACCGAAAGCAGAAATTCAAACCAATTCCCAGACCAAGTTATTTTATCATATTCAATCTGTCCATCCTGACTTTGGGATCTACCCTGAGTTTCCTCCATTCTTTCCTCATCATTTACTCTAACAGACCCTCCATCCAGCCTCATTTCTGTGTACCAGGGCCTCTGCCTTCCAGTTTGTACAGTTTGCCTCTGACATCCAGAGGAGATACTATCAATTCCCAGTCCCCAACTCTGACTCTCAAGTTCCTTATCTTACCAGTCACCCTACCCACTCTTTTTCTTTTCAGTCAGGCTGTTCTCCTTTTTTCCCTTCAGACTGCCTGGGGTCCAAGAAGAATAAAGACATTACAGGAAAGACATAGGTTGCTGGGGTTATATTCTCTGCAGAGGCTTACATTGTTAAGTAAATACAAAGCATAACTCTAAAGACAGCAGTCTTTGAGAAACTTCAGATTAGCAAGGGTGTGACCTATTTGGAAGTAAAATGCAAAAGTCTTCCACAACCTGAAGACATTTCTAAACTGAGAAACCTACGGTAACAAACTGTTACAGTTTCTATGTACTACCACTGTATTACAAAAATATGCAGAGCAATGTCAGTGGTGCTAGCTCTTGAGAGATGAGTACAAGGCACAGGCACTAGTTAAGTTTTCTCGAAAGGCTGAGATTTATACATTTTGAGAGCACTGAATTCTAAAATAAAGAGCAGATTTTACCCTATGGGTAAAAGCTTACAGATGCTTGAGATTGCTTTTCTCCAAAACATTATTTTTCACTATCTTAGTGTTAAAAACTCAGTGTGTTAAATTAAAGGTTTTGTTTCAAGAAAGTAATACTTACCAATGAACCCTTCAGCTGTCAGTTTTAATACTCAGATCATCTGCCATGAAATGGCTATTTGCATCTGCTCTTTCAAAAGACAACACTATGAAAATGGCAATGCTGGACGTTTTCCTGACACTGTTGTCAGTCTTCAGGTGTTGATGTCAAAGTTCCTTACCTGCAGCTTTACAAGTCCTCCCATTGGTTTCTAGAATGTATCCATCATCACAGTAGCACCTAAAAGACCCTCTTTCATTGTAACAATGTTGACTACAAAAGCCAGGAGGGTCACATTCATTAATATCTTCACAGGTCTTGGAGTCATTTGCAAGCTGATATCCAAAAGGACAGGTACACTGAGCTCCAAAGGGCCCTTGAATACATTCATGAGTGCAGCCAGCATTATTGTCAGTGCAGCTCTCCTGATCTGAAAGGGGAGTCGGGAAGGAAATAAGCATATATTTAACAAAAGCTTCTGACGCTAAATTTAATACTTTGCAATTGCATTACAAGCCTAAAACTGCTGCCAGAACGTGACTGCACAAGAACCAATTATGCAACATGAGCTTTTATTGGGGCTGATATTTTATGCAAAACACATATATATATAATGCACACAAAGGTATACAATAAGAGTATTTACTGCTAAATCCCAGAAGAATGGTGGGAATCCCAGGGGCTGTCTGCTGAGTGGGAATCCCAGAGGCTGTCTGCTAAGTATTTATAACAAAATTTTCAAACTCAGCTAGAAGTATAAAAATCATTTACTGTATAGTTAAGAACCTAATACTAATACTGATAGACAATAATTTAAAATCACTTATAATCATACCTGGCTGGGGTTCATCTGAGAATGTGCATTGATTAAAGAGAAGAAGGAAGGAAAGAAAGAAAAGAGTTAACTTAAATCAGTTCATAATCAACATAAATACAAATTCTGGCTACACATGAGCTTTTAGATTTTTTTGCATGATTCTTGAAGATAGAAATTTAAAAGAAAATGTTAAAAATTAAATCATATTTAATCTGAACTTAAGGCATAACACATTTAAGTGAATGTGTATAGAAACACAAAACTGATTCCTGCATTGCTATATAAAAACCTCAATATTGAAGCTGGTGAAAGTCGTATATGAATTCAGAGTACAGGACCGGACACAGTTAATGAATTCATCATAAACATCATTGTGGTCTCCTTTCACTGCAAGTCAAATGTAATTTCTTATCCGATCTCTAATTTCAGTGTGCTTTTAATTTCTGTTAGAAATGTTGCTGCACTAAATATAGTAGGCTGAATGCAACCTGGTTGTTGTTCTGATACTCAGCATATTCCATTTCTTTCTGAAGCCACAGCAGATTGTAAGCTATTGTTGATGCTTAAACAGTAACTTACTGCACAACGGAGATTCATCTGCTCCATTAGGACAATCAGCAAAATCATCACATACTTTGCTCAGATTCACACAGATACTGTGACCTGGACATTGCCACTGCCAGCTGGGACACCGGAAGGGCTGTGTAGGACAATCCCTCTCATCACTCATATCTCTGCAGTCATTGTCACCATCACAGATCCATGCTCGATAGACACAGTTGCCATTGTCGCAGCGGAAAAGGGACGGAGGACAGGTCCTGGCAGGACATCTATGATGCTCATCTGAACCATCTGCACAGTCAAGATGGCCGTCACATTCCCAGGTAGCAGGAACACAATTGCCATCTGACTGACACTGGAATTCATTCTGGTGGCACATCCCTGGAGGTCTTGTAGCTAGAAGAATGACATTAAATTTTTTCAGTTTTAGATGGTGGTGCAAAAACGCAAGGTTCATTTCCCCTCTTGCACAAGTGATTTCAATACTATAGAGAACTGTGCTGCTTGTAAATCAGGCCAAAGACCCTCAATCATTCCATTTACATGACATTTCAGAATCAGAAGTAACTTCTACTTTATAATATGATGAACAGGCAGCTTAATTCACCTATTGTTATATTTTGAGTAAGCTCACATTGATGTTTATGCCTGGTACGTGCCCAAAGCAATACGAAAGTATTTGCTGAAACAATAGTTTCCACCTTCCAGTGTTGCAAAATTTTGACTAACTTAAATGTAAGAAGTGATTCAAGGGAAAAGTTCCAACCTAACTCCCATGGATATATGGTTTTCACTTTTCCAACTCTATATACTACTTAATTTTACTTTTGAACCCTGA
The DNA here is from genome assembly GCF_028389875.1 of Rhea pennata. Lineage (NCBI taxonomy): Eukaryota > Metazoa > Chordata > Aves > Rheiformes > Rheidae > Rhea > Rhea pennata. Next base: position 21,960,330 of record NC_084668.1, read on the forward strand.
GAATGAGGTGTCAAGTAACAAAAAACTTTAAATCCAGAAGGAATACAGACTCTACTTTTTGCCAGAAAAATCTAACTCTTTAGTCAGAATTTACTAGGTTTGAAATTTTTGCTCAGAAGAACTATTTATAGATCAGTTTACCTAAAAAGAATTCTGAGGTTATAATCACAACAGTTCGAACTATTTAATAAAGCAACCATAACAGATAAAGGACATTTTTAGAAGCTTTATCTAATAAGTAAAGCTTCTGTTTCAGCATTAATATACTTACGACAATCAGTCTCATCTGAGTGATCATTACAGTCAAAAACACCATCACACCGGTAGTAAGTACTGATACATTGGTCGCCACTTACACACTTAAACTCTGTGGCACTGCAGTTGTATACTATAAAATAAAAGGCATTATGTTAGCTAAATACTTTATTTTACAGGACTAGACTGCAACCAATTTTTTTACAAGTACACAAGTCAGATATGATATACGGAGTCCAAGTTGCACTCAAGACCATGATTTCCCTAGGACACACAAAATACAATGACCTTGAAATCCACAAAAAACCTAGAAGAAAAAGGTCTCAGTCCTCTACAACCACCCTAGAGATCAAAAGGTTTGCTACAAATGTGTAAATAAACATCATAAAAACAGCAGTGTGGGTTTTTTGTTTGTTTGTTTTAACAGATTTGTTTATTATGTATTCTGCTATCTTGGAGTTGTCTCTTATAAGGTCAAACACCCTTCACTTCAGGGGGTGAGCCTGAGGAAACACTAATGAAACGTTCAACAAATGAAGTTATACTTACTGCAGTCATGCTCATCAGCACCATCTACACAGTCTTTGTCTCCATCACAGACATAGTATGGGTCTATACAGCGATGGTCAGGACACTGAAACTGCCTGGGTTCACAGGTACCTGTGAGAGCTGTTAAGAATGATAATAAACATTGCTGTGTTTCTTCTCTCTCTTCTGAAATCAGCATAATGCAGAGAGCACAAAGACACAGTCACTCACTTGCAGCATGCAATACAGCAGTTAGTAATCACAAATTACAAGCACAGATTTCAGTATCAAGTGATTATTTATTCATACACAGGCTGAAAATCACGCAAAATAACCACACAATTCCAATCGGTGAGAAATAATCCCAAAGAAAATATACAGAGAAATTATTTTCTTATTTCACTGCAAAATAATTACAGATACTTCTGTGTAGAAGCTTCGAGATTAGATTAGCTAACTAAACCATTAGTCATCACTAAGATCACTCACCAAGTGTTTAAAACATCTGGGCTTAAATTGCTTGTTGCTATAAAATTTTTTTTTTTTTAGACTCTTCTGCATTTTGCTTGATTCTGACAGTTCAAATTGAGTTTTCCCCATCTTACAAACTACAAAATATTATTCTACTTTAGGTATCGGTTCTCTCTCCTTAATTTCATTTATCATTCTTATACCCATAGAAACAAATATATATGTTTCTTAAAAAAAAAAAAAAAGTTCTGATACTCACTGCAATTTTTTTCATCTGACCCATCACCACAGTCATTATCAGTATCACACAGCCAGATCCTAGGAATACAACGGTTATTGTCACAGGTGAACAGGCTTTCAGGGCATGAAGTGGGTCCTTGTGTAGGACAATGTAATTCATCACTGCCATCAAAACAGTCATTATGTTTATCACAATGCCAGCGACCTGGAATACACTGTCCATTGGCACAGGTAAAGGCTGATGAAGCACAAGAATTGTCTAAACAAAAAACAAAATAGGAAGACACTTCTATAAAGATCTCCAAAACTTCCCTTCCCTGACAGTATATTCAGTACACTTACAGAATATCTAAAACATGCAAATTCTAAAATGCACAGTTCTCAGAGTGAATATATGCCAGTCATACCAACACGTGGCAGAACTGCATTATAACATTTTTTAAATTGCAATCAACAACAAGAAGTTACATTAAGTACTTCAAAACAATTTGAAAAACAAGAAAAATTACTTCAAGTAGCCATTTGTTCTAAACCTTCAATTTTCCCCTCAAAACGTTCTAGGTGTTCTAAAATAACCAACTAATATGAAATATAAATAAGATAATAAAATATATTAGTCATACACATTAAGGGGCAGAATCATATTAATATGTCCTATTTTCTTGTTTGCAACTTAAAAGCAAGAATTAACTCTGAAGAAACATGCATCAACTATGGCATAAAAGCTATTTTGCAATTTACATTTTACAATTACAACTTAAAAAGTGTATTTTACAATGGCCAGGAAATGAACCAATGTGCTTTTAACCTACTTGACTGCAAAAACCAAGAAACACAGAAATAGTTCAGAAGTGTGCACATATAACAACCAGAAAATTTCTTTTCAGATGTTAGATGAAATAAAAGGTGCAGCTCTAATCTTAGAGGAAGGTTAGATAATGCATATGATATTACTACTTTTCTCATGCTATTATTTTTAAAGTCTTTATTTTAGTTTAATACTTTTTTTATCCCCCATGCAAAATATGGCAAGCAAATAATATTCCAGTACTTTAGAAATTTACAAAAACCTAAGAATAAAAGTAATTTTTTCTTGAGAAGGGCCATTCTTCTGACTCAGTCAATTCAATTTTGAGAACTAATTAGATATGGATATTTTTGTGCATTCCTTATGACTCCAGTGTTGATTTCCCTGTTCCTATGTGTTGTCCAATTATTTTCAGAATAACTCATTTCCCAGATAAAAACTTCACAATTTATGTACAAATGCACAGCTAAAAATTTGTATGATTATCCCAAGGAAATGAGACTGAACCATGTAACTTTGAACTTCAAGCAGCAAGTATTAACTGTAAATTACAGGGTTTACTTACTTAAAGAACCACAGTTTTGTTCATCACTGTTATCATGACAATCATCAACACCATCACACTGATAGTATCGAGGCACACATCTTCCATTGCCACAGGAAAATGAGTACGAGCCACACTGCAAAGTTGGTGGCTCATTGGATGGATCTTCAACACATGTCAACTGATTTGAAGCCAGCTTCATGCCATAAGGACAACCACAAACCCTCTGAAAATTAGGTACTGGAAAGCAGAAATGGCTGCAGTCTCCATTGGGGTTTGTTCCTCTATTACAGTAGTTAGAGCCTTAAAAAGTGATAGAATAGATCAACATATACACTACTGATAACAGCTTGAAAACTATTTAAAAAGCACAGTAAATGCAAAAGAATACTTTACAAAAAAAAAAAAAAAAACTGTAACAGACCCTGGTTTTCCTCACACTATAAAACAAGATCAAGTCCACTGACATTAAAAAAAGTCACTGTAGTAGTAATAAGTCATACTCATGTCCCCCATTCTACATGATCTTCAACACCACAAACGTTTAAGGAAGCTAACAACATTCTACTAAGTTTGGTCAAACCCTGGCAGCTGTCTGGAAACAAGTACACTACAACTAATGACATCCTTTGTCTCAGACAGGCTTGGGGATTTTACTTATATATGGCCACCAAAAAAGTAGTGAACCTTAGCACATGGTTTGGTCACTTGTTTGACAAGTGCATTGGATGTTTTACTAAACTAACTACAATATCAAATCCTTGTTTTGGATCATCACAAATCTAGGGTTCAGGTGAGCAAAAAGAATAAAAACAATAAAAATGTAGAGAGTTATGCATGGTGTCTAACTTAAGAATTTCAACAGTGTTTTTTTTAATAAATGTCGCTCAGTTTAACCAGAAAGAGAGAAATACAAGGTTGTAATTGATGATAAAATTACATAGAATATAATGGAATCATAATTTCATTTTACAAAGTTATTAAGTAAAACAACAGACAAAGTGGAGGAAAACTGAATGCAGTCACAAAACATTGAAATACAATCATCAGTGATTACAAGTGTCTATGCTGCCTCCTCAGCATGTCAAAATCATGATTCAGTAAAGTCATCCTTAAAATTGAGAGGAGAAACCTACTGTTCTGACTTTTTATTTCTTATTCCCTATCTCATGTCATTCATGCATGCAACAAAGGAGCTTACCTATTTGGGAATGAGCATCATATGCTTTAACATGCATAACGTTACTAATACCCCTCCTAATAATAGTCATTTCTCCTCCATCAGACTTCCTCACTCGAACTATTCCACCAAGCCTCCAATCAGTGAAATAGACATAACCTGTTTTGAAAAACATTTAACACGTAATAGTTACAGTGCAATACAATCTAAAAGGTCAAATATCATGAGATAAAACTATATGGCTTTTCGTGTAAATTTAGTAATTTTTTATAACTATTTCCTGAAAAATAAGAAAGGACAGCAAAAACCAACTTTTATCATTACAGAGAACTGAATCGTATAGTCAGAGGCAAATCTAATTCAGAACAAAATATGCCATCTCAGATTTCATTTATACTGAGATTTAACAGACCCTAGTGATATTTCAAGTTCTGAGAGAATTTTTAAAATCAAACGATTTAAATTCAAATACACATTAAAGCAAGCAGAACTAAATATATCTTATTATAAAATCTTTCAATAGTGATTTTTTTTTAAATGAGAAAACTCGTATTACAAAAACCATGTTACCTGGTTTCATATATTCACACATCATGACATGAAAAAATTCTGGGATTGTAATAGATCATAGACTAGACTTACCTCCAAAAATAGTAAGGCCAAACGGGTGAGTCATCTGAGTGATACGTTCAAGTGTCCGTCTGTCCAGCCCATCAAAGGTGCTGTGCTCAATTTTATCAAAAAAGGCATCCACCCAGTACAGCCTTAGAGTACTAAAAATAATGAAAATGCTGTATCTCTTCATCTGATTATAACCATTAGGTAGGACTAGCATTTTTTTTAAATAATAATATTAAATTTGTTAGGAGGCTATGGTGGAAGGGACAGGAAGCAGAGAAGGATTTCTGAGAACTGAACTGAATTTTACAGGCTTTTCAACAAATTGAAAAATAAGGTCTTCAACAAGAAAGTGCCATAGTGCCAGAGTACATAATTTGAAACACTTCCTTAATTTTTAATTCCTAACAGTTTAAAGGAAGAAATTCATTCGCTTCCCCCATATCGTTCTTACCCCCAGTCAATGGCTAGGCCATTAGGCCACCCTAGTGTCGTATTCACAATAGGCAAGGCATGGGAACCATCGCTCCAGGCTCTCATGATTTTAGCAGGACGGAACCAATCTGTCCAGAATATATACCTGAAAAGACACGTCAGAAGACACATTAACCTACCAATATAATGTATTTAACACACCAAATGCATGAGCAGCATTAAATGTCTTATTTGTGCCACATTTTCACAGACTTGGAAAAAATACAATTTTGCGTTGGTTCCCTCCTCGACCAGTAGTGGTCCTAACAGATAGCATTTATCCTGTATATAACAACTGGTCTTTGGAAGAGGTTTGTTCCTTCAGACATGCTATGTCCATATCTGTGTTAAAACTGTTATGAATTTAATGTAATTACTGATGAGGACAAAGGACCAAGCAAAAAGATGATACATCCTTCAGGTAATACCTACGAATATGCATTGTTGCTTAATTGCAACAAATTCTACAAAGAATTTTCTCTTGCTCCTTTTGACTTATAACTACAGACAAAGATCTGAGGCTAGTGTTAAGTAACTTTACAAGGCAGTGATCAACAACAACAACAAAAGTTAGGATCCCAAGGAACCAAGATCAACACTATTCTTCTGAGAATATTTTCAAGATAGCGTATTTGGCCATGTGATTGTTACTAAACATGAAAATTAGATATTCAAAAAGTAATTAAGAAATTCTGTGTATGGTGTTAGGAAGCTGAAGCATGCTGCAAAAGAAACTATTTTGGCATGGCCAAATATTAGCCATGCCAAAGTTACACAAGCATTGAAGTTAAGCATTCCCAATTAAAAAAGCAGAGCTTCTTCTTATGCATGCAGAAACATGTATTTTAAGGTCTGTGTCAAATAAAGACAGCATTATCTAATATGTTTCAAAAAAGTAATTCAGATAAAAAATAGACAATTCAAAGTTAGTATTCTGAGAACTGAAAATGTATTAAAGGAAAGTTACGGCACTTTACTTTTAACTACAAGGAACAGCTTATCACCATGATGTAAACAAAGTTCTTTTGACTGTTTATCTACAGACAGAAGTAAAAGACAGAAAACAGGTGATTTTAAAGATAATTCTTCTGAGTACTTCTTTCACGGAGAATCTGTATCACTTTGCCCTTTTCTCTGGATGTTGAATCCTGAGCCAGAAAAAAAAAAAAAAAGGAGAAAAAAGAACACAGAAGAAACAAAAAGAGATGACATTTTGAAAAGGAACACAACTCCTATCAAAAATCCAGAGAGGGACAAATATAACCTCACCAGTTTTGCTTAAACCATAGAATTGTTCATAATGTTTCAAGTGAGAAGCAAAGTTAAACTTACCCAATAATAGGATGAACCACTATTGATCGAGGGTTATTTAAATTCTGAACAATAGCTCGTCTAGATTTATCTGCCAGCCTCATCACACTAATGCTCCTATATCGAGGGTCTGTCCAGTATAGATTCTTTGAGATCCAGTCAAAGGCCAGATCTTCAACACTCTCCACTCTATTAGCCGTCAGAATTTCTCTTCCTAGAATTTACAACAAACATGTAATGACTGTAAATGTTTAGGACCAGAGAAAATAATACGAAGGCATTACTCTGACCACAAAACCATCATTTTCCTTTGGTAAAAAAGCTGCCTCTGTGCTACTACCCTAACATAATGTCCAAGGATAAAGTGTTCCACATGAAGGAGGCATACGATTTATGAGCAGAAACTCAACAGAAGAGAAATAAAGACTAGCCAAAGAAGAGCAGATAAAAATCTGTCACTCAGTTTTCACTGAAGGCAATTTTATGAATGAAAGTCAGTAAGACAGTGTATCTTTTGGCCCCTTAGTTACACCTTCCTCAGCAACCAGATCTACCTACTCTTTACCCAGTGAAGGTCAGCTGCAGTCTACCATTACTCTGATGCAAGGCATCAAGCAAGTTCAGGAAGGCTATATGTTGACTTAATATACATTACTACAAATTAGACAGAAATATTTTTCACATTGCCACAAATAAGACTCTCAAAAATTTCACAGTCATAAGGCTCTTTTTCTGTATTACAGTGTGGGGACACACACTGTGCTCTTCAGACAGAGAAATAAAGAGAAACTAAATTTCACACTACTGAAAGGGAAAATAGTCTGGATGAACTGACTGATGCTGGCAAATGCTTGTGGTGAGAAGTGTTACAAATAGTTCATTTCCAAGCACATTCAGCAGGTTTGTCAAAGAGCAGGAGAAAAAGCCTGTGGATAGCAGAATCACAATAAGATTTATCATTCTACAATATCTGCATCTAAGAAATGCTTAGCAGTCTCAATAAGTGAGGCTTATTACTCATCATTGGGGACATCTATAATGGAAAGATGTGAGACAAAAAGGACAAAGAAATTCATCAGAGCACAAGCTTTGCATAAGTAAGGGCTGGAGCAGTGTACTGCTACTCAGAAGCCTAAGCAAAACTTAAGTCAGCCACTGCAGATGTTTTCAGAAAGTAAGAGGACCTTTGGCAACTTTGTATCTTTTTAAGCTTTTGTAAAAGACACATTTCCTTTTCTTAATGCCCTTAATACAAGCTGAAGGAACAGTTCAACATTTCCCAGATTACTGAAATTTTTCTGCATATCTCAGGATGTGACTTTTTCTATTGTTTTTTAAAAATATATATTCTTCTTGCCTTACCACAATTACTCCACACTTCTTTAGCAATGCTTCTCACCTGAACCATCAGTCTTCTGTTTATAGATTATGTCTTTACTTGTGTCTGAAAAAAATATAGTGTCATCCTGAGCCCAGAAGTCAATTCCAACAAAGTATGAAGGGCTCCCTGTTATGGGGATGATCACATCTTCCTGGGTTGAGAGATTGAATGGGATTCCCCGCACTGCCAGCTGCGATGAAAAGAGAAGGAACTGCTGCACAGCTGCAAAAGGAAAAACAAAAAAAATTTTTTTTTAAAAAAGTCTTTGTTTATTTACAGTATCACACAGGTGAGCATTAACTATAAAGCTTTATTTTCCTTTGGCAATAATAGTATCCTTGAAATAACAAGAATGGGAGAGAATGAAAAAAAAAATGAATTTAAATACATAAGACCTAAAAAACAAACCAAAAGAAAAAAGCCTAACCCAGAATAGTAGGTGACATGACCATGTCTTCCTCTTGCATTATTATTGTGACCCTAATGCTCCCTTACAGAAGACATCATCCTTATGGAAGCAGCAATCTTCTGTGCTGACCTCTTTAAAAATTATCTATACAAAAATAACTTACAGGCTTTGTGGAGCCACCACATAATGACACCATATCTGAGCTGGCAGTAAGTATAGCTACACGGTCAAATAGTAAAGTGCAGAGACAATATGTTCAGCTTAATTTGCCAGCAGATATACATGGTAAACCCTCCATCAGTGACAATTCTGTACACCAACAGGGAGCAGCAGATTGCTGATGGAAGCACACAATCCCAAGACTGAATTTATTATTCTTGCTGAATGCGTTCAACGCAGAAAGACCAAATTACTCTAGCTATTAGTCTTACAAGTGACCAGGGTTTACATGTTCAAAATAACACAAAATCTGCATATTAGCAACTATCCATGGAATCATACAACTATCTAGACACATTGCATGTCTAACTTTTTCAAATGCTCATAGAAGGTGGTGAGTTTGAGGTTGCAGCTTGAAATGAACCATGGCTGAAATGACTATTTTTAAAGCTGTCAACAAGAGAAAGATTGAAGAAAAATGAACTTCTTGGCATACTGAACCCACAATGCTACTGAAGAGAGGAAGGAGGTTCTAGAACTAACTCTTTCCTAAACCTAATGGAATAGTGCTACTTCCAACAACAATAAGGCATTTTCTTACCAACACAGTGCCGTCCATCTACGTGTAGGTCAAAGCCCAGTATACATCTACAGCGATAACCAAGTCCATCATTATCTGTTTTGTGGCTGAGAACACAGATCTGTTCGCATCCCCCATTATTACTTCCACACGGATTTCTTACTGGAAAATAGTACAGATAGGATTAAATCTTCATTTGTTAACCTAATGGCATCATTTTTAAGTTTCATCAGGATTTTTTTCAGCACCCACAATAAATCATACCCACCCTTGTGGGAACTGCATCACACAGAAATCATGGAACACCAGTTCAATCACGGAATGCACTGAAATCCTAGTAGAGCTAAGCAGCATTCTAGGGGTTCAGCACTGTCCAGAGATACTCAGCACATAGTCTGGAGCCTATAGCTGGACTATAATCTTTTTGCATACACACATACTTCATAAACATATCTCACAAACAATACATTCAACTGTTAACCTTTTCCAGCTACTCCCCCACTGTAGCAGGGAGAAAGAAAAGTCTGAAACCGGTTAGTAAGCACAGGTTTGACTCTTCCAAGTATCAATACATTTAGCAAGCCTGGCTTTTAAATGTTGTATTTGACAGTTTCTTAGCTGTAGGAGCTAGATGAAAGCACTGAGTGATTAAAATAATAATAATAATAATATTCATCACAGTTATCATTTCTTTAGAGAAAACGTAACAGACTCATATAGTTTTTACCCAACTTTTAAGATAATTCCTAATTCTCCCTTAACAATCTATTGTCTTACCATACGGCTGCCTGGCAGCATGGTAAACTGTCACTCCATAAGGTCTTAGTGAAGACTGGTAGATCACTTGAGGGTTAGATTCTGAAAACTTGTTAGCTTTCACCACTGCCATTTTGGTCCAATCCGTGAAATAAATACTGTGTTCAAATAAAGTTATTCCATATGGATGAGGAATCAGTGAGCCTCCATGAGCTATTGTTCTCCTGTTATGAAGAAATTTTAAAATTATTTGCAAAATATTATCTAGAAAACAACTTCATTTTGATAACAGAGATTACTACAGATTATTAGAGTTTTATATAGGATTATTCATTCATTCATTAGTTTCTGTTTCTATAGAGATAGAAGCAGCCAAAACACAAATGGAAGAGACCAACTCTAACGAGATAAAGCTACACACACATACAGCAGTGAAAATGGACAGATCAGAAATGTAGGACGTTTCCAAGAAAAAATAGGCCAATAAACAATGAATAAAGATGAGGAATCAAAAACATAGGAAAAGAAAAACAATTCAGTGAGAAAAAATTAGAGAGAGTGCCCAAAGAAAGAAAGAAATCAGACATCTGTAAAAATTCAAAATATTCAAGAAGCCTTGATTGTAAAAAATTTATGGTTGCACCACGTTTAAAAAAACAAAACAAAAATCGTCTGCAGAAACAGAAAAGGATGTATAGAACAAAGAAAATAGAGGCCTAACCCAACTGCCCATGCAAAACAGAAGAAAATCAAATGATAATAAATTGTATCTATTCTACGCAAGAAATTTAAAAAAATATTTTTTGGATGAAAATTAGGAGATAAAGACAGACTTCAAGGAGATAAAACAAGTCCTCAGATAAAACATATCAATACACTACAATATTATTCTCTTGGCATCATGAAGGGAAATCTACAAATAAGTTGAATTCTACACCTCTGACAGCTTCCAGCATGATTAAAGTGCATGCTGCAGGCATCAGAGAAGTGACACAAGGGGACATAAATTCTATTTTAAAATTGTTTGCAGACCATGCCTTTGATTCTTGCATACTTGCACCACTTCAAGGTTAAAGAAAGATTTAGGTTGCAAAACTTGCAATAACTGCTAAATTTTTATCTCCAAGGGCCATAGATTTTTCTAAACATTTGACATTCTTGCAATACTAAACACTGAAAACAGCCTTGAAAAAGACAGAAAATGAGTAAGTTGAAGATACTAGCATTATTTTTATTAAAAAAAAGAAAAAAGAAAAAAGTCTCTTGTAAGTGAAAGAATACATTGATACATTGAGTAATAAATCTCCAGCTGAGCAAAGGACTGTTCTTTCAAGACAATATATAAGAGGTAAGAAAAGAGTAAACAGTTTTTCTCTGTTATTGAGTAACAGACTGTAATCACGGATGCAGAGAAATAAACAGGCTTCTAGCCCCTAATACTTGATGGAGTAGTCTCATAAAAATGCAATAACTCTTTTCCTGAATGCTTTCATATAGAAAGTGAAAGAGTTTCTCTGGCATCACAATAGTGTAAGTGATAACTTAATTTCTAACAGTGAGGATTTATAATGAGGTTTAAAGTGTTATAGAAAGAGCAAAACACTTAATACCCATTACCTAATGGAGTGTTTAGGAGATTAACATCTTAAATAAATTCAAGAAAACAATGTAAAGAAGTGATGCAAGAAAATAACATATAATAAATATAACAAAAAGTGAACACTGTCAAAAATGTATATTACAGTGGTGGGATATATAAAACAGTATCTTTATTAAAAGAAGTGCAATAGGTAAGTAAAGGTAAAAACAGGACAAAAGATAATGGAGGAATTAAGAATTTTTCTAAAAGTAGTATGACACCGTATATATCAACATGCATCATTTTCAGGTTATGTTGTAATTTCGGTCTTTTATGAATCTCATTTCATTAGATAAGTTTTCCTTTGAACTAGATATAGTAAAAACAGGTATACCTGTAAGCAATAACAAGGAATAACATTACTCCTACCTCTGAAGCCCATCATAAGTTACAGTCTCAATGTAGTCAAATCGGCTGTCAACCCAGTAAAGCCTCTTTGATACAATATCCAGTGTTATTCCAGCAGGCCAGCCTAATTTTGTTTTTATCAAGTCCTGTCGGTTTGTGCCATCCATGAAGGCCCTTTCCACTTTAGGATCACCAGAAAGACTATCCCAGTCTGAGAAAAATAAATAACTATAAAGGGGAAAAAAAAAAAAAAAGTCCCACATTTCTTAAGATTTTACAAAAAGCCACATCTAACAAGGAATTCGCAAACTATTTTCTCATTCAAAATCAGAGAACAGAGCTCGATTCTCAGCTAGCATACAGAGAGAATACACTTTACGCTCCCTGCTGAAGTAATGGCCTGCCTTTTCTGTTATAGAACAAATCTAGCAAGAATTATGCTTTCATCCAAAAGACCTCAGAAACTTTAGGTTCTTCATAAAATATAGACCGAAGTCAACTGCCAGAAATAAACCAGTGACAAACACACATCTTGAAAGTAGCATTCTTCACTGCAAACTGCATGAAACTTGCATTCTCTGGGGATCCAAGCTTTCATGGCTCTCATACATTTCTGGAGCTCATATATATTCCTGAAGAATGGAGAAACACTAGCTTCTCAGGCTTTACCCCACCACTTTATCTCGTATAATAGGAGGTCTGTGGATGGTATCACAATGGAAATCTTTCAAGATAACTTCTACTCCTGAGTGCTGTTCCACAGTTCCCCTGTTTTCAAAGGCAGCTTCTCACGCACATACAGCTCTAGTCATAAAACAGAGTCTTAATTCTGGGAATAAAAGCATTGCACAATCCTGCCATAGCAAACAATTTAATGTGCAGAACAGTATATGTAAAAGTGTAAACCATTTTAGACTTATATTGTTTTAGACTTATATATATTTTACCATTATTTCATAGAATTACTTACCCAACAGTTGGATCAAGTGCTATCCCTCTAGGATTTCCCAGATTTTCAGCAATAAGAGTGACACGGTTCGTTCCATCCAAGTTAACCATGTCTATTCTGTTCACGCTGGTCTCAACCACATATAATTTATTGTTAATCCAGTCTACTGCTAAATTTTCAGGTGTGTCCACTGAAACATTTAAAACTTCTTGGATTTCAGAGCCATCAATATTTATGGAAAAAACCTGAAAACAATTCAAATTCACAAGATGTTTTGCTAATCATATGAGTCATGTGGCACCTGTTCTTTATCACACTGAACACAGGTCCACAACTGGCCTTTAAATATGACCAGGCAACCCACTAAGCTATTCCCTAGCTTGCCTTTTTGCAAAAGTTTGGAAACAAATGCAAAAAAAATCTACTATCACTCCTGCAAAATAGACAAGGTAACAGACTAAAACAGCTCTGTGCTTTCACAAACATGGTAAATTGCTGGATTAAAAAAAAAGTAAATATATCTTGCTTTTCTGGAACTTTGTAAAAACCAGCTTTTTTACTATTTTAAAACAAATGAACATGTGTTAGCAAAGCACTCATCTGTGGCCAGAAACAAGAGGGGGAGCTCTTACCACACCAGCTATAAAGGGGAAATTGCAAGGAAAATTTACTTTATAATTTGAAGAAAGGAAAGGAAACTCTCTTTCTTAAAAGAAAGAAGACGATTCAATATTGGTTTTGTTCTCCTTTATTTAAGCCCAATTTCAAAAGCATTATGCTCAAGGAGAAATAGCATTGTTATCTTAAAAGGAAGTTTAGAGCTATACAAAGCAAATACTATAAATGAGATAATTTTATAATATGCAATAATCATGTAATTATGACACTGCATGATATAAGAAATTGGGAATGATTGCCCTTTCTGGAACAATAGTATGAGGTTTAAAATGTATTTAAATAAAATTACCGGTCACTACAAGTAAATATAAGCAAGAAAAGAAGAGCTGAAATAGTCATGTAATTTTTATTACTATCTGGGCCTGAAGAATATTTAGCTAGCAAACTATCTAATCGTCTATTCTGTTCTTTGGAAACCTTGTGACAAAAGAGCTTACAGGCATTAAGTTAGCAGACAGTACACTAAATGAGATAAGGATGATACAGAATGTAACCTGTAACTTACTTCCTTAGTTTACATCTTATTCTTAAAAAAAAAGAGGACAACCAGAAGCATCTTAATAATATACTTAGTATAAGACATAAAGGTGGAGATACTCATCATATACAAATGTTCTTGTTGCTGTTGCTTTGTTTTAGGTGTTCTAATTATGATTGAATTAGATTAATTAACCGTAATTAATTAAATAGGATTTAGCTGCACTGGGGCAGATAAAAAAGCACTCCTAGCCATGTGGGGTACGCAGAGGAAAAATCTGTATTTTTATTTCCATCCTGTCTTCAACGAGACAGTGTAAGTCTCCTTTCTCATGAAAGTTGAGATTTGATCTTGACTTAATTCAACCATTGTCAATGCAATTATAATAATGGGAACCTACTGCAGTAAAAATGAGAGTACCCGAATTGTGGTCAAATCAAAAACTGCGTGGACAAACACTGTCCTACTGGATGGCCACGCAGAATTTTTCCACTAGAATCAACGTGGCTCTGCAGTGGAACTACTAGCTTGCAGTTTATGTATAAGTCCATAAGGACAGTGAAACCAAATTTGTCTCTACATGCTGCCAACAGTAAGCAGGCCATGGCTTCTCCTTTTCTATGTAAGGCAACCAACATAGAGTTTCTGGAGTTTCAGCATTTAACCTGGGACTTCTTTCTGTTTCCCTGTAGTTGTGCAGAAAAAGTTAAATTGAACTTTTCAATGGGTCTCCAGACTGATTTGTTAAAATTACTCTGTTTTACCCTAGTTTGCATCTAAATTATTTCCTCTTTAAAAAGAAAAAAAATATATTCACTCATTACACAAAATACTGTCAATATTTGTTATCCAAGCTCAATTACAGTGCCATTTGGAGTATACGAAGAAATCTGATTTTTATCAGCTTGGAAGGCAGACAGGTTTTACATTTTAAATGATCATGTTTCAAAAAATTACCATGAAAAATTTGTCCAGTTTTGAAAGAATGTCTACTATTTCTCTTAATTAGTCTTTTGGACTCCATCTCAAATAAAATGAAAAGTTGCTCAAGACATTCCCATCTAAAAGCATTCTTTGTTCAATATGTCACATGTAATAGTATAGCTTGAAAAACGCAGTCATTAACATAAAACACTTCAAGGACCTTTTTTGTTAGAAAACAAAAATACAGCCAGGCTCTGCTCTGAAAAATGAAAGGCTATCAACACATTCTGCTCCTGGCTGCTCTCTACTTCCACATACACACACCAAAAAAAAAAAAAAAAAAAAAAAAATCTTCTTGAAATTTCTACCTACCTTATCTTGTACCGTATCAGTCCAAAAGACTCTGTGCAGATAAAAGTGAAAGTCCACTCCAACTGCAACTCCACGATTCCGCGACTGTACCAAAGTACGAAAACTCCTTCCATGAAGATCTCCAATCAATAAATCACGGCCATTGGAAAAAATAATTGATGCAACACCAGCTGAAAGCAAGGATGACAAAGATATAATTACTCTGTAATCAAGCTGTTTTCCAAAGTGCCATTGAAATGTTCACATACTATGTACTGAACACAAAGATTTAAACAGATGCTCAGGCTGTAAGCTATATATATATTTTTTGTGTGTACTTACCTGCTTTGATTTGTCTTGCAAGCTGTGCTAGAGCATTCACCTTTGAAAATCCACTCTCTTAAATACTGAATGTTAATGCTGATTGTCAGTCCAGTCTACAGTCTAAGAGCAAGCCAGGCAGGAATACATATTTAAAACTCTGCTGGGTAAAACTTTTACAAAACCTCTGTGCATTTATTTATACTCCAGAAGACGACTGGACTAGATGATCTCCAGAGGTCCCTTCCAACCTTACTGATTTTATGATTCTATGACTTCTCATTTCCTTCTGTTCCTCCTTGCTCTATCTCCTTTAATCAAAGTATAATATTTTATAAGATTATTCTGCCCTATGAGATTCAGATATTATTTGATTCTAGCATGCAGACCATCTTCCTTATCTTTTTACGTACTCCTTTATCCTATCTTCTTCATTCTCTAATCTTATTCAATCTTTGCTGTATCTTACTGTGGCAAAGAGACTCCAGCAAGTCTTTGAAGGAAAGCTCACTTTCAAAGTAGGTGCCTGTTGACAGGCCTACTGCATGTCTGAGAGGAATATATTAAAGTCCAAATTCTATCCACCTCTCCAATTAAAGTAAAAATGAATCCAGGGGAAATCATTTAGAGAAGCTATAAACGCCACAATATGATAACAAAATCAATCTGCTATAAACATCTCACTGGCTCAAAAGTCACATCAGTTTGACTGGAAAGCTTTACATGAAAGATATGGAGCTTTTCAAGAACCAAAACAATCTTTCCTCACTCTGACATATCTTATGTACGTCTAATACAGTCAAGCATATTTCATTAGCTCCAAAAATCTCATATTTTTGAGGACATACTTAGAAAATTGCAAGATGAAGAGTCCTCTGCAGAAGTGATTGAAGAAAGAGGGAAGTGGAGGGGAACTGGGCAGTTCATGCTTTGCTCAGAAGTAAGACTGCTATTTAGCTATGTCAGGCAGGGACTCCCATTCCCACTGAGTTCCTTCAGGCAGGAACACCTGCCTCACACAAAGCCTGTTAGGCTATTATATCTCCTCAAAGAAGGGCTTCCTAGCACCTGCTGTCAGAATAGAGCATGTGGTGAATAACCAGGACCAGTTGCCTGCTGTTGATGGGGAATCACACGCTGTGTGAGGCAAATGTTCTTGCAGAGTTCACACTCAGGACTAACTGGAAGCCATGGTTTCTCCCACAGGCAAGTGTCTGAGCTCACAATTCAGCAAAACCTTCTTCTTGCATGACACAGTTTCAGGAAAAGTGAGGTTTCCTGACTTCTTGCTCCCACTGAGTTCCCCAGTCAGCAGGCCAGGAAACTGCCTGCCACAGGAGCAAGAATTCCTCTCTATAAAGGGGGGCTCTCGTGAGGAGCACTCAGCTCAGGGGCAGCTGGGAATGTTGAGAGAAGGCTCCCCAAGAGCCACGGTTTTGGGGAGAGGCAGCCCTGCTCAGCCAGCCAGTTCCATCAGCTTGCAGACCCCAGCAAATGCAGAGGCTCTTGTTGGTATCTTGTTGGAATGCTGTTCTGACCACAAGGCCCTAGCAACTAAGTTAAAATCACAGTCATATAGTATAGCCTTGCAAACTGCCCCACCTTCAGTGCTTCCTACTGTAAGTCGAACAGTAAGAGACTCTTGCACTGCCGCACACCAACCTGAAGTGTTGGCTCGACAGTGCCGATGATTCTCTAGGATATAACCTTCCACACAGTGGCACTGGTGATGTCCCACACGATCTTCACACAGCTGATCACAGACACCCCACATTTTGCAGTCATCAAAATCTGTTAAGTGAGTACGGCATATTTATAAATAACACTTTGCATAAAAAAGATGGCATTATACTTGGCAAGCTACAGATCTGTCCTCTCTGCTTGCTTTATATCTGTTTGCAAATGTATGGCAAAGAGAAAGGAGGTTTCTGTAGCTTTCTCACAAACGTTTCAAATTTTTTCTTCTGGAAAAGGAAACAACTAGTATCTGTTGTCCTGTGACCTGCCCAGTAAAAATCAAAACTGTAAGGAAAGAAGGAAAAATCATTTGAGAGAAGGGATGTTGTTGTCTACTTTCCACAACACAGAACATGTCTACGCAGCATTCTTGCCACAGCAGGTGCAAGTACTCTTTGTACACAAACACACCTGGCTGGATTTAAGCCCACTCTGAACCACAGCCATATCTGTATGTTAGTGCAGTACTGAGCCCAAGCTAATAAGCCTGCTAAAAGGCGGTGTTTATTAGCTTGGAGTCAGTTCCGTGCTAACACAGATGTTTGATTTCCAATTAAGAGCTGGCTGCAGACCAGATAGCCCAAAGTAGAAACAAAAGTTCACTTGAGCATACAGAATATCATACAGGTGTAGTCTGCAGCTAGGAGAATCCAGCAAGTTCTCAGAGATGTGCTCTATAAACAATTTCTTGGATTGCTGAAGAATATTTTAGTCCTAAAATTATAAAACATTCAACTAGTCTCCTTTAAAAAAAAGTATTTTTTAAAAACTAACTTAAAAAAGAAACAACTGATCTAAACACTCGGGTATCTCATCTCATCTATGTTTATTTACAACTCGGGAGATATCCAACACTAATTTAGACGTGGTTTTGGCATTAAGAGTTTAAACTCCTTCAGTTGAAAACCTATGAGTACAAATGGTACCACATTACATTGCTAGAAGCTTGAAATCTATTGTTAAGCCAAAAGAGGAGAAAATCAGCTCTCAGATATTCTCCTTACTAGTACTTCTGGTTTTAAACATTTGTTGACATAAATGTGAAAATGAAGTTTTTCATAAACAGCGCATCTTGATACTGAAAAGATGTTATTGTCAATAGCTTTCCAGCTTCCATGTATGTTAAAAACCATCAGTAAACAGTGAGCCAGAAGCAAACAAGGAGAATAAAAATTGAACAGATTATGGTTTTGAAAAGTAATACACTCTGCCAACACTACAGCTTAATTCTTATGGCTTTAAACCAAAAAAAAAATCATTTAAACTAAGATCTGGAAGTATATACTACTGACTGTGAGCCATTCCCTGATGACAAGTCTTTTCCTCCCATTACAGAAATATCCTTAGATTTCTGCAAAACTAAAATACATTGATTTAAATTTTCAAGTCAGACTCAAACAGCTGGGTTAACAGGGCACTGAGGGAAAATAACAAAAGAGTCACTGAAACTGCACCAGGTTAGCAAATGGGTCCTTCTTGCATCAGAGCGAAAGAACAGAGTAAATTCTGGAGGAATTCTGGAGTCAGGACACTGACTCTTCCACTCTTAGAGTGTCCCCAGTGTCACTGCAGCTCATAAAGCACTGGGCCACCTAGTACTCTCAAAAATACGTAAGACTCATGAGAGACTTTGAGCACCTCAAATACTGTTAGTAGCACACACCTCATATGTTTGAAAAACCATTCAAGAAATTAGGTAAGTATCTGTGAGGCAGTACTAACCTCCATGATTCTGAAGTTACTGCATTTTCAGTTACTGAGATAAACTATTCTTACTACCAAAGGTGTGTGCATCTAAGTTGTAGCAGCTATAGAAAAAAAAAATGCAGTACCAGAACACCTCACTTACTTTTACATTCTAGCAAACTGTCTTCATTTTCATGTAAATAATGTGCATACTGATACATTATAGGACATACAGCCATTCCACAGTGCAAACATAAAGCACCCTTTTAATGTGCAATGATTTACAGCCTTCGTATACAGTCACTTTCAAGAAGTGCCAAACACTGATATCATTAACTGATTTTCCAGGCACACAGCAACACACATGCCTGGAGCTAACCACAGAAAGACCTTTAACACACACTTCATAATAAATTAGCCATCCAAGAGTAAATCTTTCTAAATATGATCATGCTCTCACCATGTCTTTAATGGTCTTACTGAGCAAGACCTTTATGACTACTCTGTGACTTGTTTCTATCTCACCATGCTGACATCATATCACACTGACATTCCATTTTTATTCTTTTGCTGATCCTTGAGATTTACCTACTTCTCTGTACATCAAATCACCTAGATTGCTGGAATCCAAAGCTTCCCAATGAGCTGTGGGAAGGTACTGGGTATCTGCAATCACGGTACTTCACTTACCAACACAAGTACGACTGTCATTGCTACTTATTATATATCCTGCAGGGCAGTAACACATCCCTCCCAATGGTGAAGAATGGCAGCGATACTGGCAGCTCAGGGCAGCACAGTGTGATATGTCTAAAAAGGAAATGAAAAAGTTCAGAAATATCATTACACCTTTTACAAGTTGAACCTTTGCCTTACTAATAGCTACAAAGCTATGATCTTTTCTATGATGAATATACAATTTAAGGAACAGCTTCTTAAAACAAATGATAGCTAAAGTACCACAAAATCATGTGTGCTTACATAAATGCAGACAAGGAAATGAAAGAGAGAAGTAAGATTAATGTTAATAACAGATTTTGAGAATGTAGTTAAAGGATAAGAATCAGTTTCATATGAACAACTATAAAGTACCACCACTAGTAAGAATGCCACATAAACAGCTGCAGATAAGAAGCCATCTGCAACACATAGCACATTTCTCTGGTTCCACAAGACCTACTTGTGCACAACACATCCTTGAGCTCCATCTGTTGGAATATAACCTCATCACTTACTTTTCACATAGAAAAAATAACCTACTGCATTATATTAAGATAAATATCTATATTATTCTAACGTATTGGAATATATCGACTGGGCTGTGCCCATGGAGAAACTCTTCTTTACTCTTGTCTATTTTTTCACCACTCCTTCCTTTTCATGTGTTACTACCTAATGAACAGTCAGTGACAGGTGATCATATATGATTATAGAGCTGCTGACTTCCTCCTCCTTCCTTCACATCTTCCTTTTCCCAACACTTTTTCTTGTAAAACACTTCTTTTACAGTCTACATTTGATGTTATAACAATATTACTCAGTAAAGGTAAGAAGTACTTTTCCATAATAACATTTAAATGCCTTTTTTTTTCTTCTCCTACTCCAAAGATTTTTTAATAGGAATATTTCTCTCCATATAATTTGACATTTTAAAATACCCTGGGCCTGATTCTCAGAGGGAATTAACATTCTTAGGAGTGAAATTAACAGGAACTATGCATGCTCATTGCCTCCAACAGAGAAAGACAGTATATGCCAACTGCAGAACCAGATATCAAAGCTGAGAAGAGATTTTTGAAAACTCTAACGTAAGTGACTTGGCCAAGGCCCAGGATATACAAATTCAGTCCTGTGTTCTGACTACCATACAACATTCCTTCTTGCCCATGAAAAGGAAAAAGCACAGATTTTTAAACTAAAAAGGCATAGACACCATTTTCCCCTCCCTTTCTGAATACATTTGGGGATAAAGAAAGGGAATTAAAATCCTTATTTGTGACATTTCATAAACAGATTTCCAAAGGAATGATCTGTTCATAGCAGATATGCCTTTTTCAGGCAATCCAGTCAGAATAGTGCCAATAAAAATAGTGAGCATCAAAATTTTCAATGTTGTTCAGGAAACAAGAGATAAAAACATATTTGGATATATCCGCTATTCCACTCAAGTATGCCATTGATTCTAATACTAACTGCAATGTCTGCCCGCAGTGATGTTAGTTTCATCTTCTCCTGCAGGACAGTCTGCAGTCCCATCACATACTTTCCCAACTGGAATGCAGTGCCCTGACTCAGGGCAGGCCCACTCTCCCGGATAGCATTCATGGCGGCCACTTTCTGTGGAAAAGAGAAACGAGAATAACTGAGGAGCATGCTTCAAATAATACTTCCCTAAAAGCTTCCCAGAGCATCTCTATCCTTTATTATTCCACTTCTGGTTCTTACACACAGCTGGGAAAGACTATACAAGAAATATCCTCTATTCTTCCTTGGTTTTGAAATCTTGTGGTTTCAAAATATGCTATCAAAGGATCTCTGGAAAAAAGCAGAGAATGCTTATCAAAGGAAGGCCAGTGAAAGAAAAAAAAAACACTTTTATTTATTCAAGTTTGTGTTTCTCACATGACAAATTTTGGCAAAAGAAAGAACTTCTTTTCACTCTAAATCAATTTATTTTATTAGAAGCATCATCTCTTTGAAAGGAAAATCTGAAAATTTCCATAGAAAGTAGATAATCTTTTACAAACAATATGTTTGATTTCTGACTAGGCCTAATGCCTATAATTTCTGTTTTCTGAAGGTAAAATATGAATAATTTGCCTAACAAAGGAAGAATCAAATAGTTCAACTATTCTATTACTAGTAACTTCTGAAATAGTTTGTAAACCATTTATTCAAAGTAGTTGCAGAAAAGCCGATTTTGTTAAAGTGAGAATAGTCACAGTAAGAATTATGGCTTTTGTGAGGGCCTTCTATCCACCTATGGAAGTCAATAAAAGAACTTTTCAGTGCTTCATGGGGTGGTATCAAGTCAACCAGGAACAAGCTACTGTTCATATAGGCTAAATTTAATTTGCATTATACTCGGTACCACAGTGGTAACTCTCATATACATAACAATGCAGTAAATACTGCATAAGTAGAAAACAACAGGTAACTGTAATGGTAAATGTAAATGTAAATGTAATGATGTAATTCTAAGGTTTTTATAGAATGAAAATGGATACAAGAGATCTTCATCTGCCAAATTTCATAACAGTAGCTTAATGAGGTCTTTTTCTGACAATGTCATCATTAAAAGAAATAAGAACTATTATATACCACATCCTCTTTCATCTTCATTATCTTCACAATCATCATCTCCATCACATATCCAGCTCTGATGAATGCAGCGACCACTTGGGCAAGTGAAAAAGTTGCCTCTGCAAGTCATGTAAGCTAAGGAGAAAAACACCAGTAAATCAAACTATTCTAAGTGACAAAAGTGCTAAAAATAGTAATAGTTGTCTGAAAGATAACTAGTCATTTATAATCTCCCTTTAAAAAAAGAGCCAGTTCCAAATTTCATATGTATTGTAAACATTGCTGTTTTGCTCTGTTTTTAAGTAGGAGCTTTATTTTAGCTTACTCTAGTTCTTTACAGAAATGAAAAGAAAGGCTACATTTCTCTATTAGTTGTGGAACCAGATGCAGAGCACCTTACTACCAAGGTTCATGACGGTGGGCATAATGAGATGACACTCAAGACATCAGGAGGTAGGGAAATCTCTGCTAGAGAAGTACCCTAGTACTTAGGGAAACAGAGTAAAAAGTATATAACAATAAATGTTGATGTCAAGGCCCTCTACGCTTGGGAGACATTCCCTGACAGGAGTTTAGAAATATTTCTGGATCCTCCAAGGGCCAATCATAGCCACAGAGAAAAGAGGGAAAAAATCATGTTGGTGGAACAACAATCTGCTTTTCTTTCTGTGTGTCAGAAAGCAAACTGTCACTGAATCCAGCATATTCAAATAGCAATCACACATCCAGGCACTTGGCAACAAATTTGATTTGGAAAACATCTGCCAAAATAGCAGTGGTATTTTCATCTTTCCACTAAAAAAGTGTCCATGTAGAATAAGGGCTAGATTTCAATGTCTGTCTAGCCAAGCAATCTACTTTTTTGCTATCTGCTGTACACTTGGACTAGTTCTTCATAAAATAATTATAGAAACCAAATAAAGCCACCATACTGCAAGATTTTTCATCACTTCTGTCTCCACAGTCGTCATCATGGTCACAGATAAAGGCTCGGGGGATACATTCTCCATTAGCACACTGAAACTGCGTACTGGCACATCCATGTGCTGAAAGAGATTTGAGCACGGAAAGAAAGAATCCATCAAAAAGCTACAACGTTTACCTTAAAAAGAGAGTCTATAACGTATATTTGGGATCACTCTCCACATGATACTTACTGCAATTAGCTTCATCAGAAGAATCTCTGCAATCGACTTTGCTATCACATCGCTGGCTTGCATTAAAACACGCTCCATTTGCACAAGATAACTGTTCACATGTTGGGTAGCCTACGTAAGAAATCCTTTCATATTAGCACAAATATTAGACTATAGAGTATAATGATTATTTGGTCACACATATCCATTGTTAACAATTTATCTGAATTTATAGAAAAACAAAAAAGGAATACAGAACTTCCCACACTACTCCAGAAAAACAACCAATTTATCCAGTAACCCATCTCCTCTAGCAGATATGTAAGAATAATGTTTAGATAAATGCTACAAAATTTTGCAAGAAACTTTGGAGAAATGGGATGTTCTCCCTCAGCCCAAAAAGATTTGCAATCCAAACAATTTACAATAGGATAGAAAATGAAGTACTACTAAAGGAGATCAAGCAGCAATCATTTGTTTTCTTTACTTGCATCTCACTTGTATATTTTATTGATCTTAATAAAAGTGCTTAAGTAGAAAGGGAGTTCCTCAAACTTACAGATGCTAGATCCTCTTAGAATTTCATAAGGTCTCAAATTCAGAGACTTCAAGCATTTACAGTCTTGTTCTAATTAAGCCTAGCATGTTAAACTCAAAGTTCAGGAGCCACTATGGGACTTCTAGATTTCATGACTTGTTTTACTCATCCCCAGAACAGCACAAGGATTATTTCAGGCAACTTGAAACTAATTCTGAAAATACTTATGCATACAGTCAGTGAGTTCAGCAGAATCATCCAACAAAGTAAGCATATGCATTGCCAGAGCAGTTAAGTAAGAGAAGCTGAGTTCAGTTTAGCTTGCTGCCTTTTAGAAAAAAGTTGCTTATTACAAGCAAACAACCAGTATAAAGGCAAATAATTGCTTTTAGAAGTGGGATTTACTGAAGTTTTTTCTATGTATAGGTGAATTATGTAGCTAGGTAAATGAATCCAAAATTCAGAATAATGAAATTTCATTTTGCACCTTCTAGTTTTTCAGTCTGAATTTTTATCTCAATTTACTTCCATAAAAGTTATTAAAGTGAATATAGCAGGCTCTTGCTTAGGCACATTTTCATTCATATCACTCAGAATTCAAAACATGGATTATGAATTCACTGAAGTAAACTCAGAAAAGCCATAATTTTTCCAGGCAGTGGCAAAATATTTTGCTTGCTCTTGCTACTCTGTATATCATCACATTCCCACTAAATTTATATATTGAGTAGGCTTACATTATTTTAACTGCTCTTTAGGAAGTTCTTAATATAAGAATATAAACAGCTGTCTTAGGTGTCCACTATGATATATAGTGGATTATACATATTACGGTCTCGCCAGACTCTCCCTCCGATTGATTCATTTCGATTTCATTCATTTTCACTGCATTTAATGTGAGTCAGTAAGTAAGAGGTAAGAACAGTATGTGCCTATTCAGGGAAAGGTAGTTGCAGAGCACAAGGGTTCCAGACACAGAGTTTATACCTGTTGCCTTCTGATACTAGTTCCCAGAACTTCTGTTCTAAAAGCCTGCACGGACAATGCCAACACATGACCTAAATATGATTAGCATCCTTCTGCCCACTTTCCACTCAAACTGCTTTTTAACATAGCCATCTCATTAAGTTTTTGCTTGGGTTGGGCTTATGAACAACAAATTGAAAGCTTCAGAAACAACATGAATTCTGTAGTCTTAACTGTGCTTACAGATGGTAAGCAAGGATCGATTTGGAGCTATGGCTTATTGTTCACTGTGGGATCAATGCTTTCTCCCTGTCTGGAATCAGAGAAGACACCCCTGCAAAGCAACCATCATTGTAACTGTATACTAGGAAATAGGTATTACTGTAACTATTTGTGGGGCACATAAAAGAACAGTAATTGTTTTTACTTGGTAATTGCATTTAAGTCTGCAATGGAAAGGAAGAACTTTTAAGGGGAATTATAAAGGACAAGCTTGTATTTTCCTCATCTTTCTTCATATCCCACAGAAATACCTCCAGTGATGTTCCAAGCTGCTTCTAATGGACTGAATATCAAAGAACAAATAAGAAGTTGGACTCATTGCTCTGCACTCTTTCCTCATGAATGCCCAGACAAACCAAGGACCTTGTCAGCAAACTTTTCTCAAGTATGTATTAAAATCCCTTTGAAAAAGGAAGAACTTGTAGAAGCTTTTTCTCCTGCAGTAAGCCTTGAAAAATCCTCAGCCTGGAAAATCTTTAGTTTATTATACAATCTATAGTATAAATAAAATTGTTACAAAAATACAAATCAGGACAGTAAGTGAAGATGCTTTGAACATATTTTAAAATACACATTTTGCTTATACTGGTGGTTTATTGGAATGAGAACAGATACTTCATTTTCTTTTCAAAACTGCTTGCTGTAAGAATTCTTTACATTTCTTTAAATTTATTTTTATTTTAGTTACAGAAGCAAAAACATTCTGTGAAAGGCCAGATGGAGATGATGAAATAAATTTTAGAACTACCCAGGTAATGCCATTCCTCTTGATAGCTTAAAGATTAAGCTTGGTAAAATGTGTATCTGGTCACAGCTTTCTGACTGATCCGAAACATTTTACATTGCATTGTACATTGTACGTTTTGTACAATACACCTTATTACACGATTTTTTTAGTTATTCGGGTCATTAAGAACTAATTCTCATGAATAATAGCAAAGCTGTGAGTTACACTGAAGGCTGTAGCCAACATACTGCAGTACTCAGGAGAATCTGTGTCATCAGGACAGTTCTGCAATAGTTAGGATAGTAATCAAGACTTTTATGGGAGAAGAAGAAGTAAAGAAAAAGGACTTCAGCAAGAAATGCTGCCTTCTTGGGGGGCCAACCACTACACCGCACTTTCTTAGGAAAGCCAGTAGCTCCTAGCTATCACGGTAGCTAGCATCTATGGAGATCTGCAGTTACAGCTGTAAAACAGCAGAGAATGAAAAGAGAGAGCAGTAGAAGACAATATGGGATTAGGAGAGAAAAGTGAAGGATCTGACACAGAAGTATAAACACTGCATACTTCACCCTGCCTTTAATTACAATGTGCCTCCTTTTCATGATACCATTCTTTCATTTGTCTTTTTTTCCTAAGATCTTATGAACCTTTCACTAATTACATAAAATTGAAAAAGATCGTATTTTCTTAGTGATCACAGTTCCCAGAAGATAATACAAGTTTTGCATCAGAGGAGAATCCAGCTACATCCATTCCAGTGCTCAGGATTAAAGGGAGCTCCTCTCTCCCCCACTTTCTTTCAGGCATTTCTTATTCTTAGTCAAAATACTTTTCTGCAATCTGTCACCCCATGGTATGCCAGCACTTCACTTGCAAAATATGATCAACTGGCAGAGATCAGCACAAACAACAGATGAGGAACGACTTGCAAACCCATTTAAACTGCATCTTTCAATGTACACATACAGAAGATGCTTGAAAGCTATGTCATAGGGATTGCTAAACCTACCATTTTTTGCTCTTTGCCTAACATGTTTGCTCTGCAAGCTCAGCAAGTGGGAAATACATCTATACAAAAACAGTAATAGCAAAAAGTTTTAACTCTGGTACTGGATTCAGCAGGCATTGACCTCTGTCATACAGCCTGGAAGTGTAGCTTTCTTTATCCCTAACCCATATTAAAAGAAGGAGGAAGAAAAAAAAGGGCAATTTCCTACTCTCAGGTATCACTCTTTTATTACAGCAATATTTCAAAACATTTTACAAAATAAAATCGATTAAAACCCTTTGATTCGCTGCCATGAGTCACCATGTCACAGTGGGCATGCCATTGTGCACACAGCCTTAGGCCATCATAGACAACAGAAAGAGGACTTACTGCAAGCACAAGACTCCTATCAACTAAGTGATATCAGGGAGTGTCCATAGCAGTGATATTTTGAGAGCTGGCAGACTGACTTGCCACTCTAGTCTTCAGCTGCTTCATTACTTTGCTCCAGTTTTGCTCGTTCCCTGTTCCAAACCCTCCCTGATGCAGATATTTTCTCCAGCCCAAACTTCTGCCTTGTCCTGTAGCCAATATACACAAATTTTACATCAAGAACATGAGTTCCCTCTCTGATCATGATTTTTCTTCCTGTTTGGACTGCTCCCTAGGCTTTTCTCAGTTCTTGGTCTGTGTTCACCCTCACTGAGGCTGAACCATTCTCCACAAACCCATTCCAGACCTGACTGCCCAATTCCTGCTCAAAACAACTACTTATGACAGGGAACAAGAGGCAGGAATTGACAGGTGAGGCAAGTCACATCCAAACTAGAATTAAAAATCCAGAGTTTGTGGATCTGTACTCAGCCCATCAGCCTCACTAAAACGTCTTTAAAAGACTCCCCCTTTCTCCCTCATGGACTCATAATGCAGTGATCTGCCTCAACTGCCAGAGCTGTATCCAAGAAGTTTATTCTATGAGTCATGGTAGAGCAAAATGGAGATGGTTGGGAGTTTCATTTTTCTACTAAAAACCTGAAGCAGGCAGAGAATTCTACCTTTAATTAAAAAAATAAGTTTATCACATAGAAAAATGACATTGGCTACTTACTACCAAAAAGTATTTGTAACCCCAATAGTCTGTCACTTCATACTGCATTTCTAAGTTTTAAAATGGAAATGTTAAAACATAAATAGCTCCTGACTTTTAAGAAAGTTGGGAAAACAGCCTGACATATGTATTTAATGAAAATAGAAATTACATTAATTTTATGAAATAAAAAAGCTTCAATACTCTAATTACATGACCCGTAGCTGAAACATTGTTCTGATGTTTATCTTACCCTCTGCATGAGTAGTTTTCTCTTGCAGTTAATCCCATTAGGAATAAAATGGACTAAGACTTTCAATCTCCTTGTTCCATTTTATTACATGCTTAACTGCCAAGTCACTTCATATCGGTGACATCTTGCATTTGACTGGTTTCTTAAATAACGTCACTTATTCAGAACCAAAGCTTCATCTTTACAATTTAAGTCTGCATCCAGAAAGATCAATAAGCAAGCAGATGTGACGTTACTGAAGTCTTCCTAAATATTTATATACTTGTGATACTCGGTGAAAATGAAAGAACTATTTTTAAAATACTTTATATTCAACAGTTCCTGAATGTTCCATTTTCACTTATGAAACACTTTAGTGTAAATTAATCTGGTAAGGGAAAGGCCACATAGAGATATTTCTCTTTGTTGTTGTTGTTGTCTGTATAAGTTATTTATTCTGTATTTATTATGTTATGGAAAGAGAAACAAATGGATGGAAATGGTAGGAAAAGTTAACACTCAAGGCAAAGGTTAGAAACTGCTTCAAAACAGTAAAATCTAACACTTAAATTAATCCCTAATTTATAGTTTATGATAAAATCACCAAATGATTCATCTTCTCTTATGAGTTCTGTTTAAAGTTCCAAGTCTTGTAAAGATGGAGGGGCAATAAAATTAACCAGCCTTTCTGGAGGGGTCTCCTTGTTATCATCGTTGTGATTCTCTTATCTTTCAGCACCATCTCATTTCTTTAAATTAGTCCAACAATCCTACTTTTAATGTTCCAAGTCACAGTCATTCTTGTGGCTTAGAGGGACTGTCAACACATTTTCTAATCAACTAGAGTAATGCCTGTTGAACAACATGAGGTAGTACCTCTCCTAGGGGCTAAATATGCTGCCTTCAAAACAGTCCCTGGGCCTACTGGTTGATGCAGCAATGACTGGATCCATGAACAAAATCTGAATTTCCCATACAGCAAAACACTACTGTTAAGGTATTTAGAGATCCTTTTCCAAAGCCCCTTTTTAAGTTATTTGGTTATGAATGTTAAAAGTGAAATTAAATGTGCACTTCAATTTTCAAACATCACTGTGGCTGCTAGTCTGAATAACAAATTCTGAGTATTGACTTTAGGACTCTATTCCCATTCTGCCCTATATTTACTGCATTATTACAATCACATCATTTCATCTGTCTATCCCATACCTTATTCAATGATTACTCACTGATTTCTCAGAGGTGTTGAGAAACTCCTCTTCAGAGATATGCAGATATGCATTTTTTTAAACAAGTATCTTCAGGATTTTTTTTTAAGCTGTCATACATTTGCTAAATCAAGTTACTAATCTGCTTTCTTCCTCTAAACTTCAAGAGGAAAAATGCCAAGCCACAGAAAATATTCTTCCAGAAATTGTAGGCATTTCTTTGCATCTTGGCATTTAGGCATTTGTGTTAGTGAGTTCAGAATTGGCTGTGTCTCTATCACATGGGAAAGTTCCAGGCTTGCTGTCTCAGCAACCTTTTATTCCGAAGTGCCACTTAGTTCTAAATCAC
Source organism: Rhea pennata (assembly GCF_028389875.1). Lineage (NCBI taxonomy): Eukaryota > Metazoa > Chordata > Aves > Rheiformes > Rheidae > Rhea > Rhea pennata. The sequence continues at coordinate 21,989,971 of NC_084668.1, forward strand.
TTTTCATTTTACAGAGTGCACTTACTTTTAGCCACTTGTGAGTCAGGGATAAAAGGCACTGGCAGTTGGATGATGCTGGTTTTCCTTTATACAGCATGTACACATGCCCTTTTCTCCACAGTTACAGCCATTAACAGCAATTTATTTCTTGCTCCTTTAACCACTCCTTAGCATCCTCACCTCTTCTTTTTTTCCTAGATTTGTTTCTGAGTAAAGTTTGCAGTCTGGCTTTTTCCCAGAAGCATACTAAGCTCCAACAACAGAAACAGCTTCTGTGTTACATATGACTCATGATGTGTAAAGTTTCTCCTTAATATCAACAATGAACAGACATGTTGTTACATACAGTGATACTTAGGTATTAGGAAAAACATCTCTGAAAAAATATGGCCTCTGTTCTGCGGCCAACAGTCCTTTCCATCGGTATTCAACATAGGCCGGGATTTAGGGAGGCTGTAACCAGACAGGCTGCCTCCAGACAGTCAGGCTGCATTAGCTCTGGGAGTGTTAAGACTGAAAACACTAGCTGTCCATTTGTGTTCTGTGGACATAATAAAAAAATCTTGTCAGAGTACAATACAACCCCCTTTCTTCTCCTTCATGGGAAGCTGCAGTCTAGAATACAAATACTTTTCAAAGGTTTAAAATATCCCCCCAAAAATGATTTGGGAGCAAATTTTGCTTTCCTGTACAGGTTATAGTTACCACTGATCTCAGGAAGGTGCATGCAATGAGAACATGAAAAAATTGTGCAAAATTAGCTTTGAGTCTTCCGACACTTTGAGCCATTTAAACGTGGTGTGCTTTTCCAATCCAGTATTTATTATTTTTAAAATATAGACAAACAAGAAGTGCTGACCCCATGGCAGCAGTTTGCATTTGAGTACTGCAATAGTGAAATTGTATCAGAACATCAGCTCTAATACATAAAAGAATCTGCAATGAAACTGCAATAACAAGAAACATATTGTGGTCATTTTGTCCATCAACAAGCCCTTTAATCTTACAAATTGATTAAAATGCCATGGGGAGATGAAATGAAACCAGATCTAGTGCTAAGAGCTAAGACTTACGGCAGTCTCTTTCATCTGTTCCATCAGTGCAGTCCTTTACTCGATCACACCTGTATGAACTTGGGATACATTGTCCATTCAAACACGTGAACTGCTGACTTGAGCACGTCCTTCCCGCTGCAAAAAACAGGTACTCAATGAAGTTTTCCATCAACCAAGATTTTTTACACAAGAAAACCACTTTTTGTCATCTTCTTTCTTAATTACTCAGTCCTCCTCACAAATATTAACATAGAACTTTCTCCTCCTGTACCTTTGTGTTTTCAGGAAGATTAAAGAATACTTGACAAGTAGATGTCAGACAATATAACTCTATTAGGCCTCCTGTACCCTGCAAGGCCACTGTTCTGCCCCACTACAGGGGCTAAGAAAACCATACAAAGGTCCTGTAGAACTTCCTTTATGCCCTTTTTCAGAGCTCCCCTACCTCTTTTGGACTTAATATAACATAAGGCCTCAATACCAGGCATTATTTCCTCAGTCAATAGACAAGAGGGAAAATCTGATCTAGATCAGGCATGCATTTATGATGGCACTTCTGTTATTTAGCCAGATTATATGACACAGCAATCCTATTGGCTTTATGCTAGCTGTTGGGAGACAAGTAATATATGAAGAAAACATTCTGAACCTAAGCAGATACAATGTGTACACAGTATCAGCACATACTGTCATGTGGTCCTGGCACTTTCAATCAGATGCTAGGAACCCTAAAGCAAATTTTACCATACTGTTCAACAACGGCCTTGGTGGGATTCGAGAGAGAGGAAGCAATGGAGAGAGAGCCTTCCACAAACACCACTGGATCCTCTCACATCCGTGCCTACTACACAGCCTTTACACATACAACGGCAATACAGAATTTTAAATAAGCTTAATGAATTATGAAATCTAAACCCATTTTACACTAACACTGCATTATACTTTTCAGCATTTTTAATAGTGTTATATTGAACTGCAGATACCAGTGAATTTATATTTTGTAGGGTGAAGAAAATAAAGCATATAAACAGATTGCTGCTTTGTTTATGTTTCTTGAATGATTTTTTAGAATCAGGTGCCAGATATTAGGAATATCGAGTAGCAAGACACTATGGGATCTAAAGTTATCAATTCAAGTCTCCCACAAACCACATTTTAGAACAAATGTCCACGTGCAAAAAGTCACTAAATGCTTCCCAGCTCCCTGCAACAATCACTGCCTATGTGAACTTTAGCAAGGACTGTGACAAAGTAGAAGTGGATCTTTAGAATGAGACAACTAGTGCTGAGAATCTAACGTCTAAAAAGAAGCATTTGGGGGAAGTGCTTTGAAATTGTCGTAATGTAGACCTCTAGGTGGAACAACCATTAGTGGTTACAGCACATTAAGCAAGCTCCTTTGAACGTATCTCTTCACTGAGTTTCAGCTGAAAGGATATGAGATTGATTCTGGTTCACTGTTAAAAATATCTTTTAAGGTTTTATCTTCAGTATAGTCTGCTTATTGTTCTACATTCTCCAGGTAGAGAAAAAAGAGGCTATTTATCATCAATAAACACAGTACTGAATCTTATCAAAAAGTAATTTCCTCAGATATCGCCTAGTTTCTAAGAGGAAACTTTCATCCTCTTCCTTATACTAGAATATATTTCACTAAATTAAAAACTAAAATGGAATTCCAATTTTGCCATTAAAATGAAGTTCTATTAGCACTGAAAGTGGAAGCGCCAGGAACAATCATGAGAGATCTAGGAGAAAAATTACCTCTAGGTTAAAAAGTATCTCCTTGTAATTGTTTTGCCTAAAAGATTTAAATTACCAATTCTCAAAGTTTTCTGTATTATTTGCTTGCTGGGACAAAACTATCACAAACTGTAAGTTATTTGGACAACTACCCAAGTATATCACACATTAACAAGAAATCATCTAGATTGCCACGAAGTAAACACAGCTGAGTTGGAGATAAGGCCCTACTTTTCAATACAGCCAGGACCTCAACACACCAACAGGCATATTTTCCATTCATAACTAATAGAGGATGAAGAACTATTTTGTTGGTATCTCTTCCTGTGACAACAGTATCAGTGGAAAACAAAACTGCATAATTCCACTTTGATTCCACTTATTTTATGGAAATTTTGGGTGCATAATTAACATTATGCATTCTAGTCAAGACAAATCAGTTGAGTCTTTAAAGACATAACTGAAGGGTGATTTTGCCACTAACTTTTCCTCCCTTCTGTCATTTGCATTTTTGTTTCTTTCAGACTCATGCTATATCTAAACATCATCCCAGTCTATATGCTGGCACCTGTTCTGCTACTCTGCAAAGGCTCTCTACTCCTTTTGCTGTCAGTGGTGTTCCCAAAGCCCAGTTATTGGGGTACTAGTCTCATTAGGAAAAAAAAAAAAAAAAAGAAAGAAAGAAAGAAAGGGAATAAAGTAAAATATATTTCTCTTCTTTTGCATGCATGAATCTCAGTACCGTCACCCAGCTGGCTCTCAGGAAAAAATTCTAAAATTTCAAAAATGGAAAGCTCTACTAGGATCACCAAGTACAGAGATATAAAAGTCCCTTTAGAAAAAAGGCAAATACCAGCAGATGGCTCAAAAATAGCAGCAGTAGTATGATGCCACTGTGTATTTCCTGAAAGAGGCTTTCCATAACACCCATGATTAATGAATACATGGAGAACTATGGTAAGTTACAACGACCTAGTTCAAAAGTCAACTCAGAGTTGTTGTTCATTTTGCTTTTTATATCTGCAGATTCCTTAGTTAACACATAACCAGTGATTGTGCTGACACTCACTTACAGGAAGAGGGGAACAAAAGGTAATTCACCTTAGTTTCATTTTTCCAACTTCAGTGGAAACAAATACTAAAAAGATCTAAAAGTATACACTTGGTCTGTGAGTGAAGTTCTTCCAAAACTTAAATCTGTGAACCTCCCTGGAATCAAGGGGATTACTTAGATATCTTTTTTTCTATTTTTCTTTAAGTGAGACATCAGTAACTTGATTCCAAGATCTGGAGATGCATACTCAGGTATATACATTATGTTTTATTTATTTCAGATTTCAGAGTATTTCACTTCTAGAAACTATACCTTAAAGAGACTCCTCCGGTAAAAGCTGTACTTACAGCAGGCTTGTTTCTGTATGTTATTAATATGTTGCTGCATGAATAACCTCTTACTTCACAAAGTTGGTATAACATTAGGTCTTAAATACTTACGGCATTGTTGATGCTCATCTGAGCCATCTTCACAGTCTTCCTCATCATCACAAACCCATGACTGCGGGATGCATTCACCATCATTCTGACACTGAAACTGATTTGCCTCGCATGTTGGTTGTGCTAGTATAAGCAAGGGAAAAGATTGTTATTTCACAGCCATTTGGGAAAGGGCTTTCAAAAAAGCTAAAAAGAAAAAGAAAAAAGAGAGAGAGAGAGAGAAGAAGAAGATAAGCCTTAAGGTTCAGGTGTCAACTGCCTAACTTCCACTGAATACATGAAGCATTTGACAAACCAAAGGAAATGGACAGATGGGGGGGGGAGGGAGGGAGAAGGATGACCAAAGGCTAAAGTCAGTTTAGTGAACTCCTAAGTATGAATCTTCAGTTTTGTACTTTACCATGGAAAAAGACAAGGTCCTCTAGAAAGAAGGTCAGAGCAAGAGAAGAATCCTCTAGAAATATCTCTTTTTATTCATATACATATAGATTCAAGCTAGTTTCCCTAGCTTCCCAGTAGTTTGTTCAATTCCCCTCACACCTCCCCAGGTGTTTCATTCCTGGTGTTATTGCTCTTGCACAAAAGACAGGAATAAGATCTTTTAAAACAAGCTCATGATTCTGATCCATGGATTCATGAGGCAGAAGTGAGGGTAAGGTCTGAACAATCTGATGTTATTCCAGCTCTGCTGTGGACTTTTCAAATAGCCTAATGATAGGGAGCCATTAGCCTGAAAGGCCAAAATAAATGCTTGAAACTAACTGTGTTATAGCCTGCTCCATCCCTAGTTAATAATCCTGAGAAGAATCACTAGCACAACACAGTTCAGTAGACAGGACTGTGATCTTAATGATTTTTTTCTCGAGATCATGAATTTGGCCTCTGCTGTGCTGTAAGTCAACTAGAAACACCTTGTGCTCATAGAACAAAATGTGAGCATCAACATAACAACCATCAACATAAACAAAGCTTTCAAAGGAGAAATTAGAAGTGCTTTATAGACTTAAGAGTTGGAAGGAACAAAATTGTATTAGAGGTAAAGCACTTAAAGGGACAAAATGAAACGCATACAACAGATGCACTTCACGCACAATTTGTTGATTCCTTTTTCAAGTATCAAAGAACAATATTGTAATATAATTTTAAACACAGGACACTTTTTAATGGCTAAATCAATCTTCTTAGATATTTACATTCCCCACTCCCTATGGCACATTAATATTTTGTTTTTTAAAAACCAATTAACTGACCAAAACTGAAAAGTTTCATTTTCATCCTCCTAACTGATATCATATATGAAAATGAGAACAACTCAACATCATCATTTGTTAATTACAACAAATGTAGTAAGTGTCAGGTTTTTTAGTTTTCATAGTCAATGGGATATTACTCACTGTTCAAAGCCCTACTCTTTCTTTCTTGTTCCAGTCCAGAATTAACTGAAAGTTATAGAAGTTGTAGGAAACTATTTTTTAATCTGAGTTTAAGGCATTCTTCATCCAGAACTACACTGGTTTGCAGAACTGACTAAACTCTTAAGCAACAAATCAACCTACCAGGCTAAAGGAATGACCTCCAATTTCTGCAGGGGTCAAGCAGAAAAGAAACAATCTAGCATAAGAAGAACCAATATAAATTAGTCTTTTTCACTCCACACAGCTGAGGGGCAAAAACTGGCCATGAATGGCCTGACAGTTACAATAGCCCACAAAACCTCAAAGAACACTGTAATGCAGATAGTAAAATGAAGGCAGATTTCTGAAAACAGACCGTAGATGGAATTTCTTCATTTTCAGAATGTCTTAACATTCAGATTTTGAGAATCTTTGTGAATGGATACTATAACCCATCTGAATGTGACTGCTCTCCCTGAGCTGCTGGCACAGAGGATAACACCACCACTCTAAACAACTAACCAAGGCTCTACATGAGCTGCAGGACGGCTTGTTGTCTGTGGTCTCAAAGACATGAATTTTAGAGCTTAAGTGATACTGGTGGTCACCGTATGAACATCCAATATTCAGCATCACTGCAACAATGATATACAACACGTTTCTAAACCCATTTAGGACCTAGTTCCCTAGCCACCAGAATAAACAGTGTTATTAGACACTCAGACTTTGAAGAGAAGGCTAACAAAGTCATTTAGAAGTTGAGCCCTACTTGATTTCCTAACCACCCAAACCCAATGCTCACAAGAGACATGACTCAAACAGATTCTGCATTCATCTCAAGTAATTAGGATTTTGCTCCCTCTTTCACTTCCTTATTGTACCACAGATGCAGCTGAGCACATTGGGATCTAAGCATTTCTCACATTATACAAAGGTTGCTCTAGAGTTGTTTCACTTACGACAACCAGCTTCATCTGTATCATCTGAGCAGTCTCTGGCCCCATCACACCTCCAGTCTCCTGGAATACAGCGACCATTTCCACAGCGAAACTGCCCACGCTCACATCCTGTGATAAAACACAGTAACAGGCAGGTTAGCAGTGCCAGCATATCAAAACAGGCACTGGAGTGCATTTCTGTCAAATATCTGTAATTTACCTATTACCTTGTCACATGGAAAGGGAGGAAAAAGATATGGTGATAATATATACATACAAAAAACCTATGAAGATAAATATATATATCTATAGAAAAAGCATTGGGCCAAATTATACATTGCTTACATATCTATATACCCAGTCAACCAAAAAAGAAAGACCATCTCCAAATCTTACAGAATAGTCCCCAAAAAACTCTATAAAGTTGCCACTAATTTTAATAGTTATATATTATCTAAAAAAAGGGCAACAGTTAAAAAAAAAACAGTCTCTTTGAGAGACACTTATACAACAGAAACCTATTTATCAGAAATATATCCATTTTAAGTTTACAGACCGTACAGACTTAAATAAAAGTAGGGAATGTTTTTCCTTAAGGGTTAAACATTAGTCTTCCCCAGAGTGTCTGAGGATTTACAAAGAAGAAAAAAAAGGTAATCCCTTCTGCTGATGTAGAAATTCTGTTTTAGCACCCCCATATTGGTGACCTGCTTGAAAGTATGGAAAACTCAGTATGGTTTGGGGGTCTTTTTGTCTTGTTTTGTTTTTTGTTTTTTAATAATTCCTTAGTATATAAGAGTCTCTCCTGTGAAGTAGAGGAAAGCATGTATTGATTCAGTATTTGAATATCAAATAATGTTAAAAGAAATTAAGCTTTCAGACATTTACGGCTAATCAAAGGCCAGCTTGCTGTCATTCCCTCCTGCTTGACCTACAAAGGATTAAGACCTGATAAAGAAGTTTTCATTGCCAGGTGTAAATGCAGCTGGATCACGCCTTTATTAGACACCTCTAATGAAATTCCTAGTCCCATAGGAGAGAGAAAATGCACCATTTACAGTCTTTCATTGTGACTACAGCCTCATAAAAAGGGAGTGAACGGTTTTATGGGTTCCCAAAACAATGAGCTATAGCATAATTAGGTTCAATACAGTTCTGTTTCATGTAATCTCTTGTCAGCACCTCAGAGCAGGGAACACTGAAATAAACTGGGGCTTTGCTACTGCTTAACTCTGAAGAAAAAAAAAATTATTTCCTGTTTTAATTAATAACCATACAATAAAACCATATCTTTCAATTATTCTGAGACTTATCCAGTGAAGATAACCTCAGCATATATAAAGCTCAATCACCTACTTTTGAATTCATGATGACATAAATAACATGCTACCCTAACTTTCATGTAAAATCCAGGCATATCAACACTGTCACATAAACACAGTTAAGTGATATATTCCTAAGGGATATAAGCAAGCTATTTTATGCAAGGAATGTTCAAATCTGATTGTCTGGTAGTGACATCCTGATTTATAATGTATCCTGCAAATGGTCAAAAATTTCACTTGAATAAATGGTGGTACGGAGTGGTACAGGAGTATGTTCACCCAAATACCTTCTATAGACTAATGCATGATGGTGGTTGGTGGTGCAGGTCTGGGGTTGGTGGTGCAGGTCTCTTATCAACTACCTTTGAAACACAACAACCTCCCTTGCAAAAATGCCCTGAAGGAATGTACAAGTTCACTCTGGAATCCCAGGCCTTTTCACTGAATTCTACCCTACAAAGCAACATTTCCATATGAGATTACCAGTTAAAGCTCTAATAAACACAACACATGTAACATCATTTATCAATTGGAATTACTATGTAAAGTAAAAACTAGATCTGTTTACACATTTAATTTAGTAGATTATTGCTTCTCAAAACAACAGGAATACTCATAGCCACTTATTTAAAAAGAAGTTACAATAGAGAATTAAATCAACATCCACAGGATTTAGTTTCTAATGAAAAAGATGTGTCTGAACAAGCAACACGTGAAATAATTACACTATAATTGCTATTATTATTTGCAAATAAGTCAAAAATATTTTTGAACGCTATGTACCACACTATTTTGCCTATCTTATACTAAGTTATTACATTTAAACGTATCATTATAGTATTAAAAAATGAGGTGATAACACTGATAAACTCTTTAGAAAGCATTATAAACATAGAAGCCTTTGTACACTATAAGAAATAACTCAATTTTAACAGAATATCTACAAAGCATCCCATTCTCCTACACTGTAATACTTTCAGAATTACAGCTCAAGTTGGTCAGATCTACATATAGTTAAGTGCTGTATAAATGTCCATATATACAATTCATTGCAGACCTGCTGTATAATTCATTTAATAATGACATTAGTCTTTTCAAATGTAATCTTCCACACTTACTTATAACTGAAGGCAAGAAGCTCTGAAATGCCTTTACAACAAGAACAACAACAACAACAAAAAAAAAAAAAAAAAAAAGATGCTTCATGGATCACTTTTATATTATCTTTAGAACAAAGGAAACTACATAGCAAATAATGATGCTAATTCATTAAAGTAACAATCTTTGAAGCTAAGTAAAATAGAAGAAGTGATCTGCAGTTTCAAAGGCACTTCTCACCAAAGTTTTAATCACCAACTGTGATTGAAAAATAATTCTGACTTCTATAAAGCAGAAAGTAACCAGAGGTAAAATGCATGATTGCAAAATCTATTGCTACATTTACCCAGTAGAAATATGCATAATGAAAGAAAAATAACCAAGTCAGCAGTAACAGCAATAACCATGCTTGTTACTACAGACACCTACAGACATCATTTACTCAAAATGGAAACATACATGTTCTGCTAAAAACAAGTACTACAAACTTACGAGATTTGATGACTTGTGATTTATTTGCTATGAATTTAATTATCCATTTTAAATGGTATTAATTTAAGAAAATATCTTGCAGGCATTACACTGACTAGTACCCACAGAGGCAGAATGAGTCCAAAAGGACTATTGGTATATGCTATGAAACGTGAGCTCGCAGCACCTGGCTTTCAGGAAAAAGAAGGAACTGTCAGAAGACAGTTGTTTATTACTACTACTTGTGTTTATTGCCATTATTTGAAGTCTGGATTCACTGAAGGATTAGTAATTAGAAATCTTATGGAACAATTTGCTTTCAGTAAGTAATTTTTTTTTAAATGGCAAGTAGTTCATGAATCAGTCAGACATTGCCAAAAATTAATACTAATGAGCTAATTTCCGTAGAAATTCTGATTTACTCTGACAGATGCTGATAAAACCAGACACCTCTTTCAGGCAAACAGAATCTTGTTAGCAGGATTCCTGCAGGAAATAACCACTGAGTTTAAAAACAAAACATGAAAAAATTAAAGTTTAATCTTCTCATGTTTAAAATTTGCTAATAGAAAGTATCTAGACGCCTTTTGAAAGTTAAAGAAAAAGAGAGGGTTGATTTTTTGTTTTGCTTTATTTTTACTATAATTCTTTTTTAGTCTTCTATTGTGATGAAAACATCACTAAAATACAGACTAGAAAGATATATGACAGAACCTATGAAACACAGCAGAACATATATAAAAAAGCACTCTCTAGTCATTAACAAAAAAGAATTTTTAATGAAAAACATCTGTTTCAATTGTTCAATATTCAGGAAAACACCAAGGGAAAAAAATAAATTTACAATGTCATCTTTAATATACATCAGACTAGTACTGAAGAATGCAGAACAAATATTAGAATACTCACTGGAAAAATATATCCCAGAGCACTATTCCTAAACTTCTTGCTGTATTTGCTATCTCTTGGCTTTTTGCTAGTTCTGTTACTGCACCTTCTGTGGCTGTATCTAGGATTCTCATGTAAGACACTTCTGAGCGTATGACTAGGTTTCACAGTTTATTTAGGTGAAGTTTACTTAGGTACAAGGCAGCTAATATTACCGGCTCAGATTAAGCTACTTGCACATGGATTATGCCAGGCAGTCATTTTCTACTGCAATAAAGCAACATAAGGTTGATTCTATCAGAGTAAAGACTGAGGAAAAAAAACTAACTAAACAGAATTTTTAGCTTTTAATTTGTTATTAAAAACAAATGCATCTCTTACCAAAGAGGATAATATAACTTCCATGTAATACATGCAGTATTCAATATAATTACCTTGTGTTCCGCAAGACAAGTGCAACTATGTCCGATACTATTTAAATCTGTGTAAACCTGCACAGATTCACTTGTCCTTAATTGTTACAGAAAATTTACACTGGTGTAGTATATGAGAACTATGCCCAATGATCACTGCATGGAATAAAGTATCCTAAATTCAGCTACTGCCAAACTCCACAGCCATCACAGGATGCTAGTCAACTTTCACGTCGCTAATGAATGTCACACTAAGTCATATGGAACATCGTCAGAAGAAAGAGAAGTTAATAGCTTAAGGCATTTCACAGTACAATGATTTTAATTCACAGAGTTGCATTTTACAACAGAAATGCAGTCCATTATGCCCTCTCAATCCTCTCTGTGCTTCACTTGCTCTAATACAGTTGTGTATAAATATTTAGATTGAGTACTAAAGCTTAATTCAATCATCTTATATTAAAAACAAAATTTTGCATTCAGCTCTTAATAGAAATGAATACTGCCTTATTTATTCAGTATATTACTTTAGATTCCTCATATTCAATTTCTCTCTAAACAGTTCTAATCTTTTCAGTTTCCTTTCATACATTTCTCCACCTGCCAATTTAACCTTGAAGTCCTTCATACTTTAACTTTTGATCTCACATCTTTTGAATTAACGTCGTGTCATCCACAGATTTTAAGGGTATCATCACTGTCTATTCTGACCATACAGAACAGGCCAAAAAAAATCATCCAGTACTTTTTTCTCCATGCTTACAACTTCTTTGTGAACTATAAACACTTTTTTAACGGTTAAGGTTGAATGAAAGATTTAGAGTAATGAAGAAATTTTTAAACTCAGGATAGATTTTACCATTCTCAAACTCTCAACTTAAAAATGCAACTTAAACTGTAAATGCTTTGCATTTCAGGAATCACCTCTCAAAACAGACTTTTTACATTTAAAAGGGTAAAGTTCTCCAAGGCAGTGTTTTTTCCACTAAGCAGTTTTACATTTACATTTATACAAAAATCTGCAGTTTTTCAAAGCAAATGCTAATAACTGTACGTTAGAAGCCTCTTCCATATAAATTTCACGTACACAAAAAAGTGACAAATTTTCTTTTCTCTCTTTCTGCCTTCTAACAAAGGGTATTCTTTGTTTCCATCCTGCCTCCAAATAAAACATGCACAAATACAGCCCACTCCAGTGGTTCTGCAGGTAGAATTCCAGAGATATACCTGTGCTTTCGTACACTTTGATGTCATATTTTTTGCCTAGCTTAATTACACTTCAAACAACTTCAGATTTTGGAATGCTCAGGGAGGTGAAGTTGAACCTTTGTAAATTCCATCTCGGTTCCCCCACACATACAAAGAAAGAAGAAAATCCATAATTCAGCAAAGACATTTGCTTATTTTTGTAAAACATCCCGTAATACTGAAAAGTAATATTCTGTTAATAGTAATGACAGAAAAATGCACAAAGATTAATTAAACTATAAAGAAAAATGGAATGGAGTCTGATAGATTTGTGTTAAATTCTACATTTTTACCTTAAGGTAATATTTAATTCTGTAATTTCAGTCTTTCTTTATTCTGCAAACTGCCTGAAAACTTAATACTTAATAGAATCTACAGACTCAGTAGATTATCAGGGACCCTTTGTAACTGTCCCTGTACAAACAGTCTAACAAAAAGAAGGGTCATACCCTGGAGAGTTTGCAGCATAAAAACGGTGGGCACTGGAACTCACCTGGATGCCCCAGTGTCAATAAGCAAAGGCCAAACAGTCTTGCTCCTCCTTTCACCATCACATATTCTACTGGGCTGCAGGAGCACTCCAGGAAGTCCTGGTGCACAAGAGGTACACAGAATTTTGTTGGGGTATTTACTAGGGATATTTATGCGCTGATCCCTCCTATAGAAGAAGGCCCTCCAACCTTTGAGCAATTCATGGTGAAAGCATTCCTAGCCAGTGACTCCATTCACACTGGTATGTTTAACAATAACCACTGCACTATCCTTCACAAACTGGTTTACTCTGATTTTGAATCCATATATACTTTTGAATGCCACAACAGCATGTGGCAACAGGTTGCTTAATTTAATTTTGTGATGTTTGTGGAAAAGCACTTTGTTTTTTTTTAATCTGATTGTTTTATTATGCACTTCCCTAGGTTCCAAGCAAAGATGCAGATACTTAGAAAACTTTCCGGAATACAAATCATACAGATTGTGTTACAGAAAAAAAAAAAAAAGACTGAACTTGAAACATAACAGATTTGGTTCTCCACTGACATTAACTGGGCCAAGAGACTTGGCTTCCAAATGCTAATTACACAACTTCCCCAAAATTCAGTAGAAACCCATTGATGGCAATATTAAAATAGCTGTTTCCCACCAAACTGCAGAAAATGCTGCTTCTAGCCCTGACCCTCTCCCTCGAAATCCACTCATATGTAGAATTTTAAATATCATTGGATTATAAATGGAGATGATATCAGAAGGGTGAGAGGAATGATAATAGAATGAAGAATTAAGTTTTGTCTTTGTTTCTTTCTCCACGCCCATCTGGATATGCAGAAACTATTTCCATCTCAAATAAATGAGCTAAATATTCCACATTCACAGGAGCAGATCTTGTGATTACACCACATCTTGATTTCAGTGGAACAATGGGTATCAGAAGTTGTGCTAAATGGGTCTTGATTGTCAGAGATGATCCCAATACCCTAGTTTTTAAAATTTATACTAATTTATTTTCAATAAGAAATACCTTAAAATTCAATAACAAAATTGAACATATATACTTTCAATTTATCAGCATGATCTTTCAGTATGGACTTAGAAATCCACGCTTTACTGCAACTTCAGATTTTTACAGTTTCTCTTCCAAAACCATTTGCAAAGAAGCAATGTTTACTCAGTGCAAAAAAAAAAGGGAGTCTAATCCTGAAGAAAGGAGTCTCCTCTGATGTAAATCAGAAAAAGTAATAGCACAAAATCCACATGAATACATCTTGGATTCCAAAAGTGTATTTTGCACTTTGTGTCTGTAAATTCTTGGACATACAGATGATACTTACCAACTCAAATCGTTGCTCAACTCAAATCTACTGCACTAGAGCTCATTTTAATAATGCTCACATGCAAACTCCTTCTAAAAAATCTTAAAATTACAGTATTCTATGTTAAACTATTAGGGGGAGGAAGGGTTTTCAGCTGTAATACAGTCATAAAAGGACTATAGATTTGTTTCTGCTAATGCCTCTACATAAATCCAAGAATTAAAGAAATTCAGATTTTAATCCACTGAAACTAAGCAGGAAAGCCTTCCTGCAAAGAAAAAAACGTCCAGGTCTCCTGCAGACATCAAGTTCAAAGGAATGACACTGTAAATGCCTCCTAGCAACGTAAAGATACTCATAATCCTCATCCTCTCTGCCTAACTTTAGCTTTTTTAATTGAAAAAGCAACAAATGCAAGCACCCTGATAAAAACAGAAACAGTTTATAAATTCATTTTTAAAAAATTGACTTAATTTTCTGTTTTTCAAGTATAAAATGAACTAATAATGAAAAGAATAAGCTCCTAATTTTCCAATAGGTCATATATGAGTCTCTTACCAAAAATAAAACTCAAATTTTAAAATATCTTTTTTTTTTCAGTTCTGTATTCAGAACAAAGTCACTGTGGTCTCTACATTATCAATTTAAAAGTGATAACTAGAAAAAATAAAAACTGGAACATCTGTAATGGTATGCAATATACTAAAATTGTTCACACTAACCTTAAATGTAAAAAAGAAATCTTAAATTAAAATCATGACCATTTTTATCATATATACCCACAAATAGCCATATTACGTATTTTTACCATCACACAGGACTGTAGGCAAATTAACAAAAATAACAGTTCCTTTATAAACTTGTTTCAACTCATACACTTTTTAAAAAGCAGCAAGCTTGCTTTTTCTATCTTTTTAGTCCCAAATTAGGACAGAAATAAGAAATAATCCTTTTAAACAAGGGCTAATTCTAACACACAGGTGATATTCCTTTCTAATGATAAAGTAAATGTTCTTTACATTGAACAGGCCATGCTCCCTCTTCCATGTAATTCACTGTCAGATTTCCCATTTTTCAGTGATTCCCAAAATCAGCCATTAATTTGGACACTTTTTTTAATCCCAGTGTATGTAAAATATTTTCCAAGGTGGCTAATAAAAATTACTTGTACTCCTTTCTTACAAACTTTAATAATGTTATATAACAACTGTATGGCCAAATTCAAGCGATTTAATACTTGGAAGTACTTAAATATTACCCTCCACAATATAAAAATATATTTCAGATACATTATATATAAATTGGATAGCATTAACCAGTTGTCTTGACATTAGGTATCTTAATCCACATTAGTCCGTTGTGATTGTGTTAGCTGGATAAGCAAACACTGTGGATCTCTAAGGAAGCATACTTTTCTAAGTGTTTCTTAATCACTCAGGAGTCTCAATTTTTTGAATGGCACATTAAATATGCAAAAATCTGTTCTCATTGACCAAATGACATAAGGAGGAAGAAGAACTTGGAAACACAGAAGTAAAAGACACCCCCAACTACTCACAGAAGGAAGTATCACAGGTATTTTCATAATGAATCTTGCTAATGGTCCCAAAGCTGCTATAGAGTAACAACTGGGGAACAGGGGGAGGAGTGGGGGGAATATAATCAGCTGAGCAAAATTTTAAGAGTTGGAAGTATTTTTTTACTATATAGAGCATGGAAAATGAAAAAAAAAAAAAAAAAAAAAGCAATTAAACAACGTAGCGATGACCTGTACTGTATAGGTAAGAAAGTCTGATAGATGCAGTATCAGATGATAAAACCACCCTCTCAGGAAGCTATTCTCATTTTAAGAGCTGTAATTTTTTTTTTCAATAGCTTTTATACTAGATGTGCTGTTAGCTCTCAAAATTAAACCCCATGCTGAGATGGTGAGCTGCATCCAGCTCAGTCATGCTCTCTAGAAAGCTGATGAGTCACTGCAGCGCCAGGAATCACTCTCTATAAGAGCCTTTCAATCCAGTTTGTGACAGTGGAATCAAGTAAATTTTTTACATCTCTTTTGCATATTTACTGATAGACTGGAAACTACTATGCAACATGTAACTTGCTAATGAAATCATCAGAAGAGGATAAATGAAAGAAATAGACGTAATATTCAAAGTAATTCTTTAGTTGACACTGGCTAGCTATAGCAAGCCCCTCTCCACGCACAGAGGAGCACTGCAGGAAAGAAGGATCTTTCGCTCTGCCCCACCCTTACTGCACCTTTGGGAACACAGGGGCACAGAGGGACTGCGTACTGCATACTTTCTTCAGAAGCTAGTGAACAAAAAGTTAGGATCCCTCCCACGTTACACAGGGGCCAGTCACACACATGTCCATATGAGGAAATGTGTTCCACTGCTCACAGAACTGCAGGCACTGGTTTGCCTACAGATTTGCAACCTTTTAAACTGTAATCCCTACCTCCTAGCAACAGTTTCTGTGAATGTCTTTCAAAATGTCTACTAGCAAGGAGACTGCACCCACATCTGGTACTTTACTAGCCAAACAGTCGGTACCCCACATGGAGTGTACAATGATCAAGTTTTGCCTATCTCTCCCTTAACAGGGCAATAGTTTGTGTGTGTATCTCTAATACTTTATGAAATTGGTAGAGATTTAAGTCTCTGAGAATTTTTGCTATAAGAAATGTTATATAGACTAACAAGTCAAAAATTACTGCATATATAAAAAACAGGAATTGATTGCCAAAGCCTCTTTTCTTCTGGAAACCAAAGAAAAAACAGGGAGGAAGGGTTTTGTGTTACCTAATAAGCAGTAAAATATTAGAATGGATGAAGTAGCTTATTCAGGTTGGAGTTTTTACCTCACTCTTACTTCAAATTATGCTGCTTTTTACTTCACTGAATTTAATTATTTGTCCTTCAGTCTCTGTTTTCCTTGAACAAATTCAAGAGATGCCCACATTTCTAAAGCCCTGCTGTTGACTGATGTGAACTTTACAGCAAACTTCCTTCTTTTGGACAGACCTGGGGAGGCTTATTTATCTATGTATGATGTCCAGTTCTGCAGGCCTTATGTTTCGTCAAACTAAACTAAACTTTCTGTAGTATGTTTATCTGACTTGCTGCAGTGCGTAACAGCTTCAGAATACAAAAATCATTACCCAAGCCCTAAACATGAACATATCAATTCTTTGGATATCTTGCGTATGGTACCAGTTATTTGTAGAGATGCTACAAAACACAGCCAGAACCCCAGTCCTCCTTCACTCACACAAGCATATGCCTACAATCCCCATCAAAAAGGTTCTTATAGGAATGGACCCCCATACTTCAACTCTATTCAGCCTGGTACAGTATTCAGGACCTACTTGTACAAGAAAATAATTGGTCAGACACGCCACTGCTGTAAACAGTGCCCTTCCACTGAGGCTCCGGTTTCTTCAGTGTTAAATAAAGGCAATTTATTCTCGTCAAAACCATAAAATATAACAATTTATAAAGTAAAAAAAATAACTCTTACATGACATTTGATTAATTCAAAACAAAACTTATAACAATGATCCTTAGATCTCTAATCTACTTTAAGCATTGCAAAACAAAGAAAACATTAAAAGCCTTGAAACCAACAGTAAAAGCTGGTGGAATCCTCTAAAGACTATCCATTCCATTAAACATTTCCATGCTTACCCATTAAACTTAATTTTCTTAAACTGTTATAAAAAATGTGCTGAGTTAGGGGAGCAAAAAGCAGTTAATAAAATTAACATTATCATTAGAAAGTGGACTTCAAACTGCATCTCCAACAGTGGTAAGCTATAAAAAGTGATGTTTGCTCTTCACTTCACTGACTGAATCCTGTCTTTCCTTCCCTTAGCTCAGTACAACTTAGGAGGAATTTCTTTGAAATTAACGCAGTTGCATGGGCTAGGAGAGCCAGTTGCACTGGCTGAGGAGAACCCTTGCACTGTCTTCATCCAGAAATGATTATGCATATTTTTAAGAATAAAGTATAATTACTAAATTACATGAAGAACCATATATTTTAGTTTTAAGTAACGTGAAAAACAGCACAAGCCTTTATTTATCAGGTTTAATATAAACTATTAAAAGAAGCTAACTTTCTTAAATGATCTGATTATCATAGCTAATTAGCCAGTGACCCAATCAACAATAAAACATCAACTTCTCTTTATATAAATTATAAATTTCATTAACTATAAGAGACCTCTAATGTTTTTCAACAATATCTTTTAGAAAGCATAGTTTCCTTTAAAACACCCCAAGTGTTACACTGTTCCAGCACTTCTTAAGCAGAACTCTAAAAGGTGAGAAACAATTATCAACTCCTGCTTAAAAAGTGGTACTGCAATGTGGTTCCAAGTTACATGACATTTGTTTATCTGAAGAGTTTTCACAGGCTCTCAGACCTAAAGAAGGTTTGGAAAGAAAACTGAATGGCATTTCATCCAATGCTCACAGAGATAAAAGGAACTCTCTCTAAAACGTGCCTGCATATTGTGCAATTAAACAAAAAAAATATATATTTGGTTAACAGAAAAATCTTGCCAGAAAACCTTCAGGTTTGCTCCTAAATAATGAGAAAATAAAAACAAACACCTGTAGGCTTTGATCTGGCAATAATTTAACAGTGCAAGAAGGCATACAGAGTGGGAGAAGCTCAAAACACAGTGATTGATTTCATGTCAATCCAGGCAGCCCAAATGGAAGAGAATTAAAAGGCTTTAATGAAATTGCATTCTACCTTTCCCCTAAATGAATCTTCGCTCATTTCCTGCAAAACACATGGAAAGTAAATCTGGATTACAGTGGGATTTCATTGCTCAGATTTCCAATCAGCTCAATATATGAAAGAAGGTTTTGGTTTGTCTTACAGGGAAATAGAAGCATTGCATATATCACACAACTATCTTACCTGAAATCTCCTTAGATGGTCTGTCTCTGTCTGTCTTGACTCCTGTAGCTTAATTATTTACTGTAATTCTAGCAGTTGGCAAAGAACCTAAATCTAACCATGTATCATCCAACTACTACTTTCAATTTTTAACTAAAATTTTGGGGGTTGACCCACTCTTCACTTTAGCTGATTACTTAGCAAATTCCTGATATGCTTTGCTTAACAGTATTACAGAACGAGTAAATTATTAAGAAAATTCAAGAGATGCATTAAAAGAGGGCTACTCATTAAAAAGAATCCTACTCTGAAGTAATGGCTGTCAGTTCATAGAAATACGATATTTTTTCTTTAAAATTTAAGAAGATTATGTGTTTCACTGATAAGTATTTTTAATTCTCAAGCCCAGGAAAGAAGGAAGTTTAGAATCAGGTAGACAGACACTGAGTGGGAGTTTTGTGTTTGATATTATTTGAGTACATTACCAACGGAAACCAGGAAAATTACACTAGTGCAGGATCATGATAAACACTGCAGCCCATAGGTTGTGCGCAGTATATATATTATACATATATATATTATATATATTATATATATATATATATATTATATATAGTATATATATTATATATATTATACTGTCAGCAAGGACTGCACTGGTATACTCATTCCCGTTTTCCTTTCTCCCCTCTCATTAGTCCCAAATCCTCTGTCCCTAAGAAAAGCCTCATTCAACATCTTCAAACAGTGGCTCTTCGCAGGGCAGAATCTTTTGGATGGGACTCACAGTCATTTCAACATGTACAGCTCTGCACAAGGGAGTGACTCTGTCTTGTGGCCTACAACAATGTCACTACATATCATCCCATGGACAGATGAAGTAGACTTGAAGGCAGTGTCTGTAAAAAGCACTGTATTATTAATTTGAAAATTGCATTATTGCAATATTTATTGGAAGTGCCTGTTTTTCCATGCCAGTTTGGAAAGAATAATGGCTGCTGTAGCTCTTCTCTACTTGGACTGATCATACCTATTCATTCGCTGGCTTCAGGTCATGCAAACATTCATTGTCATCTCTGATACATGATCTCCTTACATCATGTAGACTCAGTCTTAGAATACCAATCATTCTCAGAGACTAACAGAGACCTTTTAAAGGTAACAAATTTTAGTCCCATTGCCCTCAGTTGGATTTAAACTGATGACTTATAATTGCAGAGATTTAAAATATAAATCAGATTTGATATAACAGCTTCTGTGTTACAGCAAATCTTCTGTTCAAATTATGTTTCACCAGAATGGATGAATCAGCTTCCTTAAAAAAAAAAATCATTTAAAAAAATCTTCTCGTGTTAAGACTACCACAGAAACCTTAAAGTCAGTAGACTATGAGTTACTGAAAAAGGAACAATAAAATAGATATCAGAAATCAACCTAGCTGTCATCTTCTGGCCTCTTAACTCTATGTAGCATACAAAAATTCAAAAAATTAACTATGTATGTAATGAGAAGGAGCATCAACAGAAATGCTTGCACTTCTAGCTGCATTTCCTAGAATTTGGAAGTTTAGACCAAAATTATGATTTATCAACATGCAAAATATACAACCATTGATCACACACAATTTACACCAAACAATCTGTCTTCTTTGATACCATACATGAAGAGTGCTAAAGAAATAAAAAGATCCTCAGAAGCATCTACCAGAAACAGAAAAAAAAAATCAAACAGCAATTTAAATGTTGTTGTAAACTACATAGCACAGGAAGCCCTGGCCTTACAAAAGTAATTTCTTACTTTGCAATTATTTGTAGCAAAGCCCAAAGTCAGTTTAAGTATGTCAAAGCCTGAAAGAAGTGATACTGGCAATACTTTGTAGCTTGTACTAGTTTAATATAATTGCTAATAAAAAACAGTACCAAAATCAAATTATTTAACAATTTATGAAATAATCAGTATTATTTTAATACTAATACATTTGTTTCCTGGAAGATTTACATGAGCTCTACTAAAAGTAGCTCACCAGAGACCTAAGGGACATCAAAAATCAACAGTGGAGGAAAATTTACGTGATCTAAAATATATAGGTTACAGAAATATTAAATATAGTAGTTTTGCAAAGAATGTAGATAATATGTCATGTCTAAAGAGAAGGATTCTTTTTTAGAAAAAAAACCCAAGAGGTTTCTATGAATAATTTTATATTTTTTTTACATATATATATAAAAATTATATATATTATAAAAGTCCCCCTGGCACTGAACCATTAAGAACAAAAAAACTTCAAACACTCCCAGGTGCTAAATCCTCATCACAAACAGTAAAGCAGGCCTTCCATGTTAGATAAAGTAGGCTTATAACAGATGCTACATGGAATACTGTAAGAGTATGCAGATCTGGTAAGCCCTGCCAAACATTAAAGAACTCATTGTTCAACTGCAAAGTTGCCCTATTGATCTCACTTGCCCTCTGCAAACTGCTGAGAGCACAACATCCATCCAGTGCTTATGGTTTATAACTACATTTGAGTGTGAAGTGCTTTGATATTCCTCAAAATAAACATTAACATTAGTCTCATAATGCTTTCCTGATACTACACTTAATTAGGTAGCTTTTTGGATTCCATTTGCAATCTTTTCTGGTAACAGTTAATACATAGGCAACAAGGCCTATAGAGTAAAGATTGCAGAACCAGGTCCTACACTACTGCTAATTACAAGAGCAGTATTTTCACTCAGTTTATAAGTGGTATGTTTAATTTCAGCAAATTTGAGATTAGAGAAATAACATTATAATCATACTAGCATTTGAGCCAGAGCTCAGGTGAAAGAGTACTTCTAGAAACATCCAGCTCATACTGGAATACGCAGACACTGTCAACCTCAGATGTTCAAAAACATTCTGGAAACAGCTTTAAAAATAATGAGGATTAGAAAAGATAATACCATCTCCATCCTTTTTATTTTGACCCTTGAATTTGCGTTCAAGATTCTCTTATTGCCTTTTCTTTTCTTTTTTTTCTTTTTTTTTTTTTTTTTAAGGGAAACAAGAGTCTGGCATGATCTTAAAATTCAAGGAGCTGGAACTTAAAGACATCAAATATTTCAATATAACAATCACAGTGTGGCCAAGACTACCATTCAGAGATTTTACCAGTATCAGTCACCCCATTACTAAAACTATCCTGTTTCATTAGCACAGTTACTCTACTATGGAGGAGAGGGTAGATTGGGAAGAGAGGTGGGGAGAAAGCCAGCAGAGGAAAAGTTTTGCACTTCCACTGCCTACAGATTCTAGTTTAAGTTTTCCTCACCTTATCCTGTCATGTGTTTTGGAGGTGTCCAAAATACTACTTTTAAAACAGTACTGCAGCTTCCACCCAATCCAATGTAAAATAATAGTGCATAGGATTAACTCTCTGCCCCGTGTGACCTCCTTGGCTACAGCTTTTGCAGGGCTCCTGCTGCACATTAGCTATCTCCTATTTCCCAGCTCCTAAGTGGGAGCTGCTAGCAGCAGTTGCTGTATAATTACTTACTTGATTCTGTCTAAGGAGCTTAAACTAAGAGTTGAGCAAAGAAAGCAGATTAACAATTTGAATGCACACGTAAGAGACAGACACACACACACACGCAAATACACAGACACTATCAAGCAGGACTGCCAGGTCAATATGCAGGGCCCTGGAAATGTATTTCAGCCACTCTTACTCCAAAAAGAAAGGTTTCATGCTCACTACATGGCAATTAATTTGTGAAGAGGGGAAGACAGAAAGAGACGGGCTGCTGTTATATGCCAGGGAGAGGGACTGGAGCCACTCCATCCTCAGCAGCCAGATTAGTACCAGAGGAGGCAGCACAGCCACAGCGCTCAGCCTGCTCTGCCAGTCACATGCTCCCAAATGTCGCCTAGCAACAGCAAAGCCCAAAGAAAAAGTTCTCCCTCTCTCAACTTCAAATCTGTGTCTGAGACTGACTGAGGGAAGCTTATTGTGCTACAGACTAAGCATCTGTTTCTTTCTTATAGCCTCCCATAAATGACCGCACATCCAAGATGCGTGCAAACCTGTCCACAGCATATATCCCTACACAAGCAGAACGTGTCTGTACGCAAGTGCTGTAACTTGTGCACACCTAATTAAAAACAGCCTTAGACAGAATTTTAGCAGTTACCAAACTTGCTCTTGGAATACAGGTGAATTCTGGTCTGCAAAATCACATGCACACTTCAGTAGCAAGGAGGGCACAAGGATCCCCAGAAAAAAATGGAAAAAATAGGAAATCTCTGCAGTTATTATTTTGCAGGGTACCTTATCCAGAGATAATAAAGCAGTATTTACCACAAGTAAAGTTGCCCATTTATATCTCTATAAAACTGTCTATGAGTTTAGACCATGGAGCTGCAAAATCTAAGCTGCCCTCCAAATTTAGCAGCATTTATGTCCTGCAGTCTTGTACAACCAGAAAAAAAGTTCGTAGAAAAACATCCTGGGATAATTTAAAACCAAGATGAAGTGAACTTAAAAGACTCAGCCAGGTTTTGTAGTCTTTTTAAAGGCAGTGCTTCCTTTTCCTCAACAGAAATCAACTTCAAATGGCTCCTGTAAAGAGCCAACTCTTTCTCCTTAGTACTGGAAAGAGCCCCTTGAATCAGCTCCCCTATTAACCCTCTACTTTCAGGTACTTTAGTCTTTTTCTCATAGAGGCCCCCAGGACAGGGATGTGCTCCTCACAATGTGAGCAGGTCCCATTCAGGAAAGGTTGGAGCATAGTGCTTACCTTGGCAACTAGCCTGCATTATGCATGCAATGAATAATATAAGCACTTTGCAAGCAGTTGCTGCTCTTCCATCCATCCGATGGTGAGGTCCCATCTGGGCTGGGTTGTTCCAGCTCCTTCAGAAACCTGCTGCTCAACTCTGGGGTGCTGATCTGCACAGCAGCAACACAAGGAGCCTGGTGTCTTTTTCTTATCCTGCTAGTTGCAGAAGAAAGGCGTGTTCGCCTGTTGAGACATCGCGTTTTCTATAAACTCCCACCCTCCAGACATTGCATAAAGCTCTTTATACCCAGCAGCCCCGGAACTAGCATAAGGGAATCAGGCACTGCTCCAGGCCCTGTAGCCA
The DNA here is from genome assembly GCF_028389875.1 of Rhea pennata. Classification (NCBI taxonomy): domain Eukaryota; kingdom Metazoa; phylum Chordata; class Aves; order Rheiformes; family Rheidae; genus Rhea; species Rhea pennata. Next base: position 22,013,890 of record NC_084668.1, read on the forward strand.
CAGGCTGCCTCTGCCCCTCCTTCTACACTTTGCAGGAAAGGCAAGATGCTTCCAAGTCCCTGCACTTCAGTGATTTTACATGAGTCTGCTGGTATACACTTTGTATTTTGAGTAGACTAGGGGAATTTCAAACTGCAAATGAAACACATCCCAAAGGCATGCTTGAACCAAAAAAAAGTGCATTTGAAAACTGAGCCTTACAAGTACTTCACATAAAAAAACTTTTGTATAGCTATAGGATAAAGCTTTGAACTTCCATTTTTTTGTATTCCTCCTACAAATATTGCTAGAGGAAAACTGTTGGGATGAAATTTATTTCTGCACTTCCTCAGGAGATGCAATCAGTTTGATAAAAATGTTTTGGCTACGAATGCTTAAGATACCAGTTGAAGACACCTTACTCTAGTTCTAACCATCCAGCAGTGCATGTAGCACATGTGAAATGTCTGCCTATGTTTTAGGTATTGCTGCCATTTCAGGAATCATATACCTATTAACATGGGTAGAACAGTGCTTAACATCACAGAAGAAAGATAAAGATACCCTGATATTTCAGGTTGGAATGTAGTCTTGAGAAAAGGGAAGGCATTTTGGAGGCTTTGCTTGTAGGATCAGAAGTATCATGCAAACTGTGTGAAGCTACATAATGCTCAGAAATAATTTGCTATGTAAAAAATTTTGTTATGCCAGCTGTTCCTTTCTATGCATGCATGCACACATACATGTTTATGCAAACAATATACATGTTGGTTATAAGAATTATGGGAGAAAGACGGGTCTATTTATTTTGCAAGAAGTTTTGTCAGATTAATTTTAACAAACATTTTAATTTATAAATGCCACATATTATTTCTATTAGTTTCATGCCATAGTCATTACACTGCAATGGTTATTTGCTGACACTGGTGACAAAACTTGACAGGTATTTCCAAGTATTAACTTTTCTTCTTTTTGCAATGGACTGCAGTTTCTAGTAGTGGGTGGAGATGCTTGTGTTACTCTTGCAAAAGTTCTGGAGGAATGTATTGTTGTTTATTACCAGACAGATATTTTTCCCTAGGTCTTGTAGGACGCTAATCCCCCCCTAAACCTTTCCGTAAAGGTTTTCTATCTATCAAGCTAGGAAAGGGGGGGGGGGGGAGTAGAGTGTAGGCTTTTGCAAGGTTGTGATTTATGCAGGTTCAGGGCTGTTTGGTGTAGTGGTACGACACAGCACCGGGGTCAAGCCACAAGAAACACTGGGGGCAGATCAGAATATTCAATTAGCTTCCTGGCACCTCTGAATCACAAAGAGAGGATAAGATCTCTCCATCACAAGATCCAGAGCTGCCGGGCGAGGGGGGGAAACCTGCCCTCTTCAAATCTCTCTCCTCCCTCCCACCCTCTCTCCTTTCACTGTAGGAGAACAGTGCTTGAAACATTCCTTTCTGCACAGAAGGACTTTTCCTATTGTTGTTTTCTTTGTGTTTCAGTGTTGCCAACTTACTGGAATTCTTGTCGTGGTTTCACAGCAAGGCTCAGGCTGACCAAATGGAACCAGCTGCGTTTGTGTATGGGGCCGCTGCTGCTTTAATCCCCCAACAACACCAATGGGGAGAAAAGGAAGGGATCCTCAGAGGGCAGCAAGCAGATCCGTGCAGTACAGATAGGTGCCTGAAAAGCCAACACACAGATTAACCATACTTAATTAGAATGGGAACAGTTTGAACCAGTTCATGTCCCAGCAACAGGCAGAGAGAGCTTGGGAGTTGCACCCCCAGCTGGGAGCAGCATGTACTGTCCTGTCATTGTGTGTTGGGGGTCACTTGAATACAAGCTTTGGGAGGCTGTTCTGCTTCACTCCCACACAGCTGGCATCAAGAAAGGGTGCTCCTACCTCATTCAGCATTAACATTTCTACACACATGCGTTTCCCAGAGGGTGGTAGGTAGAGGGATTCTCTAACAGGAATGAGGGGAGACACTGTCAGTGATGCTGGGAAGTCCTATGCTGAGATGGTAGAAGGGTCCATCCTCCCCACTCATCATTCTTTGCACTTTGATACAAAAGAAATAATCAGCCAAGATGTCTCACTACCAAACAACAGTCAGTAAGGATCCAGCACAGGACAGTGCTGTTCTCAACAGTTTACTTCATCTAAAAACTCTCCCTCTTCCTTTCCTACTGTTTCATATCACCTAACCAAAGAGGCTGTGTCCTGCAGGGCCTATAGGACACCAACAAATGGTACTCCAATGAGACTGAGCTGGAAGAGCAGATCCAAACACCTCAAAGATTTCCCTTATCCACATCTAAAATTACTTGTGTGATTGTAATCTACCTCTCCCTCTCAGCTTCCCTCTTGTCTAAAAAGTCAATAGGTTCTTTTCTGAATGAACTAGATCTATGGGTTTTTAATTGACCTAGATATTGTTTCAGTTTCAAGAGGATACAAACTATATCTCCTAGAATTTTAGAAAGAAAAAACACTAGCAATGCAGTTGTTCACTGAACTCCAATTTTAATTCAAAATCTAGCTTGGGAACTGTGTGCTTGTCTTGTTTTTGCTGTAAGCAAGCAATCAAAAAAGCTGTTAAAGGTGTAATTTAGAATAAACAGCCATGTTGCTTACACATTAAAGATGCATGCTGACCAACAAAGTTAAAAATTAAAGATGTGATTTTTGACCAGAGTTCAGTACTAATTTATGACATCAGAACTCAGCCAATTTTTAATAGCCAGATAGAAACATTAAGGTTGATGTATTACTAGACAAAGACAAAAAGCTGATGGCTAAAAAAAGAATGAGATACATTCACTTGAATAAACAGCAGGTCAGATCTGCACCTGAATGTAAATTTGTCTCTTCTGAACTTTCTCAGGCTTAGGACAATTTGCAGAGGCTAAGAATATGCCCAGTTCATTAACCAGTAAAGCTGTAATTGCCACTGGCATTCAATAATCTTGTGGTCAGTATGTCCTTGGATAAACTCAGGTTTTTCCAAATAGAAAACATTTTATGTTACAATCTGTGTTTCCAATTTCACATGCAATTTTCATCATTAAATCCTATGCCATTAGCATGGAAAGCTCTTTTTTATTATTTTTAAGTCATCCTACAGCAATGCTATGTGCTCATGTTTTGAGAGAATATTGATACAACAAGGCATTCACATCTAAAGTAAAAATGACACAGTCTCTACCCGAAGAGTAGTCTCCAGCAGCAGCATTTCATTCTTTGGATTTCATCCATCTTTGCTGTTCTACCACATAAAGAGTCCCATTTATTAAACAGAACCTCTGCTTTAGAGCAACCTACAAGACATATGTGCATGTTAGAGACTTCCTTTCCTAAAGGGCTATTTATCGCAAAGAGGGGCTCTTGAGGCATTTTCCTTTTACCTTCACCTGAAGCACAATTGATTTTGCACCAAAGCCATCAGATTTCAGGGAGAGTAGACATAGTTCCCTGAAATAATTTGCATAGGGGCCACAGTACTGATGTGTATTTGCACTTTTCAACTTAATCTCTCCAGGAACATGTAGTGTGAGGAGGAATTTCCATAAATAGGAAGGTCAAGTTTTAGGGGAGGGGATGGAATTTATGTAGAGAGCCACTATTGATTTCAACTCCATGACAGAAGGAAGAGAAAAGCAGAAAACAGCACAGAGCTCACCAAGCTTCTTATACATGCCACTTCACATTCACAGTACTTAAAAGCAATGGCAGTTATTTGTCAGGGAGATAACTCTTCAAGCATTTTAAAAATCCACCCAACCTCAAACTCAGGAAAAGAGGGCCTTGGTTGGTGTGGCTCCTAAGCACCTAATGCATCTTCATCATCAGAGACATTTCTAGAAGACAAACACACTGGATCAAAGGCAGATCCCTAGTCCATGTGAATGTGAGAAACATTAAACGCAGGAGAAGTGAATGGTGCCAGAGGAGAAATCGCAACGTGAGGATTGCACAATGCACCTGGCATTGTGGCACAAGTTTCCTCAAGGTCTCCTGGTCAGCAGCACATGACAGCTTCTGTCTTTTAACCCGGAATTGTATCACAGTGACCTGGAACTCAAAAGAAGTGCATGAGAACTGTGCACTCTTTCGGTAACTCTTATTTAACAAGTGAAATTAACAGAGACAGGATCACAAAATGAACTTCCAAACATCCCCTGTGCTTTCACCCTACAGCACTGGGCCTGTGATGGAGTTTAACAACAGTAGTATGGAGATGAGAGAGTTTCCCTACCTGAAGGGTGGAAAGAAGGAGAAAGAGATCAAACAACTCCAAATCCACCCTTGCCACCATCCCTTTGGTTGGCACTGTCTGGTCCAGCCTGCATATCCATATGCCCTATACCGGAGACAAGGTCACAAATCCAGCACAGAGAACTCTTGCCCCTGGCTACATCTCTGGGCACCAAAGTTCTTAGTACTTGCCTTTCTGCCAGTAGATTTCTTTTCCACTGTCTCTCTGAGGAACGGAGCTTCTCATTTTTGCTCCAGTACCCTGGCCCTTCAGTGCCAGCTCTTCCCTGCTAGAAGAAAAAAGATGGAATTTGTAGCTGAAAAGGAATGAGAAGCAAAGAAGCATTTCCAAATGACTTGTTTTCTAAAAACCTGTTAGGATACTCATAACAGAGGATTGGAATAACTCGCAATATCCTTTGCCAGAGAAGTTTTAGCGATGCTGAAGAAAAAGCAAGACTGAAGTCCTCGTCTTCCTGACGTTTTTCCAACAACTTTCCTTCCCACTGCCATCCAAGTCTCAGCAGCATTTCAAATATTTTAACCATAATCTGTGCATCACTTCCTATGCAAAAAACTAGCTGAAGATCTGAGGCACTTTATGGACAAGAGCTAAAAAAAATCCAGAAAAAAATTACCTAATCTCTTCTCAGAGAAAAATCTGAAGGATAAAAGGCAGGGAAAACAAAACAGTACACCATTCACCTTGGCAGTTGCTAGAAGCAAATCCAGAAGTGATGTTATAAAAGATAACATTGAGCAAACCTAGCAAGAGATAAAATTATTATTCCTTAATATATCATTCAAGTTAGCCTATCCCACAAGTTACTTTCATTCTTACTTCACACAGAGTTCAAAAAGTTAATTACCAAAACGGCAACAGTATCTACTATGTGTCATATGTTAAATTATCTATTTTCTTTGGCGTGGGGCAGGAGCTTTGGCTTATTAATACCTTATTAATAGTCAATTTCAGCTGTGTTCAGATTAAATATCTTTCAAAGCGGGACTCTCACATGCTAAGAACTGTTACCTCCTGTTCCTCTAACAGCCAGAATGAAATGCTCCAGAGATCCCAACAGCAGTCCTTCAAAAGCACCTGAGAAAAGATAAATAATAGTCGTTCAGATCAGTGGCATATTAATTCGAATTCCAGGCCAAAAATGAGGTTCTGACATTAAGCAAAAGAAAACATGGTTTAGCAGCAGAGGGTTTGCAGATAATAGAATCTTATAGTTTTGATATATATTTCAGAGCTAGAGATTAACCACTGCCTACTTAATGTAAAAGCTGAAAATATGGTCTTACTGCATGAATTTTGTAAGTCTTTACACTAACTAAAGAAGATGATTAGAAAGCAATAGGCCTATGAAACAAAGTCTTTCTGAGAACAAAGATATTTAGTGCATGACAAAAAATATAGCTGCCCCCCAGGACCTGGTGCATACCAATCATTTAGCTGTATATTGAGATATTTACTGTATGAATGTTTGTTTTGTTTAACTGGCAATTAAATGGAAAAAATAAGAATGAAAAAAAAAAAAACAGAATAGCTTAAGATAAGTCACATTTTAGGATTTCTTTAGGGATCAATAAGGAATAATACTCAAAGTGTTAGCTTTGAAAATAGTACCTGATTCAGCCAACCTGCAAAACTACTCTGACAAGAAGAGACCAAACTCATGAATGCATGAGGTCAAGAGGATTACAATAATTGAAAAAAAACAACCTCTCTCCTCCTTGGGGGACTTGTTCACAGGAATGAGATATAGGACAGTTCAGTGAGCACAGACTTTGGCAAGCAGGGTAACTGACTTGAGAAGTCTGCCCTTCCCCCTTTATCCATCTTCCCTCTGAGCTGCAGCATTGCAATTCACCCTCCCTTTTGTCCCCTCAGTTTTGCAGGTCTTCAAGAAAGAGCTGACTGCTATACCTGACTTAGAGCACCATACCACAAATGGTCTGAGAGAGCTCCAATCAGCAGTAGGTGGGGAGGCAGCATTCTTAAACTGACTTTACTGCTTATGCCAGTATCTCATCAGACTGTACCCTAGCTGAGCTATCACCAGGAGAGCACACAAAGCTATTTTTATAGCTATTTTACAGAATAGAGCATTATGAGATAAAAGTTGGCCATCAAAACACAGTTTAATGGCTGTTTTGTATTGTATTGTTTTGCATTTTGTAAGATACCTAACTGAATTCCTCCTTCTTCTCATTGCTCTTTCTTGCATATAGAAGTTATTATTACTATATAACAACAATAACATTTCCAGAATTTCAGTTTTTCCTGATTAGGCTACTTTTAAAGACCCTAGCATGGTAAAGGGTACCTCCTGCTGTTTTACTCTTTGAAAACAGGGTGATCAACATTGCTCAGGATAAGATCTTAAATTATACGCAACGGGAAAGTTACTTTTATGGTGCTTAACTTAAGAAGCTTCAGATCCACAACACTTCAGTTTCTAGTGCAGCTGTACTACACTGTAACATGAAGTGCACAATCAAGAAACTATTCTTTACCTATTTTACCCACATTTCCGTGGGAACAGCTGTTTGCAAGTTTGAAAAAATGTATAAGAACAGAGCCGTACAACCCAGCCATTGTAATTGCTGCTCTCTTAGAAGGCTTTGAGGGGTTGTTCATTGCTTTTTTTCTTTAAGATAAACAATTGTGCTTAAGTGTCATTGTAAAGTCAGAGTGACAAGCCAATAGAAGTAAATAGCAAGTTACATGCCATATTCTCCTAGATATAAAAAACTTGTTTTGTTCTTTAGGAATGACTGTTTAATGTTTAACTTTTCCAGAAAAACTAGAGCTGTATGTCTGTGCCAGATAGTTTGAGACACTAAAGAAAATGCCTTATGTCCTCATGATCCTTTGTGGATCTTTTGTGTACCTGATTAGGTACAACAGAAGAGCCAATTAATTAATTTGAAGGCTATGAGCTTGAACCCTCATATTGAATTAAAAGTTTTATTTTATTCATATTGTAGTGTTTTAGTCAAAATACTCACCAGAAATAATTAAGAGAACAAGTGTCATATCTTATATCTCTGAATTATTAAGCTGAATACCTAGTTAATTATTGCACAACGGAAAAAGGAAGCAGGGAGTCAACAGTCCTGATATATTAATATTGCCATCTACCTGTGAAAAGTTGATGGGTGATCAAGTACATGCTAATAAATGTGCCTTCCATTCCTAAAATGTTCAGACTAATTCCACAAGTTATAAAGTTTTCTTCTGGATTACAAAAATTCTAAGTTTTGGGACAAAAGGTTAAACTCTGGGTCTCTTACACTAAGGAGGGAAAACTCCAAAGTCCAGCAGTTTCAGCTGACATTTAACAGCAGTAAGTCACCAGCTCCTCTTAGCCGTTACTCAAGCATTACTTAGCGAAATATCAGATGCCCTGATCTATTGCAGGAAGAAAATAAGGTGTTTTTCAAGAGAAGGTGATAAAAAACATGGATGACTTTAGAAAATATATATTTAGTTATCCTAGCAACAAGCAAGAAGTCACTGTAGTCAACGGTTACTTTTCAAGTCAACCTTTCAGGCGATCAGTCTCCTGAATTTTTATTAGCTGCCATTTCTGAATGGTCTTCCAGGCTTGTCAACCTGAAAAGCAACGGCATGTACAGCAATGATAAAGTTCTCATTTAAAAAGCTGTTGTCATCCTACAGGCAAACAGATAAAAAAGCATTATATTCCACTGATGATTCTAATAGCTGCAAAAGAGAAAAACTCTGCTGAGCCATGTTTATCCTTTCCAGTAGAATTAGAGATCTCTCTCTATATGCAGCAATCAAAGAGATCTAGTGAAAATTCAAGACAGACGTGTACATCCTCAATAATTAACACAGGCATCCCATCATCCTTGTATTACGATTTAGTCATATCTGTTCCTTTATGCATGTTACTGCCAATAATCACTGTTGCTTTCATCCTATTTAGGCTTTGGACAGCTCTCACAAACACAATAATACATTAGCTTTAGAGGAACTTTTTCATCTTTTAAATCAGTTCAGGAAAACTAGCTCCAACAAAACTCTTTACAATACATTCAAAATACACAAAACTTTTCTCTTGTTTTACTTACTAGCCAACTCTTCCAAACATCATTAGATTGCAACTATTTCAAAAACTGAAGTATTGACGACCATCAGTAGAGATTCAAAAGAAAATATATAATCTGTTATCACCAGCTCTCTTCTATTCCTGCACCAAATGATTTTTGATGAGATAGAACATTAAAGTTAAATTTTGCCACAACACCAAAAGCCATTTACTGTTCTCTCAAAGTAAATGAGGCTCTTCCCCTCATTTCTGTTGCTATACCCTCACTTATCACAGTATCAGGATTTTTTTTAAACTGCCATTTCCTTCTCTTTCCTTCTTTCCAATCTCTTCTTTGTTTTCCTAATATCGCCTTGCAGACATTAACTTGCTTCTTTAAGGATTAAGTTACAAGAGGCAGCAAACAGGACTGCAAAGAAAAAGATAATGTAATCATAAGTGTAGTAGGTCCTATTACACTTTTTACAGTACAATAGCCATTTCTTACCTAGACTCACATATTAAGTTACAGTACAAGATATAAGGTCAGATTCACAACTATGAAGCACCTGGTTAGAGCTGACTTCTCACTATAAAATCTTCATACAAATCGAATAAAGATTAGGGTCAGCAGAGCAGATCCTACTCCAAACCACACTTAGACTGCATACTAGGCAGAAATAAAGGTACAGCACTATAGTCTCTATATTTTCCTAGTTCCAAATGATCTCTAGACAACTATATATATGATAGAGCAATTTGTTGACTTAGTTAGTATGCCAGAGATATTTAAAGCTTCGTAAACCAGGATTATGAAAGAGCAAAACAGTGGAAGGCTAGGGATTTGGGGATAGCATTCAGTTTTAGTTTGATTTTTAGGTTTTAACAGTCTCATAATCAGGTCATATTAGAAGAAAGCTACTCAATATATCATTTTCTCTTGGATTTGGTTAATGGTTAAAAATATAAGAATAAGAGATTTCCGTATTATAGAATATCTTAAGTCTGCAAAAGAGAAATATTATTTTGGAGATTTAAACCTGTACCATCTGACCATCTCTGAAAGTCGGTAACTGCAGTCAGTGCCCTCAATTATATGCTACAGGAGAGCAGATAACTTTTCATAGCAAAAGAGGGTTCTCTATGGGTCATATTTTCAAACTCAGGCTAAAGAATCTGCTATCATTACTGCTCATGTTGCACTTTTTCTAAATATAGAGGGCATAAGGATATTCCAAGTAACACTTTTCATTAAACTAAGTATCTTTAAGCCTAATCATATTTTTGCAGTGTTCCATCCAATTAACTCTTCATCCTAATTAGACCTTTGGGTGCCACTATCAAATAAGCATGAAAAATTATTCATCACTGTTTTATTCTAAAAACCTGAATAATACCTGCACTAGAAACCAGTATTTTAAGTAGTCTAGACATAAATATACTTTGATTTTTATACATAGGCATGCCCAGATTTTAAATATAAAATGTAAATGTTATCTTGTGCTCTGGAAAACACAATAAAGTATTAACTGATGCTTGCAGTCTACTTAAACAGTAATGATAAATGATTAAACTATTCTGCTACCACAGCAATTGCTGGCTAGAGGTTTCATCCATTTCTGTTCAAGATCTCCAGTGCTACATTTTAAATAACTATTAGCAGGATCTAAAGAGCAAATAAATGTTTGTCAGATAGGAAAATCCATTCAGCACACTAAGACTTAATTCTGGTCTGATTTCACTATTTAAAAACAAGCTCCAGAAATACAAAATATTGTGGAACATTTGCAGGGGTTGAGGGAGTCACACATTCTTTTTCCTTTCCTTCCTTTTGCTACTTCTCTTTAGTGGTATCCTTCCCACCAGCTGCAGGGCAAGACACAATCATCACAAGCACTGCTTACTACGCACATCGTTGCTACAAACAATTCTGGAAGGCAGGAATATTTCATGCAGTTATTCAAAGTTTCCTCCTTGTGTTTGTTCCATTTTTTATTCATCAAGAGAAAGAGGTGGCAAATGTGAGGCTGACTCATTGTACAAGCTAAATTATACTAGTAAGTCATATAGAAAAGATCATAGAACTAATTCAGTATTATTATAGATGATTTGGGGAGGGGAGTCAGGCACTACCTGGTGCATCTTTCACCCTACCATCCACAGTCGACATTCCCAACTGTGTTCAGTCTAAAAATGCTATAGCATGAAAACTCTCATCTGAAGTTCCTAATTAGAAGCTTGCCACTGATTTCACTATCTACAGGAATTCTTTTTGTTACATTTTTGCTATATTGCTCTTATACTTTTGTTTACTGAAGCACAAAATCAGTTGAGAGGGCTCTATCCTTCAGTGCACCAACAGTACAATTCAATATCTTCAGGGACTTGGTCATACATCATTACTCTTCTAGCACCTCAGTAACTCATTGTTCAGTTTAGAATCTATTCATAGAACGAAAAGGCCAAAAGTAAATACCAATAATTATAAACAATTTGATTACACTAAATACTTTTGGTGGTTTTATCACACAATGTTATCAAATATTCCCTTTTTTACTTTAATGCCATTTTCATCTTTATTTTTGCATTCTCCTATTTGTCAAGCAAAGCAGAGATCTTAGGAAAACAGGTGACAGCAAGAAATATAAAAAATATACTTGCCAGGAGGATGAGAGTAAAGATCTGTGAGCAACATTAGCATTTACATTTTCAGACTACCTACATTGGCAATACTAAAAGTTTACTGAATTTGGTTTTAGATTCTTCAAGCAATTTGTCAGAATTCTTTCAGATTTTAGTTGGGATTCTTTAATATTTGGTCTAAACAATTTTCCACAGGGAATGAATGACAAAACAAAGGAGTCTAATGAACCCTTTCTGTGAACTCTTTTGCAGCATCAAAATAAAGCTCAGTTTTGCATGCCGATATGAGCCCTATTTTTCTTGAATTTGGGAATATATCTTGTGAAATGCTGGAAGCTGACTCAAATTCTAAACACACAGTCTGCTCCTTTCCTCAGTAAATTTCTTCAGGTGAAAAAGTAGGAGATGGTAGGAAGGAAGCCTGGTTCTTATAATCTTATCTCAGTCCTCCTGGAAGGAGTTAGAGCTGAATGAAGATAAGGGATGTTGAGTCACATGTCTTTTCTGCCCTAGAGTTCTTATCACGGATGGGGAATGATCCCATTTCTGCGATGCCAATTTTAAGCTACTGCATTTCCAACATCTCTACAAGAGTTGCTCCTGATCTGCACAAATACGAATAGAATCAGAAACAGTCATAACATTTAACTATGACAGTTAAATTAGGGCTGGCACCTACTGCCACTGCAAAGCCAAGTAAAAAAAAATAAAAGCTATGTTTGGCCTTTGAAGTGATCTTTTCTGCAGCTGCCCCTGGCTAAAATGGTTTAGGGGGCGGAGAAGGATTTTTTCCTGATCTCTGAGGTGACATTTAACAGGCCTCAGAAACAGACACGGACTGCTGCAACAGTCTACTCAGGAAGGCCTACAGCTTGAATGACTTCTGAAAGTGCATAAAATTCAGTGCATTTAACACCTCCTTCTCTGACAAAGCACTTCTTCCTTCTTGACTTTATCTTCCTCTTAACGGTAACCACTACCAAAAGAGCTGAGGTGGACCAAATACCTGACACAGTGAAGACTGTAGCAAAGACAGTACACAGTATTTAAAGAATCTTTCATAATAATCTTTATAAGCTTTGCAAATTATTCCTGCTTTTGTTTGGATCAGTAACTGCCTCAATTATGCTACAACATGCTTTATAATATACAACAATCAGAACAAGTTACGTATTTTTAAAAATTCTTCTACTAGAGCTTTGTATGTTTGTATAGAGTGGCAATGGGAAGGCTCCAGCCAATAAAACAGATCAAGAGCATGAGAAAAAGAATAGAGGGAACATATGGCAAGAGCCACTGCCTGCTTCTCAGAAGCTCACAGTTATGGTGGAATCCAAGAGTGATCTGCTGGCCCTTCACCCACAGCAACAGCAGCAGCCACTTGGCTTGATAGTTTTAAATACAGACACTGCCTACTGCCTGTCTGTTCTTCTAGCTACAGCTTTCACCCCACTGTTGTCTCCCCAAAAACCTACACCAGCAACTTTTCTTTCCTAGCCCTATTTGGCTCCATATGGAGGAGTTTCCAAAAGACCAGCCCAGTTTGGGAATCAGTGTAGAAGAGGTTTTCAAGCCAAGGAAGCAAGAAAATTTAAGATTCACAGCTTTGCAGCAAGAGCTTCCAAACTTAGGTTGTTCAGGTACTACAAGTGATTGCTGCTTCTTTGTCTAGGTCAGGCTTCACAAGCATGCAGAAATAACCATATTAACATTCCTTTGGATGCAGCCTCAGTGTATCATCCATCTTTTCCCGATCTCCCCAGCTACAGCCTAGAAGCATCACTGCAGAACTCAAGAACTTATACATGCATGTGGTACTTGCCATTATGTAGTTCAGGGAAGTGAACTTTGAACCACATTCTGTCCTACAGCATTTCGCTCACACAGACACACACGAACACACACACACACACACACCAACATCCCTAATTAATATCTCCACAAAGCAATGTGAAGTGATTAAATATTCTCCATAAAAAACACTTATCTATAAGATATGTACCTGCAATTCACCTATCTGCATAATGAACTGCCTGGTTAGAACATAAAAGATGCAAAGATGATGCTCTGGAATTCTGCTTGCAGAAGGTACTTTGATGTTCTAATATTCAAAAACATGTATCTGAAGTTAACACAGTTCAAAGCATAGTATCAAGAATATAAAAAACACACCATAAGGAAAGTTTCTTTATTTTAACTATGAGGAACATCCCTTCCTACTTATGTCAGCTTTGTCAAGACCACAACCTCACCTATTAGAATGCAAAGTTTCATCAGAAAAAGCCTTCCTGAAAATGAAAGCAAGGAATGAAGATAATTTTAAAAAGTGGGGAAAGGAGCACAGTGTTAGGCTATCACTGGATCTCCAGGAAAACAGGAAAGGTGAGCTTGAAATTTGTTCCTTTTGAAAAACCTCCAAAATTAACTTTGCTTAACTAGTATTGATTGCATGTATTGACTGATATTATTGATAACATTTGATGATTTTTTTTGAAAGTCTTATTATTTTGAGGTTCAAGCTCCTCAGAAAAATGTACAGAAATTAATCAAGTTTAGCCATGAAAACATTACAGAACATTTTTGGATCAGCATTTTAATTTCAGCTGAATCACTAACAGTCTTAGCCCCATTCATTCACAGAACTTGGCAGAACTTACTCACTACTTTTTGATGTTCCCTGAAGTAATTTTTTTAAAAATCTCCTTGGTGACTATGTTTATCTTAGATAAACCCTATCTACATTATCTATAGCCCAGGTGGGGATACAGATAATGGAAGGAAATGTAATATATCTTTAGACATTTATTGTGTATGGAATATACAAAGCTCAATTAAGAATAAGATGCTATGTTTAAAAAATGCTGTATTTTCTACAGTGCAACAGAACAATTGAAGCTTTTCAACTGGTTATCATAAGAGAAGGCTGGAGGTCTGTTACATGAGGGTAATTCAAAAAGGGACCAAGTTCTTACATAAAGGAAGAGTGCATGCAGAGGGTAGTAAATATATGAAACAGACTAACTTAACTAATAAAGCCCACATCGCAGCCATTCCAGGAGGCAATGGTGTTCACACAGATGTCATTCCCCCTTTTGTCTACAGCAAGGGCACCTCAGGCAGCCCACACTTCATACAGATCAATACTTGCTTAGCAGTGATTTATAATAGCATTCCACATGTCAAAAAGGAGGAAAGATCAGCTGTTTCCATCCACATCTTTCTGATCCATAGGTGAAGCATAATTCCTAAACAGAGCACTCAATAGAACGACGACGAAACAATAAAACCACCATATGACTTTTGTGGCTTTCTGAAGTGAGTAAGTGGCATTACAACCATAAAGCTTTTACTCCTGCAAGATAGATCAATTTCCTGAACTAAAAAAAAAAAGAAAGAAAGAAAATGCAGAAGTCTTAGCACTGATATTAATAAACTGGCTCTATCAGTCATTTCAAAGCAACTCTCTGCAGCCTCAGCAATGCACACAATACGTTTGTGCTTGAGTCAAGATTGACACCCAGTGGCCAAATCTTCTAACTGATTTTCTGTACACTAACCTGATTTTTAAGAACTGATATTTCAGAGTTTCTATAGCATAATTTAAATCAGATAAAAATTCACACAGTAGATAAATATAAACTTCTTAGAGGCATTTAAAGAAATGAACAAGTCAGATATTAAGTGCACATGTATAGTGCTGCAAAATAAGTTTTAAAAGCCACAGGCTCTTAAAAATGTGGATAATTTAGTCTTAATTCTGAACTCACCTTGAGTAATCTACAGGATGCTTCATAGTTAATACTAGCTGTACTAAAAGGAGAGGAGGAAGACATTTTGATACTAAAGCACTGTGGTATATGAGCTGCTTCAGAATGGATACCTATTTCCTGCAACTTCCTAGTTATCCTTTTTACAAGAATTATGAATGGTAAGCACTGCATTAAATTCAAATATTAGTGACTGATTAATGACTGATTTCACTTGATGCAGCATAAAATGACAGGTTCTAGATACTCAACTTCAATCTAACTCCAAGAGAAATACTTTGGGGGGGAATAAATAGAATATAGAACACAATTAAAATGAGACTCCTACTTGCAAAAGATGAGTTTACTTTCTCTATCTCTTGCTTCATTTATTTCAATATCATCAAGATAGTAATAGACAAGTCTCTTTTGATTGGGGGAATATCATTCAATCTAACTCAGAGATAGGTAAAACATGCATTTGTTTTGGAAACCCTTTCAGAGAAAGAAGGCTAATTTTTTCCTCCCTCAAAAATGGCCACAGTTATGCCTGCAATCATAAGTTACACCAATTGTTTTATAATCCTTTTCTTTCATCTAAGCATTTCTGATTACAGCTAATTTTTCCTCATACAGAGATTTTCTGTATATTAAGTGAAAACCCTCAGAACATGCTTTACATCCAGCTTCATGCTCAACATTTCCTTCCCTTGCTCCCAACAATTTCTTTTTAATTAAGGAGTAGCATTTACGAGTTGAAAGAACCCATGTATGGCTTTCGTTTCAAGAAGTTCCTGTATTTGAAAATACATTATTTTATAATTACCAGCATTTGCACTTTTCTGTTGGAAACACAGGAGTGAGGGTTGATGAAGAGAGTTTTAGGAAGAAGTATTACAGAAAAAAAAGTTTCAGTTTCTGATATATCAGAACATAAATCATAGCACTAATACATGTCAAGAAACATGAAGACTGTTCGTGCCTAAAGGGAAGATACTAATTGCATTATCTCTAGGACCAAGGATGGAGTTTTAAACAAGACTCAACTGTAACCTGCCCAGACAAAATACTAGCTAGCACATTCTTCAAGTATATAAAGTATCAGCATTAGTTAGTCTAACTCTACACGAAATCTCTTAAAGATGGAACTAGCATACATTCAAAACATTGGCCAACTTTTCTTTGCTCTACTCCTCAGTTAACTTCTGCAAGTGCTTCAGTTCAAACATGGAGAAGTGGAGTACAAATCTAAAGCCAAGACTAACTGATTGCGAAGCAGCGCTTACTTTGTTTCATTAACACAGAGCCAAGTGCTCAACACTGCTCTTTTTCTGGTACAACCAACTCAAGTTTATGCTCCTAAAATACAGTTAAGGTTGAATTCAAAAAAAACCCAAAAACATTATATTGAGTGGAAAAATCCAACACTTTCAAATGGGGTGTTAAATACCTCCATTTGTCATCAATCCTCTCCAGAAATCTAAGTGAACTGTGCTTTTCAAATGCTTATTATATGCTTATATAAGCTGTGACATACAGAAGGAACACAGTTTGAGTTAGAAATCTAGATTTTTTTCAATTCGAAGAGTGGTTTCCTAGTGCATGAAGAGATTCTCACCATCTTGTAAAGTTTTAGTACAATACATGAATGTAAGCTTTTCAGAAAGCTTCTGGGTTTACATCATTATACAAACAGAATCTTTGTATGAGGAAAGATTTTATAGACATCAACTTCTTCAGCAGGACAAATCATGTATAAGGCCTACTGTGGCCAATGGTCATATCCCCCTAACACTGAACAAGAGACTTGTTTTACTCAGAGACTAGCTGTTTGACTATATTGGGTTAAAATACAACTTCAAGTTTATGTGAACTTTGGTAAGTAACTGAAGAATATAGTCTAACATCAGTTAAGATTTAGCATTTTAACAAATACAGTGTTCTTGTACTCCAGTGTAAACCGAGCTAAGGTTACTATTTACCTCAGGATGGTAAGCTGGGTTCTGAGACACTAGCAGTAAGTTCCTTCCTTACCACATGCTCTGTCTTTGGTAAATCCTTAGCAGCAGAACCCTTCAGTATGGTCAGCAAAATACAGCAGAGTGATGCAATTATCACTTGGCTGTCATGGCAAGAAGGAATTATTTCACTAACAATATTGTCAGTGCAGTGAATGAATTCAATCCCTAAGGCAGCACACACCAACAAGTGTCTAACTATGGCTGCACAAGGTTCCAAAGTCTAAGGCAGGAGAGTAGCTTCAGTCCAGCTAAGTCATGTATTACCAGCTAGAACACCAGGTGTAGTATACCCTACAGTCATTTCTTTCAAAGGTACCCTAGTATTTCTAGTTTCCCATTATGACCAGTGAAAACTTCAATAGCCCGGAAGAGCTGAGACAAATATGTCTGGATTTTGAGTTTGAACTAGTTAGTCTTCCTCTGACAGTATATCCATTCCAAGAATAGCAATAATACCTTGAGGGGATCTATAATCCTATTTAGAGAAGATAATGTAAAATAAATATTCTTTCAATACCATGTTTAGATGTTATATCAATGTTGCACACAATGCAAATTATGAAATGCAAGTTGTTTGACATGCTGACATGCAAGCTTCTCATTTGGACAGTAATACAAGAATGTAGATATGGCACAAACAACAGGTTACCTGGAGAAGTTTTTTAAAGGAAAACCCACACCACAATACTATAAGCCTATAGTGCTAGGGTCTGCAACTATCTGTACCTCACGTGGCAATTAGAGTACCTAAAGTCATACTAACCTTCAGGCTTCCTGGTGGCTTGTGTTTCTAATCATGAAAAAGAAAATGTGGGTGAAATCTCTTCTTCAAGTTGTGCTTATATAGATTATTTAATGTTTGGCTTACGTACTGGTAAAGACATGTCATCACATTTTAAATTTCACTTAAACTGACTGAAATATTTTTATGCATTGTTAAAGAAAGAGGATATATCATTTTATCATATGGAAGAGGCTTACTCATTTTTTTCTCCTCTGGCATATGGCACAAACAAGCCTACAGCTTGCTCAAAACATTTATTTGGATTCGGGAGCCTCAGCACTGATAGCTGCAACCCTAATACAAATTTTAAAAAGTTATTACTGAAACAAGAATACTGATGAAGTGAACCCCATCATCATTAGCATCTTGATTTCTACAGCAGTTCTGATATTCAGAAATTAAGGTCTACACAGATTTTTACCTAAATACATAAATACAAAGGATTATAGCATACTTTATTTAAACAATCAGTTGGGTATACAGAAGCATTAATGTTCTTCCATAAGCCTATTCTTACCTGAACAATGCTTTTCTTCACTACAAAAATCCTAGTTATCATAGAATCATAGAATCAGTAAGGTTGGAAGGGACCTCTGGAGATCATCTAGTCCAACCTCCCTGCTCAGCAGGGTCACCTAGAGCATCGTAGACAGGGTTGCATCCAGGCAGGCATTGAAGATCTCCAGAGAAAGAGACTCCACAACCTCTCTGGGCAACCTGTTCCAGTGCTCCGTCACTCTCACAGGGAAGAAATTACCCCTCACATTCAGGCAGAACTTCCTGCGGTTCAACTTCTGCCCATTGCCTCTTGTCCTGTCACACGGGACAACTGAAAAGAGTTTGGCCCCATCCCCTTGACACCCTCCCTTCAGGTACTTGTACACATTGATAAGATCCTCCCTCAGTCTTCTCTTCCTCAGGCTGAAGAGGCCCAGCTCTCGCAGCCGTTCCTCATAGGGCAGATGCTCCAGCCCTCTGATCGTCCTTGTAGCCCTATGTTGGACTCTCTGCAGTAGCTCCATGTCTCTCTTGTCCTGGAGAGCCCAGAACTGGACACAGTACTCGAGATGAGGCCTCCCCAGGGCTGAATGGAGGGGCAGGATCACCTCCCTCGACCTGCTGGCAACACTCTTCCTAATGCACCCCAGGATGCCATTGGCCTTCCTGGCCACAAGGGCACATTGCTGGCTCATAGTCAACTTGTCATCCACAAGCACTCCCAGGTCCTTCTCTGCAGAGCTGCTCTCCAGCAGGTCAGCCCCCAGCCTGTTCTGGTGCCTGGGGTTATTTCTCCCTCCAAGACTCTGCACTTGCCCTTGTTGAACCTCATGAGGTTCCTCTCATGATAGAAGGCTATCAGATTGGTTAAGCAAGACTTCCCCTTGGTGAATCCATGCTGGCTACTCCTGATCACCTTTTCCTCCATATGCTTGGGGAGATGACATCCAGAATGAGGTGTTCCATCACCTTTCCAGGGATGGAGGTGAGGCTGACCAGCCTATAGTTGCCTGGGTCCTCCTTCTTGCCCTTCTTGAAGCCTGGAGTGATACTGGCTTTCTTCCAGTCCTCAGGCACCTCTCCAGTTCTCCAGGACCTTTCAAAGATGATGGAGAGCGGCCTGGCAACAACATCCACCAGCTCCCTCAGCACCTGTGGGTGCATCCCATCTGGGCCCATGGATTTGTGGATGTCTAGCCTGCCCAGAAGGTCTCTAATCCTTTCCTTCTCAACCAAAGGAATGTCTTCCCTTCTCTGGACTTTCTCCCTCACATCCAGGCTGCAGGATTCCTGGGGGCTGCCCTTAGCAGTGAAGACGGAAGCAAAGGCGTCATTCAGTAATTCTGCCTTCTCCGTATCCCTTGTCACCACGGCCCCCATCCCATTCAGCAGCGGGCCCACATTTTCCCTAGTCTTCCTCTTGCTGCTGATGCATTTGGAGAAGCCCTTCCTGTTGTCCTTGGTATCCCTTGCCAGACTCAATTCCAACTGGGCCTTAGCCTTCCTCGCTGCATCTCTGCATACTCTGACTACATTCCTATAATCCTCCCAAGTAGCCTGTCCCCTCTTCCACATTCTGTGTACTTTCTTCTTCTGTCTGAATTTGGCCAAGAGCTCCTTGCTCACCCATGCAGGTCTCCTGCCCCTTTTGCTGCACTTCTCACTCATAGGGATGCACTGCTCTGAAGTGATGCTTGAATAGCAGCCAGCTCTCCTGGACCCCGCTTCCTTCTAGGGCCTTAACCCATGAGATTCCAGCAATTAGGTCTCTGAAGAGCCCAAAATCCACTCTCCTGAAGTCCAGGGTTGCAATCCTGCTTGTTGCCTTACTTCTTTCCTGCAGGATCCTGAACTCCACCATCTCGTGGTCGCTGCAGCCAAGGCTACCTCCAACCTTCACATCTCTAACCAGTCCCTCTCTGTTGGTAAGGACAAGGTCCAGCAGGACACCATTCCTCGTAGGCTCCTCCACCATTATACTTGCACCCAAAGTATTTAATCAGTTTTGTTAATATTCAAGCATTTAAAAACATTGCCTGCCTGCCTGTCTCAACTTCATACTTCAAATTGTATTCCTGTGCTGTTGCAGAGGATTTTGTGGCTTTATCAGATGCCAAAGTAATTTTTTAAGTCAACTCCAGAGTAAGAATCAAGTCCCTACTACAGAAAGCCACTAGCCCTTTTGTCCCGCAAATTAGAGGGTTTATTTTCTCCACTGCTTAGAACACATTCCGATTAAATGGACTTCTGCTTCCTGAAGTTAAGAGGCCTTTCTAGTGACTGCTGAAGAGACAAGCTCCTTGTCCTTGGAAGAGAAGTTCTGTGTATGCAGAGATGCTGCAGCAGTTTCAGCTCTACAGACCAGCTTAGAGGAAAACTGCCTTTGCATTTAATACATCTTTTTTTAATCGCTCCTTTTGAGCAGAGCAGTGAGGCTGCGCCTGCAACCACAGACGCCGAGCACCCCATCCTCCCCGCCGCGCAGGGCGCGCCGAGGAAGGCCCCAGGCCGGCCGCCACGGCCGCCGGGCGGGGGCAAACTCCGCTTCCCGGCGCGCATTGCCTCGAGCACGGCCGCGCCGGGGAGCCGCAAGCCCCCGGCGGCCTCGCGGCGCGCTGCGGCCGCCCCTGCCCGCCGCGGGGGGCGGGCGGAGGCGGCCGCGGCCTTCCGCGCCCGAAACCTCTGTGGGGGATAATTAGCTTTCCAGCGCCAGAAATCAGGTATCCAAAAGATGACAACAAAGAAAATTCTGTAATTTAAGCTTAGGTTCTTATAACTCAGTGTCCCGTACGAAGGCAGCCTCCTGTAAGGCCGCAAGTCTAAACTCCCCCCCTTCCGCTCTTGCAAGGTCTAACCCGATTAAGCAAGTCTCATTTTAACCCTGTGGATCTTACTGATGGGCTGTAATGCCTCCACTGCTTACTGAGAGAACTCTTGCAACATTCAGATACAAAATCAGGTACTGAGATTAAACACTTCTGAAGGCTAAAAAGCAAGATTCAGCTGGCTCAGCACTCCACATATTTAAGAATAGGCAAGATTAAACACTGAAGGCTTCCTACTGCTGTCAGCTGTGTCTGTGCAGTTCTATTTAGTAACTGCTTTTCATTAAGCACTTAACTCACCCAGCAATATTAAAGACTCTCAGCGCAGCTAAAATGTAACTACATGTAGAAACATATCTATGTGCCATGCTGCAGGCACTCCTAAAGAAACAAAAATTAAATTATTTAAAATGGATGAATAGAGAGCAATCATCTTAACACAGTTCCATAAAAACAGTTCTGTATCATTTTTCATTTTCCAAGTTTTCATTTACAAACATGTTTAAATGTTTCCACATGTTTTTAAAAACAAAGAATGAGGTAGAGTTTTGCCAGCTTATAATCAGCTGAAGACCCACCTTCAACTCCAGAAGCCAAATGTTTAATCATAAGCAAACACTGTATAATTAGGCCTCATGAGGCTCTACTTACAAGTATATAACTTTGGCTTAATAGGGCTCATCTAGGGGTTTTTGTTGTTTTTGTTGTTTGCTCCCCATGGCAGCCGGGCCGGGCCTCGCAGCTGGGGCTCGTCCCACCATCCAGCGAGGATATGGGGCTGCCCTGGGCTTTAGGCACCTCTGCGAGGGCAGCAGTCACCCCATGGGTCGGGTCAGGTTACGTCTGGGTTCGAATCAGCAGGACAGAGCTGGAGATGGGCGCTGCTACAGCACCTCTGGGGTGGAGACTGACAGCCCCAAGCTGGGCTGACCTAGGGACGTGGGCGAGGACAAGTGAGGCTGCTCAGGGCCATCAAGGCCTCTTAGGGCACTCAGGATCCTGAGATCTAATCTAGTAGCAAGATTAGTGCTGTGAGCTCAGGGAATCTAATCCATAGTTTTTAAATGCTTAAAAAAATTTGTATATCAAAGATGGAAGTTCTGACATTTATGCAAATTTAAGCATTATACTGGTAAATATGCATAATTGCTCATAAGATAAATGTTTGTCTTGTTATAGTGCTATAAAATATCACCTATCTGAAAGAAAGAATCTATTCCCAATGGTAAAAGGATTACAACTTTAGAACTGTATGGAACTTGACCTTTTCTGCCCAATCTTTATTGTTTTCATTTGCAAAATACTGTATACTATACACAACAATATGCTTTAACTTGCTAAATATACTTCCAGCAAAGTCTAATTCCTTTTCCAATTGTCAGACAATGTCTTCTCCAAATGTGTTAGGTGGGATTAAAGCACCTCCTTTTTACTGCAAGTCTATCATAATGTATAGGCTTCTACTCCTAAAATGTAATTACTATTTTAAATAGTGTAAGAAGAGTCTGATATTGCTAATTACAGTTATCATGCTGTTGAATTTAAGACGGGTAGAAGAAAATAGTTCTGCAAAACATACATTACAATAAGAAGTACCTGGAATGCAACTGCAAATTCAAAATAATTACTTGTCTAAGTATTTTCATTGGTGCCAACATAACAAATCAAATCTTAAGATTTCATTTAGCTTTCATTTTAAAAGTATTCTTGATCTAGTCAAATATTCAGGGTTTTTTTATCAAATGTTCAGTCAAATAGTAAAAATGTATTTGTACTGTTTTATTTAGGATCTTTTATACTCATTAGGCTGAATGCCACAAATACTTTTGAAAATGAAAATTACTCATGTATAGGTGTATTTACATACTGAGATCCTAAGGTAGAAAATAACTCTGAGGGAAACTAAAAATCAAAAGAAAGTTACTATAATTTAAAAAAAGTAAGCATCTTCAAAGCGAAACAAATGCTAATAACACTGATATTACACCTAAGCCTATTATGAAAGTTTACTTACTACCAAAATGCTCAGGATCACCTTTTGGGTGTGCTGTGTAGATAGATACAATGGGATAGTACTGAAGACAGCCTGGTCTCTTGTATCCTCAGAGTTGTAAGTTGAATTCCTGCCAAATGTTTTAGAAGAACAATGCTAAAAAAGGAGAAAATGGAGAGCAAGGTTCATACTAGCTGCAGATGAGGAGGCCACATTAACCACTCTGGTCACAAAACATCTGCTGGGAGTTCCACAAAGAGCAACTTTTTGACATCAAGACCTTGCTTGCAGCGTTTTCTGTGACATTATGTTTAGATGAAAACAAAATAAAGTTGATTTGCTTTGATCAGTTCTTTCAGACTTCACACTCAAGATTTGTACAGAAAAGCAAAGATAAAATCTTGGCCTTATTGGAATCAATAGGAGTTCTGCCACTAACTTCACTTAGGCCAAGAGCTCATGATAGGTTTTTATAGGTATGCACCATTAAGATACCATTTTTCATATAGAATAATCAGCTTTTGTCACAGAACTTATGGCCACATTTAAAAATTTAAAAGCTGCAGCCATAACAGCTGGCAAATAAAAGACAATTTCTCAAGACTTACTGTACTCAGCTGACTATTCAGCCTAAAGTATACTTTGCAGTCAAAAGGTAAAATACACGTTTCCATTTTATCCTTCTTCATAGACAATCTTCAGTGAAGTTAGTTTTGATTTTTTTAAAATTTCTCATTCAATTACTTTGTGTATTACATCAAGTCTTTTTCCTAAAATTCACAGATGTAATACAACGTATGGGACTGTGAATCACATTCTTTAAACGTTGTTTTTTAATACCAGGATTCAAAATATTGTAAAGGGTATACTGTCATTACTTCTTTAGTCCAAGTCATGTGGCTTTTTTTTTCCTTTGGGCATTTTGGTCATTTACTTACATGTATTGTATGATACAAATGCTGCTGAAATACCATACAGCATGATACATACAGGTTAAACAGTCAAGACTGCCCTGAGGCAATGAAACACTAAAGAAGACTTTCTGAAATGTAGGTATTTTTAACAGTTCACAGTAGAGAAGATATGTGTATTATTCATATTGAGGTGGCCAAAAAATTGAAACACGTTTCCATTATATCAAGCTCTTTAGGATTAAAAAGTACTATCAGAGCAGAGGACAATCAGAGGCATGTTCTGTGCTTCATACTGCTCCCAAAACCCAGTATTCCTGATTGTAGATTATTCCTTTAGCATATGGAAATATGTAGATGGTATTTTGCCAACTACACTGGCTCAAGACTACTCCTGCCTGCAGTCCTGTTGCAGACTTGTTGGGCAGCTGAAGAAGGACCAGTCAGGGTACTGTCAGATTCTAATGATGTGATGCCCAGCTAGAAAACATTAGTTAATCCAGTTTAACAGAAATGACCCAGGGTTTCTCAAAAATGTACTGAATTTTGCTAACCTGTGGATTAAACAATCACAGAGCCAGAGCAATCTGTAAGAGATGTACACACAGACAGATGGGTGGGACGGATGAAGGACAGATAGCCAGGAAAATAAGTGTTGAAGAGTCAAGTTTGCTGCTACTTCTGCCCATTAGGAAGTGGTAGTGAGGGCTGCTGCTGCCACAAGTCACCATACTCAACAGCAACTGGCATCTCCAAGCCCCAGCTCTTCCTTCAGTAACCCTTCAAAGTGGCCTTGCAACACCATGTAGCTCTGAAGCCTCCACTAACTATGCAATGGTAATAGCAGCAATGAAGAAGTCTAGTATCACTTTGGTTTCCCTTCTTAATAGTACTTGAACACACTTGAGGATAGAATGTTTCTTTGTTCATGGTGTTTCTCCTCCCAGTTCTAAAATGGTAAGGAATTTCATTTGATTGACACTAGTCTATTTAGCTATGTTTTTAAATATACCTTATATACCTCTTATTCTTTGAAAAAGCTGTTAGGCCTCATTTCACAGCTTGAAATATTGAGATCAGAAAGCTGAGAGCTCTTGGATTTCAAACAGTAATGGAAAAAAAATCAAAAGATATGGATATGCATCAATAATCTCTCTGACCTCAGCCTCAGTGGGTACAAGTGTAACATAACCTTTATATTCATTTCAAGCTTCAGCTCCTGCAGAGATTACCAGTCTTAATGACAGCTACTACCAGTTTGTTGGAAGTATATGTGAGCTGAGGTAGCCGAACACAATTTAGTTGACTAAAATATGCAAGTGTGTAGTGTCATCTCCTAGAGATGTCAAAGATATATAGATACATTTTAATACTAGAGGAATAGGGATGCAATTGCCTGTTTAAGCATCCAAAGTATAGATTCTTCAAGATAAAATATGGGTTTTTTTACAAAAAATAGCTAGATTGAATGCTCAAATTCTAAAAATAACTTTATAACATTTAAATGAGAATATGAATGTTCCTTATAATAGCTTTTAAGATACTTCTTCCATTAAAAAAAAAATCATGTAATATATAGTATAAAATGACATGAAAATGTTAAATACTCACTTGATGTTAATTTATGTTAAACTTTGTAGTAAATGAGGCAAGAAAACTTACTGTTAGCTTTTATTTTTAAGAGTTACCTCAGAAGCATCAATGGCACATACGCCATTGCATCATTGGCATTACTTTGGCATCACTAAGGTTTTGATTAACTGTCATCATCAGCAAAGTGCAAGTATTGAGAACACTGCAACTTCAGAAGCCGGCAAGTCTAGAAGTGTACTGTATGGTATGTCACATACCTGGAATTCTGAGCAGGTTTTTACCATGCATCCTGTGCAGTCAGCTATGAAAATGTGGAGGCCCCACTAAGCTTTCAAAGTTGCACCTGGCCAAAAAAAAAGTTGCCCTAAGGGTGAATATCATTCATTATTAGAAGAAAATACCCTGAAGCCAAGAACTTGCTACAAAGCATGCAAGCAACACAGTTATTTAATTAAGAAATTATTTGCCAGCTATGTTTTAAGGTAGGAATTAGAAATGAAAATGAAAGGATAACAATGTTTTGCTTCTGAAAGGTGCACAATCCCAATCATAGTTAACATGCTTTTTCTTGCTAGAATTACTTTATTTCTCAGTAAGATTTAGGGGCTCTGTGAGATTTATTATATCTATTTCAGTTAAATACTGCATTATTTTATTCCCTAAAGGGCAAAACATTGCATTTTCATTCCTCATCTTAAAGAAAATCTACATATGTCAGTATAAGCACAGGAAAATAAAAGTGGCTGAATAGAAATAATGATCCACTACTACAACCTTGAGCCTTGAAACAGTATTTTTTCTGATGTGTAACTGCGTAGCACAGATAGCTGTATCGGAGCTGGTTTTAGCTTAGGTAAGGAGGAGCAGCCACACACTACAGAGAATTGCACTTCAGTCATTGTAGTTCACCAATTTAGCATTAATTACTGGTGAAGATGAAGACTATAAAACAGAATTAGAACCATAGCAAATGCAGCAGCCCTCTGTCTCATAACAGTCTCTCTCACCTATTTAATTTGGAGCTGTAGCTGCTTCCTCTTCCCAGAATCTTCTCAGTCTCCTTGGCTGTGACTGTCATGTGGGAAGTAGCCTGAGCTTGTGGAAGGAAAGCACAACAGTCGTTAGCAATGGATCCTTTCTGAGTGCATGCAGGTAAAAATGATGGGTCTACAGAATGATGATTTTGTGTTTCTGTAGAAATCTAATTGTTTAATATGCTTGTTCCAATGCAAAAACTTGCTGAGGATATTTGAAAAACTACATGACAAGCTGCTATCACTGATTACTATCAGTGGCCCTCAGGATCCATAGCCACCTAACTTAGATTTCAATGGCATCTTAGGTTTAAGAAGCTTAGCCTATCATTCACCTGTGGAGGAACTTCTGGGACTGAGCACATGCGAAATCAGGTTTTTTGTATGGTATCTGGTAGTGCATAAAATTAATCTAGTCATCATATACGTTAAGAAATCTCTCAAACCTAACTACATAAATCTTGTTACCATTTCATGGCTAGCAATGTGTTCCAGTGTGATCACAGGAATAGACTTCTGCTCTATAATTCTTATGAAGGAAAGGAAAATGGAAATGTGGAAGCTGATCATTCATATGCTGTACAGCAGGAACAAGACTCTTTCATCTTTACTGTGCTGTGTGCCAGAATCCTTGTTTTCTACAACAACTTTTGGAGGGGTGGATGTGACAGTTAGTGAGTCCTGGAGAAACTATGTACTGCTTTCTGACTGGTCTCTCTTAGACCTCTTCATCCTGGGCAATCCCACCAGCAACCAGAATTTCCACTGGCCCAGTTCATGGGACAATAAAAATTTCTCTACTACAGTGATAACAGCAATCCCTCATTACATGGAGATTCATTTAGGTCTGAAAGGCATCCTACACACATGGACCACTATGACAATGTTGAAAACATGACAGCCAGTGTTGAAAGCTGCCTTGCCAAATCATGATAGATGTGCAGAAGGATGGAGGTGAAAGGGAGAGCAGAGTGAACATGACCAGGCAGCGTTTTGGAGTGAGAACAGGACAGTGGTATATA
Source organism: Rhea pennata (assembly GCF_028389875.1). Classification (NCBI taxonomy): domain Eukaryota; kingdom Metazoa; phylum Chordata; class Aves; order Rheiformes; family Rheidae; genus Rhea; species Rhea pennata. The sequence continues at coordinate 22,041,255 of NC_084668.1, forward strand.
TTTGCCAATATGAATGGGGATTTATGTGTAGGGATGGCTGTGCAGAAAGTGGACTGAGGATGCATGTGTGTAGTCTGGAGAGGAGGAGACAAGTGGGTGGGTAGCTAGAAGGGGGAGCAAGAAGCACTGCTCTTCCCCTTTTTCCTTGCCTCTCTCTGCTGGTGCCTCCTGACACTTGACACCAATTCCCACAGGAGCTTGCAGTCCTGTTTCTTCCTCCTTTCCTCACAGAGCAGCCAGCACAAGGAGGACAGCTCTGCTGCCAGTGAGCCCAGGGCAGCATCCTGAATCCCTGCAGAGTCTCTTGCTTCGGAGCAGTGAGGTAAGGACCCCACTGTCCCCTCTTTCCACAGCACTAGAAATCCTGTCCTAAATTAACTGGAGCTAAGAAGCCCTGCAGACATGGCTGTGTTAGGCACTTCTCCAGGAGACATTCAGAGACAGCATGGTTGTGGCAGGTTTGTTCTTGCCACTGAGCTGCCTTTTTGCTACATGCTGTGTCTACCTGGAAATAACTTGCAGGGATAGGACAGTGAAATACAAGCAGGGCAGGACGAACCTGTTGGTATCTGAGCAGCTTGTAATCTCCAGGTGGACCTGGGAGCCCAGGACAATTACTCAGTCCCTGCAGAAGGCACATGTCTTGTCTATAGGGTGCTGCTGAACCTGGGCTGAGCATTCTGTGCCTGCATCCCCAGGGTAGCACAGCAGGTGCATTCATGCCTGGACAGCATGCTCAGGACATGACCGTTCCTATGCAGGATGGCCAAGGATAAGGGCTGTCACGGAGGGGAGAAGTAGGCACATTCCTCAGTCCTCAGGTAGAGGACAACAAGGGAAACAAACTCAGGTCTGCCTCTGTGCTTCCTTCTTCTTTCCTAGCCAGCTGTGGGCAAAGCAGTTTAAAAACAATACCTCTGAGAATTTCTCTTGGGATCCAGCTTCTTCCACATGGGCACAGCCCTAGTTAAGCTGTTTGAAAAGTGCTGATTGTACAAACACTGCCAGAGAGCAAGAAAACTGATAATGTTTGTAAAATAACCTGTCTCTAGTCTGTCATGCACTAGACCTCTATGCACTATACCTGAAAATCACTCCAATATGTCTCTGCTTATTATTTATTACATATTTTGGAGAAGCCCTTACCAAATAAAATAAAAGTAGCTCTTTTTAGGACTTTATTTTAAAATACAGCATATTACACAACCTGTCAAAGAAGTAAAGTTGACCAATGTTTTATTGTCCTTGTACTGCAAAGTCACATATTATTCTATTTTGTGTTGTTTAGGGAACAAAAAAATGTTCTTCAGATTCTGGTGGCTTTTGTGGATACTTGAACACCATGAATTTTTAGCACAAAATCTCAGGGAAGGAAAAAGATACGGATTAGGAAGACCAAAACCTAAACATATTCTGTCAAATACAGTAGAAAAATATCCCAGGCCAAGTGATCAAGGTGAATATTTCTATTTTAAAACAGGTTTGGGTTTTTTTCCTTGATTCATTTATTAAGATTCTGGACTACCTGGCTAACTTGCACTCTAAGATACTGCTTATATTCAACAAGGCTTGCCTCATCCTACATTTTCACTTGCCTTATTTTTGCACTTCTATCTTTTTCCTCTTTTCTTCTCTCTTCCCTCTTTCTGTATTTCAGAATAGTCTTTTATTCCTTGTGGGGGGGTTATTGATTGGTCACCTGTTATTGTCACTGCAATAATAGTAGCCCATATAACTGTACTTGTATGGAAGTAATATCATCAGTAGTTCAAAAATAATGTTCTCCAACGTGTACAAGTTCAGATCCTGCTCTTGGAAATTTCTATGTCACTAGATGTAAGTGTCAGCGCAAGGGACAAAACCTAGCTCTGTCAAATCCCATTCTAGTGTCTTATTCAATAAGACTCATCTTCCTGTAGGTTACTCCTACTTTCACAGTCCCCATTCCAGTAGGATATTCAGTCAAATACCAGGCAAGAGGACAGAATGAATGTATAAATACCATTGTAACATTCCTTATTTCATGAAATCATCTCACCTTCAGGAATCTCTTATTCCCTGGGGCATCTGCTCTGGAAGAAGTTCCTCAGCCTGTGTATGCTCTGCCTTCAGGACAGATTCACACAGATGTTTTCTTAAAACTTCCCACTTTTGAATCCTAAAATATATATAAAGGTAGAATGAGACTTAGTACAAAGTCACTCAACTCACTTACCTAACTATTTATTATAGATGATGACTGCATTCTGGAAATTGCTTTTACACTGGACAGCTCTGAAAGTGCTAAGGACTATAATCATGAACAACAGAAGAAATTTGTATTGGAAACAGTAGACAGAATGAAAGATCTGCAGCTTAGTTCTGGACGTAGTGTCAGCTGGAGGATGGCCTTACTCCAGTACAGCAGCACTGTCTTCATAGAACAAACTTTCCGTGACTGGAAAGGTCCTGAAGCATTCAAATCCCGCATTGCTCCCATTACCTACATAGGTCATGGCACCTACACAACTTACGCTATAACTAACCTCACACAACTCTACATGACTGAAGGGACTCCAGGCAGTGTGAAAGTAACTGTGCTCTTCACTGATGGAGTGGATCATCCAAGAAACCCAGATATCTTTGCAGCTACAGCTGATGCTAAACACCAAGGAATTGTGTTCTTCACAATGGGAATGACCAGAGTGGCTGAAGAGGTTGGCAATGCTGCCAAGCTCCGGCTCCTGGCCAGTGTTCCAGCATCCAGGTTTGTTTTCAACCTCCAGGACAAAGGAACTGTGGAGAAGGTTCTCAAAGAAATGGTACGTATGCAGAAAGGTTTGGAAAATGGTTTAGATGAATATAGGTAAAAAACTGCTTAATTGCAATATTGTTAAATGCTAATGCTGTTAAATACTGAAGTCCACTTGTTAATGAAACCACCGTGATAAAGCACAGGTTTTTTTTCTCTCCCTTTTGCACCATGAAGATCTTCCCAGCCAAAATACTGAAGCTGAGAATTGAATTTGACTCAGATCTGTTGTGAAGTTATTTTTTTATCTGTTTTATTCTTAAAAGAATAAAAGGTATTTTTAAAGCTCCTAAATAAAAAGGTAAAATGAAAAGGTATTTTAAAGGTCCTTTCTTAAATGAACAAACAATTTTTTCACACCCTAGTGCTTCCTTCTGTGGCATGCAATAGGAATAAGGAATGCAGTATTGGCCCTTGTACTAAAAAGTGCAGCTCTTGCAGAAATAAAAATAGATTTGTACACCTTAAAGGACATATGTCTATTTAGATCAAATCTGAACTTGGTCATAGACATATTTAAATTGCCATGGAAAATCTACCACATAATGAGGAAGAAACGTGTAAGCTGAGCTGGAAGTTTTGTGTGTCTCCTTTCAGCCTGTGAGTTTGACTTAAAAAATATTCCCTGCCAAGCAGGAAAAATTGAGCCATCCCGCAGTCTAGGCTACTATAAATCTGGTGATGCAAGTTGTAGATGAAGTCCTGATCTGACCATGCACAGAGAGAAAAGGAGCAAGGCCAGGAGGCTTTTGCAGTGAAACTGACACATGAACCATCTCAAATCTGAGAGCATGCACCTGACCAGGCTGTCCTGTCTGCCTGTCGCTTTGACAGCCTGCTCCGCTACACTGGTTTGGCTGTCTATCAGCCTTCCCATCTTCTCTGGTATTACTATTGCTTTCTGTGTCACAACAACCACCTCTTATGTAACCTCTTATATAACTTTATTTTACCTGTTCCAAACTGACAGCCATCATCAGGTGCTTTCTTTTAAAAATGATGCTGCTATCTGGTTTAAATAGCTGTTTGTAAACTACCATAATTAAATAGATTAGAGAAACATGCATTGCATACAATCCTCAAAGCACTTATGTCCTGTCAAAGACTGCATCAGTTGTGAAAGGCAAGAGGAATACATTGCATGTGGGTTTTTCAGCTGCAAAGGTCTTATTTAAAAAAATTTTAAAAAGGGGAGGAACTAACTTGATGACAATTACTCATGTGATCAAAGGGAAACATGCTCAAAGACAAACCTTTTCTAAGGTATTCTCATTTTGTGTTTGCCTAACAGTACGCGTAAAAGATCATCTGATTTTCTTAAGTGTAAAGTATGTATCATTCACTCCTAAGGGGCTGCTATTATTCAGCACTTTGGAAAAAAGTATTGTTCTTGGGTGTATTATTCCTATCTACTTAGCTATGTTGTTTTAAGTCTGTCTATTTTTTTAGAATGAGGAGATTAGTAGAAGTTTTTTCATAAATTAAAGCTTAATTAATGTTAATTAATATTTTAATTGATGAATTTAATTAACTAGCTGCTGGAACAAATAATTTTAACACCTTTCAGTATTCTTTCTTTAGAGCTGGATCATGACCTTATGTTTCTTATGTTCTTTTTAATATCTATCTTCACAGGAAGATCTGGCTGAGGAAGAGGTAAGTATTTTGGGGGCTAGAGGGAGTACAGATCTCCTGTTTAACATATTCTCATGGACCTAGACTACTCTATGGAAACATAATTCAAGAAAAACGTAGTAATATAGTCAATTCAATGAGATTGTCCACAAGTAAAACTACATGCTGTTGTACTTGCAGGACAGAGCTTTAATTTCATATTCTAATTTCATTTACTTTTCCTCATGATTCTCAAATCTGAAAAAAAAAACAAAGTGAGTAATCATGTTATCAGGAATATGCTGATATGTTTCAGAAAGTCATCCAAGAGACTCGGGACAAGAAAACAAGACACTGAGCTGAATGTGGTGCAGTTCTAGCCTTTAATACTCTTCCTACATAAAAGAGAAAAAAGTTGAGAAAGTGGAACAAAATTCCACACATTCCAGATTCTCCACAATGCATTACCCTTACTGCAGCCATTTTAGGTCTGGCTGCCATTTTGGGGGGATGAAAGTTTTACTCTTCTTTGAGAGAGCTCAGTCCTACTTAAAGTATGATTGCCTCAAGTAGAGGCCATTCTGATGAGCAGCATAAGGAAACTATTAGTAAGTATGAATGTTTGCAGAACTGAACCATTTTGATTTTCACTCATTTCTATTGACATCAGGATTATTTTGACAGAGAAAAAATAGTAAGTTATACGATGTTCAGGGTTATCCATGCAAGACACATTACCAATAATTGGGACATTCAGATACTAGGGATGTTTAAACTCTTCATTTCCAGAATGAAGGTTTACTAAAGAATATAACCAAGTGGAGGTTTACTAAAGAATATAACCAAAAATAAAAGCAACATTCTCCATTCCTCTTCCAAAACAACGCTAGAGCCTGTACAGTCTTTGTATTATGCCATAGTTTTAAAGTTTCAAAAAAATCCTAGTAAAATAGCCTAACAACACAAAATGATGATGTCTTACTGGGGCATGACTGGATAGCTAAAAGAGAAGAAAGATTAGAAACTACTACAATGAACTGCATTAAATATTCATAGAATAATCTATGCATAGAATATTTTGTTTATAGATCACACTAGGCCTAGGCTATGATCTATCCTGCATGCAGTGAAATAAGGTGGAATAAGGATATAAGATGTCTTTCTTACCTCATTGTTCTGGTTATCTTTATAGTGACTAGTAGTAGGATCAGTATTCTACAATCACAGACACACAGAATATAATAAACTGACCTTGTGAGCAGTTTAGAGGTAAAACTACTATCAAAATGATTGAGCTTTCAGGAGTAGGTATGATATGGATTTTTGGATGGAGTATAGGAGGCGACATTCCTTATAAGTGCTAAGCTTACACCAAAAAATAAAAAATAAATAAATAACTGACTTCATGACATTCCCTGATTGTACTTGGAGTAGCCCTACAGGAACTTAAAAGCAGTGTTGATGTTTTCTCTTTCTTCCATTAAAATGTGCTGATTTGAATTATTTTCATTCAAAGTGTCCACAGGCTGCTATATGTAACTGTGAGAAAGGGGAAAGAGGTCTTCCTGGCCCTGCTGTAAGTAACTGTCATTTCTCTTTTTTCATTTTATTGATGATTGATATACAGTGTAAATCAAGATTTATTTCATTGTTGACATTTTTTAGGAAATTACCTGAACTTAAATCTTGAGAAACAAAAGTTAAAGTTTCAGTACATATTCCTCAGTAGTTACATTGCACAGAAATGTCAAATCAATAGGAAATGCACAAAGAGAACTGAAATTGCCATGAAACATTCCTTCTGAAAAAAAGAACAGTGTGATTTATGATCTGGTGAGTCCCTCCCTTTAGTCTTGGCAGTTTAAATAGCAGGAAGGAGCAACTTCCCTGTGTGGAACAGTAATTTACCTGTTACAATCAGGCAACCAGATCAGATGGATCTAACTAGCTCCAACTCAGAAGCATTAATATCTGAAATGCTCTCTGAAAGAGCAAGACATTAGGAACAGTCAATTGAGACAAGAAAGGACTTGTAAAGAGGATAAAATAATCTATTTTCTTTCAGAATAGTCTTACAACTACTACCCCTGAGCAAATCTAAAGGATTACTTCATACAAGGCTCAGTGATATAAACTGCAGAGTTGGTTTCAAAAAGAACTCTTAGAGTTGAACTGTCTGATATTGTATTCCTAATATTAAACTAGGGCACATTTGTCTTACCTTGCACAATACAGCACATTTTTTTTCAGAGGAGACTTTTTTTTTTTTTTTTTTTTTAATAGCAAAATTAAAGAGAAAACTGGTTGCCTATCTGAGCTGGTCCTGTCACTCCCAGAAGTTCTATTTCAAGGTTATGGTAATTGCAGAGTTATAATAAAATTATTTGACTAAAATATAAGGGTTTTTTTTGTGTGTATGTTTTTTTTTCCCTCTATTTCCAGGGTAAGAAAGGTCGCACTGGGGATGATGGAGCTCCAGGCCTGAAAGGAGCAAAGGTGATATAACTTTTCAAGATTTGGGGAAAAGATTCAGTACTTTGTTAATACAGAAAGACTATCCTAATAGTGCCCTTGTATGGGCATCTGTGAATTTCTGAAATTTCATCTTTATCTTTTTGTCGTAGTAAAGATAAAGATGCTTTACGAAGTGAATGCTTATATCTGCCGTATAGATTCATTAGAGTATAAAAAGATGGAACCCTGTATTACATTCAGGTATCTACCAAGATAAAAAGGACCACACTACCTCTTCTTGCTTTGACTGATTTTGATGTTGGATTATTCACAGGGGGAGCCAGGCCTTAATGGAATCCCAGGAAGAGATGGAATAGAGGTAAAAATAAATAAATAAATAAATAAATCTCTTTTTCTCCAATCAACAGTGTTGATTTACTTTAAAGAGAAACATCATATTTTCAAAAAAAAAAATCTTTATAATAGCAAATTATTTTTGTTTCAATTCTAGTTTACCAGGTAATGATTAACACTAGATGAACTGAAAACATCATTGCTTAAAGAAAGAGACTAATTCCTACCTGTAAATGTGATCTAAAAAGTATTCTCTGATAATACACAGCCCATCTAAAAAGTGGGAAAGGTCTGATATGATAATTTAAGAACAATAGAGTAGCTGATACTCTGCCTGCCTTTCTATGGTCAGTTTAATGTTTTTCACTTGACAAATAGAGACTTTATCTACAAACAAGATGTAGCATCATGTTTCCTCATCAGAAAAGAAGTATATAATTCCATTCTGAACTTCAGGGTCCAGTGTGTAATAGTAAACACACAGATGAATGGAATACATATAGGAGATAACTGTAAAACCAGCCTCTCAGTGCCCGATTCTAGACTCATTTCCACATTAATCATTCTACTTCATTTTTTTCTTACTCATTCAGTGTATCCCTTTCAGTTAGTACATCCTTCTTAGTCATCCTTTTATCCTGACACCTTATTTTAGTATGCTTCCCACTAAGAAAAAAATATTAACTGTAGTTTATCTGCTTTACATAATCAAAATCCCAGTCTAAAATGATACTTCCCTAAGATTTGTTTGCACGTGTAACAGCTCTTATCATGACCAGTAACTGTAGCATTTACAATCATACTGCCATGTTTACAAGAATACAGTTTTCTACCTAACTGTGCAGTAGAACCTGAAATGCTGTTTTTCTACAGAGAATATAGAATTACAGCTTGTTTAATAGCATCAATACTCACATGCTTACATCAAGATTATATATCCTTTCAACCTGCTTTGCTTTTTTTTTCCTCAGGGGAAATCTGGATATAAAGGAGAAAAGGTACTACTTTTAGTCAAAACCTGTGCTTACATATTGATACTTCTTGTTATTACTATTAAGAATATTGCTATACATCTAATGAATGCTAGTGATGAACGATGATATCATCTTACCAGGTATTATACAAGCTCTAACTGAAGATAGGAAGTTCCCCAATGAACTTATAGCACCATAGCTACAGTATATCATTTAGGTCACACGTTTCAACAAAAGCACCTAATGAATAGAGATGAAATATTCAATACATCTCATAAATATTTATTAATGTTTCTTTTAAGGGTGAAAGAGGTGAATGTGGAATCCCAGGCATAAAAGGAGACAGAGTAAGTAGCTACAAAGTTGTTACACTTTCAGGAAACACTGTTTAAAATACAGGAAAACTGCAATTGCCTGATAGTAACTATAGTGATAGATTTAAGGCAAATATTATTTCTCAGGATGAAGAAGACAACAGCTCACATTTTTAAAAAATTAAGTGATCAAGGATACCAGCTTCAGTAACTTTATCAGCTCCTTCTGTATTTTAATGGGATTTCTCTTAAGGCCCAAGCCTAAGCTTATTTACACCAATAGCAAAACTCTAGCTGACTTTAGTAGAAGCAGGAGAAGTCTCCAAGTAATGAGCAGAAGGAATGAACAGTGAAAATGAAATGAAGGTTTCTAATTCTAACACTAGTCATCAAGATTTGGTATATAATTGCTGTGAATATTTTAAATGACATGAATATAGAATTTAATTCTGGAGTATCAGTGCTTGATATACCACAGGCCATTTAAAAAATATTTATTCAATACTTGCTGACTGCTGTGCTTCTCTCTCCTCTTTTTTATTTTCTTTTAATTATAAAGTTATTTAAATAACATCCCATGGTAAAAAAAGATAGTAAAAATGGTTTTGACATATTTAAATATACATAAATGCACTCTTTTTTTCACTTACCTTTCAGGGTCCTGAAGGACCAGTTGGCCCCAGAGGAACAAGAGGGCTACAGGTAAAAAAGAAAAAGAAATAAAACAATAAGGGGAAAAAAAACCCCAACATTTCAAGTGTATTTGGTTTCCTGGAGCTTAAAGCTCTGAAATCATATTGGATCACAAGTTTCACGCAGTTCTTAAGCCAGTGAATTCAAGGCATCCAAAACATACCTTCCTAAACTGCAACATTAACAAGAATTTGGAGTCTATACAATTAAATCCTTCTTATAAATCAATTGGCCTCAAAGATCACAGCAAATACAGTTCAATTAAAACCAAAATCATTCGTATCCCATTCACAGTGTTTAACTATCTTCTTTTGTTATCTCACAGAAGGAGTATATAGAAGTACTATCCTCTACTCTCTTTCCATCCCAATATTCTGATCAGAGGCCAAGAAACATAGCCCCTCAGAGCTACGTTTCAGAGCCCCTCAGAATTTTGACTGCACATTATATTTCATTGTATTCAAATAAAGGGAGAGCCAAATTATCTTCCATGATGATCAGACCTTGCTCCAAATGAAGCTGAGTAGCTGGATCTACACAGTCATCTGAAAGCAGAGCTTGAATAATGTTTAGTAGTGTTTGTAACTCAGATTTTCAGGTGTACTACAGCAGATTATAGAGACCGTTTTTCAAACTGCTGCTGTTCTGGAACATGAAAAAGTCTCATTAAAACCACTTCTGTTTTAATAGGGCCAACAAGGACAAACTGGAGAAACAGGGCCTGAAGGCCTGCAAGGATCGAAGGCAAGAACTGCATTATTTCTCTTCCTTTTTAATCTTAGTATAGCTTCCTTAATCATAAGTATAGCTTCCTAACAATAATGCTTTTTTAATACACTATACTCTTCTCCTCGGGAAGGTAGCTGAATGTTATACTGTTTGCAAATCACAGACTTTTACCCTAAGAGATTTCTAAGAAAGTTGTTATTTGTTCTTGGTATTTGGATTCCATTCTTTTTTCATAAACACCTAAAATATGGCAGCATCATAAAATATGATTTAGCAGCATTGTAATATCATATTTGTTCAGTTTTCAATTTAAAATTATTTTTTCCAAAGTGCCAAGCAAAAATTCTGCTTGGGATCTCAAACATAAACTCTTCTCTTAAAACTGTACATTCTCTAGAAGAATCCTAGGGCTGAAAATCAGTAGTTTCACTGTTTACTCATGCTCAGCCAAAGATACCTAAAAGTCACCAGGAGGAATGCAATCATGTCTCCTTTGTAAACATCTTTTTTGGGTTTTTTTTGGTTTTTGGGGTTTTTTTTGTTTGTTTTTGTTTTTGTTTTGTTTGTTTTTTGTTAGTAAAACATATGATTTACATTTAATAAATCCTTAAGCTTTGCTGGGTTTACTTCTCATTTATACCATTGTAAATTCCAGGTATACTAATGGAGATGAGTTGATTCTGTCTGCACACAAGTCTATGCTGCCTTCTCTCTCTATAGTACTAGCTTAACAGGAAATGCAAACATCACTGGATATACTGGGTATTATAGACAATTATGGGAACTGTTAAATTCATTAAGAGCACAATTACATTTTGTTTCTCAGAAGAAAAACTGAAACTGAATAATTCAGCTAATGGGTTCTTCAGCTACCGAAAAGGAATATTGTTGTTGAGAAAATTTCAAAAATGAATGCTACTACCTATTTTAAAATCAAGTATTGCATTAATTGTTAATGCAAAATACAATACTAATTTTAGATGATACCTAAGTTTGCCTCTAATTTGTAAAGGACATTATCTCTTTTGGTGTTGTTGCATTGTATTTAGTGTATGAGAGCTTACTGACCAATAGTGAGGAATAGGCTACAGCAGTTGGGTATGAAAACCTGTCGTATGTCACATGAAACAAGAAAATTTTCCTTTTTTATCTGGTATCACTTTGAACAGGGAATATCTGTGCCCTTAATAAAGGGAATTTTGAAGCATTGAAAGAGGGAACAGGTGACATGCCATGTAAGACAATTCCAGTGGGCTAAAATATTCAGGATATACAAAAAATGAACTTCAAAATCTATTCTTTTTCAACAAAAAAAGTTAAACTGATTTTCCTAAACATCAATTTATAAGCAGATTTGTTTCTTTTATTTTTTGGAAAGGGTGAAAGAGGTCTCCCTGGGCCACCTGGCTTGCCTGGAGAGACTGGAATAGGACTGCCAGGCCCAAAGGTACAAGCAGCTGTCATCTTCTGTTATAAGTATCTCAGGATAAGAACAAAGACTGAAGCAGCTGAGATAATACACGTACATGAGAAACTTCAAAACTCAAAGTGTTGTTTTTATGATACTAGGAAGGTATTTGGGATTTTGGTCAAAACTAAAAAAAAAAGTACATTTTAAAGTATGTACCTTAAATCACTTTTTTACCATAGTTTTTACAGCTGGCATAACTCAATCCAAAGAGTGTGTAGCTGTGTATAAATATATACATAGTCTTAACCAAAAATTGTCCTGTGAAAAACATGTTTCTTGGCTTGGATTACTGGCATAAAGAAAACAAAGACTATGAGGGAAATGCTGATTTCTTGGAAGAGGGCAGTAATTGGTATATCATGTACTTGGAATACACTGAGGACAGTTAATCCTTTAGATTCAACATTTTCTTATCTCACATATAGAAATGATGCTGTCCTAATGCTGTGAAATGGCACCAGTGCAGTGTCTGTTGGATCTTCTGTGCTGCATGAGTCTGAGGATACTAGGATTTTCTCTGCCATTCCTGTATTCTCATACCTTAAATATTCCAAGCAAAGGACGTTTGATGATTTGTTACATGCTGCACACATACAATAACCTAAATTGGAATTTTTCAAAATGCATCTTTGTTTGAAGGGTGACATCGGCTTGACAGGAAGACCAGGCCCTGTTGGCCCACCTGGAGTTGGTGAGCCAGGACTTCTGGTATGTCTTTTTGTTAATTGGTGAGGGGAAAAGTGGGCAAAAAGAGAAACCTCCCAATGTTCCCCCATTAAAAGGGATATATGTGAGTTAAATGATACCATCTCTTTTCTCCCTTCCAGTAATTCTCACTCTTGTATATACAGTTATCTGACTTTCATTTCCTCAACAAATAGGGAACGTTTCCAAATTTTTGTATTTTCTAAGTATTTAGTCTCCAAACTTCTTACGAAAAATGGCATCTTATGCAAAATCTAATAAATATAGAAACAAATTGTCCCCTAACATATTCAAAACTACAACTTCTGACTTCTTAATTGACTGCTTTTCAGCACGCTTACAGTATCTGCATCAGCCTACATTCGAGGGAGAGATTCCATTTCAACCATTGTAACATTACAAACAGTCATAGTTAAACAACCTCCCTGAAGACATTCAGGTTGTGTAAGTGGTCCCAGATGATATAATTTGAGCAGTATTACCTTCTTCTTCATGACAGTTACTCAATATATCTAGACATAATACAGAAAATCAGTATGATAATTTTATGGTCCCTTTTTTCAAAGTGCCAGTCAGTACCTTTTGCTGAGTTACCTACAACACAGCAGACCAAGTTCTCTTCAATTGGACAAAAGAGCCCTAGTGTAACCATGAGGGGAATTCTCTCCATGTTTTTCACAGGTAGCTTTTCACCATTTGCAAGAAAAGTTCTGTGATAATCAAAAGAGATTCTTCCATAATAAACAGAAATGATGGTTTGGTGACAGAAATGACTGATCTCAATCCTGTTTGAAAATACACTACTAGAGAGGAATGAGCTCTTATTGAAGGACTCGCAAAGAAAAGAACATTATTAATTAGACCAGTGATGACAGCATTCAAAATGAGGCAGTGGTGCTTCCTGAGTCTCTTAAATTAATGGCATAGACAAAAGAGCCACTTTGTGGGGAAAAGAAGTACCTGCGATATGCACCTTCATTAGCCACAACAGCTGTACTCTCACATCAAGAGACTATGAATTTTAAAAATTTATTAGCATTTTTTTAATTTACTTTAAATGTGTATTTGCTTCAAAGATGTTTTATTTTTATGGTTGAATCCAGTGCAGTTATCTTTACCTAAGAATGCAGTGTACTTCTAAAGCTGTACACAGGACCATTTTCAAGCATACTTAGGCTCTACAGAGTGAAATCTCCTGCCATTGTGTGATGTGTGTGCAATCTCAAGGAATAGAGCTGAGAAACAAACAAATGCAGAAAAAGACTGTGAAGCAGGCTCAATAGACACAGGTTTTGGACCTGCCTTTAATGCAGAGTTTGGGTTGTATAAATTTCCTTGCGCTCCTATCAGTTGCACTTTCAAAAAAAAAATGGTACGCTATTATTCTCTTCAAGGATTACAGTCAAATTTCTCTACAGCTAGATCTTCCTCAGTACTCCTCTGCATGGCCTTTAATCTGCTTCTCTTATCTCTCATGATTGTACTGATATATTAATAAGGACTAGTAACAATTTGTAAACCAAAGCAGAGTTAGGGAGTGAAGATTTAAAAAGTTAAAGGAAGGGAATTTAAACCATATAATCTCTGATTCGTAAGTAACCAGAAAAGTAATCTTGTATGCCTTGTTATAGCTGCAGGCCAGAATGCTCTTCATTGATTCACTGTGAATATCATATTACTATGTTATTTTTAACAGGTTATAACTACACACCTCAGAGATATGCTTTAAACCAACAATGACAGAGAATATGTTGCTGTTGATTTGAATGATTTAATATATATTCTAGGCCATTTTAAACTTACGTTAACAGGGGCCTCAGGGACCACAAGGTGTTCAAGGAGAAAGAGGTTCACCAGGAGAAGGGCTCCCAGGAGCAAAGGTACAGTAGTAGAAGACCAAGACCAGAGTGTCACCATTAAATAAGTATATACTAAAACAGGTCCATAATAGACAAGTGCATCTGAGAAATTACCTTATAAATTAATACTAAAATTTAGCAGCAATTAGTCCAGTGTAATTTCATGGACATCAGTTGATCTGATGGATCCGAGACTGATTCTGAGGAATCACAAACTTCTAGGCAGAGGTAGTCTTTGGTGCCTGTGAAGCCAGTATTTAACTCCTCTGACACTTAATTTGCAGGACCTAAGCCTGGAAAGAATTCCAGCTTTAATTTTAAAATAGCCTATAGCATGTGACTTTACATAAACAATTGCTGGAGTGATTCTTCTGATAAAAAATGTGTCCTTTTTGTTGTTGTTTTCTAAATGCTTTATACAAGTACCTCTGATCTGATTCAAGACAGGCTTCTAAGCTTCATAAATATCTTGTCCACTGGTTTATGCAGTTCAGCAAAAGTCTGAATTCAGTTTGCAGGAAAAGGAAGCTGTTGTTACTGATTTCTAGATATAGTGGAAAGTAATGATAGTAGCACTCATAACTAGATGGATGGACCCACTAGCTCCTTTTGCTGCCTGCTGAAAACCAACTCCTGGGTTGAGCTGTGACTTTGACCTCTGGTTACAATAATAAAGTGACACAGCATGTACATAAGCTAAGATAATGCCATAAGATAAATGGCATTAGTGACACAATAATCTAGACATGAGATTCAGCAAGAGTCTCCTAATTTCTAGTGTCTGCCGTGAAACAAATTCTCTCCATGGACTTCTATGTAGCTTTTTCTTGATTGACTATCTCGCTGGGGACTGCACTGGATAAGTAGTTACTATGTAAAAAATGATCCTGAAATAATAAAAATCACTAAATTGTACAAAAGCCTCCTAGCAGGCTTCTTAACACCTATACCCTGGCTGTATGTGGTGAATTGTTACCAGACAGAGAGTCCCAGACATAGAACTGGCTTTCTGTGGGACAGAATTAAAGGAACTAAAGAGTTCCTCTCCCACACATCTGTGCAAGGCATTCATTCACTTTTATGCATACACCAAAGCAATTCTGGTTGAGAAAGCAACAAAAAAATGCTTCACAGATGCAGTCATCAACAATTCCTTTACTAAAAATCTTAGGATTTTTGCTTTGCACCATACTTCAGTCAGCTGGGTTTAAATTTAAATGCTGCGAGCAACATGATCACTTCAAGCATCCAGTATATATTTTAGGATGAATTATGCAAGTTATCAAACATCATTGTTGATGATTTGTATTTGCTTAAAGTATCTCAGCCATGGAAACAAAACAAAGGATTTAAAGAAAATACATTTAGAAATAACTCCATTGCCACTGAAATCCCAATACATGTGGGAAGAAATGTGACAGATAGTAAGTAATGCCCAGCAACACTGCACAGTGGGATCACATATAGAAGAACATATAATCTAACTCAAAGTATTGAGCAGTTGAGATAAGTTAAATAAATTAATCAAATTGGAATTCTGCCAGCAGTATTGGAACATTCGATTCTACAAATATGTACTGCTTTTTACTACCAAATCTGACCTGAAGGCAAACATGTATCAACAGAATATACATATATATATATATATGTATATGTATATAAAATTCTATGTATGGCTGTGAAGTATGTCAGCTCTCTCACATATTTAAGAAGGTGATTTGTTAACATAAAACAAATTTTACAGTTGCTTTCTTTTACTACATTGCTTTTTGCTAGCAGCTCAGAGGTCAGTAAAAAGGAAAAGGAAAGCAGTTATTCTACAGCATCAGGGGTAAGAAATGCTATTTTAAACAGAAAGCCACATGATGTATTTCAGTCAAAGTTAAAATGAGGGAATTGGTTACTAGGGAGATAAAACTCCTATGTGGGGCATAGCTTTATCAAGCTGGGTGACTCTGTGACAATTTACACAAGCAAACTATCTGTCCCTACAGGCTTCACTAACAGCAATACAAGAAAGGCCATTTTTTTTTGCGTATCTGTAATCTGCATTTTCCCCAAGACCACTGTTTTTCTGAATAAACATTTAGAAAAACAATGACATTTACAAATACACTTCTACAACAGTATAGGCTTTAATCTGGCAAAGTTCATAGTGAGAGCCAGATCCTGATCGCCGTACTTTAATGAGATTAACCACAGGACTACTGAGCAGAATTCAGCCTTGCTGACATTTAAATTAGTTGTGGTTTTGCCATTGATTTGAGGGGAAGCAGGTCTGGATCTAAAGCACTTGAAGTGGGCAGAAAGATAAAAACAAACTTGTTCAGCTTTCTTTTGTTAGCAGTATCAAACTGCAGAGCAAACTCATTTGAAAACAAGTTCTCTTTGGTATACTGGAAAATAGATGCAGGCACTGCTTTCTTGTTCTTCTGGTTTTGTCTTTTTCATGACAAAGCAAACAACTCTAGTTGCTTCAAAGAGAATAGCTGTGTTTTTTAGTTAACACCATATTATTTTTTCATATAGGGAGATCGTGGTTTTGATGGGCCAAAAGGCCCTCGTGGAATTCCAGGCATCAGCATAAAAGGTGAAAAAGTGAGTAGTAAATATGCTAGAGGATTAACAAAGTGCCAATAAATCTACATACTACAAGGGCTGATATTGACTATAAAAGACATAATGAGGCAAGGCACCCACAATAGGCCCTGGACAATAAGGTATTTTGTGGAGGGATTTATAGCTCCTAAGCTGTTTAACCTATTCTAACATCTCTTCATATTAAAATAGAAAATGTTACAAAAAGCACCTGGTTCTGTGGGAAAGTTAAGGTGTAGATGGGAAAAACAGACTAGCTGTTGTTTGCAACAGCTGAACCAGCAGGGAATAAGTGCATAAATGAAAGATAAAAGGTCAGATCGCCAGCTCTACTGACTTCAGGAGAGGTTAAGTCAACACATACTAATACAGGAGCTGTCCCAGATTGTTTCTGTATCTTTATACAACTAAGCAATTGCATTTTGTTTACCAGGGTGAATTCGGCCCTCCTGGTTTACCTGGGCCAGTTGGACTACCTGGCATTGGAATTCAAGGACAGAAGGTAGAGTTTTCATTTCCCCCTCTCCTCCACAGTTAAATGTGTAATAATGGAGAGTATTTTATTTTTAATCATTAATTAAATAATTGTTTCAGGGAGTGGAGGGCCCAAAAGGACCACCTGGCTCTAGGGGGCTACCAGGACAGGGACTACCTGGACCAAAGGTTAGGTAATTTTCTGAAGTAAAAACTGCCATACTATTTTTACTGTACTGGTTAAGGAATAATCTATCTCATGATTATGCTTGTTAAAATGCTGAAGATCAATCTAAATATTGACTTAGCTACAGGAAATTACTTTCTTTATTAGTATTATTAAACTCCTATTATTAATATCCTACTCCACTGAGAAGGCTTGATAAACCTACACCTCAAACATCTATTTAGGTTTTGGCTTGACTCACCACAGAACCTTCAGAGGTACTAAATATCAGACAGGGAAGCAAGTACTTCAATATGCTGCCATAGCGAGGGCTGTCTGCTTTAGACTTGCAGCATCCTCACATCAGGTGCAGGCCTAGTGAATTGATTCCATTTCACCAGCAAAAAGTATTTGCACTTGACGAAACAGAGTACAAAAATTTCAAGAACATCTTTTATCGTCACTGCATCAAAATTTCAAGAACATCTTTTACCATCACTGCACTGATTCTATTTCAGAAAAATATATACATAAATTACAGATTGGCTGCTTTTCTTCTGCTGTTGCGTGTTGTCTCATCTGATTTTGTGTATTTAGTGTATCTCTCAGGTAACAACAGTCCAAGGTATTAACTAAGATTACCTTTGCTGACAGTAAAATGTCAGAATAATTTATCCTTGACTGCTTTGCACAAGCCAGAACTGTTAATGAAAGAAGTCACCCTTCAAGTGTTTGGAATGGAGATTTAAAGTGATTTTCTGAAAGGAGGTGTCAGATAAAATTCTGAATGCCTGAAAGTTACTAAAGAATAGTAAAGGGAGCTAGAGGTGTAAGTGGATTAGGGATCCTCGTACAAAGAAAGAGGAGGGTGAACTGTCTGTGGATGTTAGATATGCTGCTGAAATGCCAGCTACATTGGTGGGAAACATTCATGGGGACATATTAATTGGAGATTTGCAGTATTAGACATTTCCACCAAAAACTTTCTAGTGATAGCTCAAAATATGGTTAGGGAGGGACCTGGAGATTCTCAACCTTTGTTATGAGGGATTAAACACATCATATTAAAGACAATATCATACTAAATAATCTTTCTTTAAATGTAAGCAACCAATATGCTTTTATGGTGATCATCTTTTTGGTGATAAAGCTCCTAAAAATTTTTTTTCTACTTAAGGGTGAACAAGGCTTACCAGGAGAGACTGGAGTGCCAGGAGAAAGAGGTATTGGAGAACCTGGTTCTAAGGTACATTGTTAATAGAGGAATCATTTTATTTTATTTTATTTTATTTTTGGACTTCAGATTTATTTCTCAAATAGCCTTCCTGTAGGCACTTGGAATGGGTTTTGAAATAGACTTCAGGCTCTTGGTCTTTAAAATTTTCAACACAGACTTGCAATAACCTCCAGAAATAGAATTGTTTAAATACACCAGCTTCATACAAAGGTAGAAAGATTACCATGATGGAATCTTTTGGGATGGCTGGCCCATGCTCAGGTCAGAGATGCATATGAATCATCTCCAAGTCTGTCCACACAATCATCCAAAATATTGAACAGCTGTCAGAACTGGCAGTCCATAGCATAAGCTAAACTATAACCAGAGCTGGTGGAGAAAAAAAAGCACTGAACAATGGTGACTGTGCTGCTCCTTCCCTTTTTGCAAAGAAGGACAGGGTGTAAACAGAGCCACAGCTACACTCTCATACCTTTGTATGGTAAAGCAAGTTATGCTACTAAACAGAAAGCTGTAACCAGATTATCTTTGTGCTAAAGGGACTGAGATATTAAGCAGTTCCTATGCCATTAACAGCCAGAATAACATAAAATATGGGAATGGATGAGATAGCACTTCCATGATAGTGGAAAGGCACAAGGCTGCCCCAGTTTTGCTCCTTTTTATTTCTATTATTTATTTATTTATCATTTAGGGATTTGGGAGGATTGAAAGAGGAAAGAAATTCTTTCTTTCTTTACTTAATTTCACAAAACACGATAATCCTGAGTGAACCGATCGCACCCTAAAAGATCCTATTTCATCTAAACCAAATCAGGGTCTTGAGCCTTATGTAAATAAGCTGAGGTCAATTCCACTATCATTAATGGATTTGCTCTGATTTTCACCAGAAAAATGTGAATCATTATGTCATGGTCAGCTATATCTTGTATAAAATTTAAATACTGCCACTTAATGAAATGATGGCAATATTATTTCTTAAGAATGAGCTGAAGAATTAATAGCTAGTAATATTAATTGCATAGATAAAATGCACAGTTCCAACAATCACAGTGAGATATTTCCAGTCCTTCCCTTTCTGTAATACATGAGAATTATCATCTTTATTAAAAAAAACTGCTAGATTTGGGCTTATATGCATAATTTTTTGCCATCAATATACATTTTAGTAGCCTTTTAAGAATAGATTTCCTTGATTCAAAGAAAGAACAGTACCAAGTCTGCATTTAATAGGACTTACTTTTTATTGATGTCAGGGTGAGCCAGGCTCTTCAGGACTAGCAGGCCTGCCCGGTCTTCCCGGAGAAGATGGAGCCCCTGGACAAAAGGTTTGTTCATTTCTGTCTACAGCCTGCCTCCTTCTCTCCGGGCATTCCTACTGCTTACCCAGGGCTGACGTCTAAACCAAGAAGAGATGGCTTTCAAGGACAAGGGGAAAAGAAGCATAGTTTTTGGTTAAAAATCTTCTTTTCAGGAGTCTTTTAGGAGGGTAGTTGTCTACTATCTTGTTCAAAGTTGTTGGCTTTTTTTCCTTAATCCTCCAAGTTCCCTATAATTCAGAAAGATGAACACTAAAATGTCAACAGGCAACTTTTCATAGCTTTCTGACCTTGGTAATGGTCTAGAACCAAAAACTCCATATATTTGAAGAGTATATACTCAAAGTGTTCAGCAAGCACTTATGGAACATGCTACTTCATGCTTTCCACCCTGAGTTTACAGTAGTTGCTTCTGAATACTGAAAGAAAATCCTGGGCCCTCTAAAGTCAGTGGGAGTTTTGTCATTAACTTAAAAAGGTCTGTGATTTTATTTAGCTTATTCAAGTGAATGCAGAGTTTATCTTGCCTGATGTCTGTATAGGTCTCTGAAGTACTGCTTTAACTTTTCCATTACAGGGTGAACCAGGACTACCTGGTCTTAGAGGTCCTGAAGGTGCTCCAGGAGTGGGAATGCAGGGGGAGAAGGTGAGAATTTCTTAGTAAAGGTGAAATTCAAAATTCTAATGCTCCAAAAATAGGTTTGTCAAGATCTTCCCTTTTTTGGTGGAATATAAATAATGAAAAAATAGACTTTGAAGAATAGGTTAATGAATACTTATGAAAGTGATTAATTGCAGTTTCTTTCAGTCTCAGCCTAAAATGACAACAATAACTCTAATAGTGAAGCTGATAAAAGACCATCCAGGACATCTTTTATAGAAATTCTAAGAAAGGACAGTACAGCAGCTCAGTGGCTCAGAATTCTCAGTACCTGTGACAGTGTCTTGTCCCATAGAGTCAAAGAGTTACTGATTTTTGCTGGAAGTACTGCTTCTCTAAATAGGAATCAACGTTTGGCCAATATCTGGGGTTCTGGCTCTTGTATTGGCCTCACAGAAGGTGAAGTAATTCTGCTTCCAATGTCAGCCTCTTTATCTTCTGGGGAAAAAAAGACATTGGAAGACATCCAAGCCAATATAAAGAGATTAAACATCACAATAGAAGAGAAATAGAGAGATTAAGTACCACAATTGCAGGAAGCTGGAACAGCTTAAAAAAAAAAAAAAAAAGTGAAGAAAGGAAAATGAAGGCATCCGTCCGTTTTCACATTACCTTGTAGACAACACATGCAGATGACATGTTGCAGGAAATAATTACTGTATTGGAACTTTTGCAGAGTGATTCTGCACTCATCTCTTTCATTTTTGTTGTAATGATTACAGTCCAATAATGTACTCAATTAGCAGTTATCTGCTAATAGATAAATATCTGCTAGAAGAAGTTTACAAACTTTATCTATTCTTAGCCTTCTTGCTTGGAAATCTAAGCTGATCAATCAGAGGGTATTGTCATCAGTTGATTGACCTTAAGAGAAGTGACATTTCTAACATATTTGCCTTTGAATACAAAAGATTGCCTTTCAGTGAAGCATTTTTATTATTTCTCTTAAATAATATCTTTTTTCATGCAACTATTCGACTTGATTCCTCAGCTGCAAGGAAGCAATCAACTCCTTTGGGGTATTATTTTTTTCATAATAGTCATTGGTGAGTTACTTAATTGAATTTGAGCTGATTTACCTGGTTTTAAGTGAGCAAATTCAAAACTGGACAAGTACTGACCAGAATTAATTACTTTACCCAAAGAAGGCAATGGGAACATCTCATTTTCGCCAGTTACAAGATAAAATTTTGCTATCTTTCACTGAAATTTACCATTAATTTCAGGTAACACTTTCTAAATATCTTAAATGTGTGACATGTCTTTTCCATTTTGGTAGGGAGATCCAGGTCAGAGAGGAATACGTGGATTAACAGGACCAATAGGAGTGCCTGGGCCTGCAGGAGCTAAAGTATGTTTATTAACACATTGTGTGTGTAAAATAGCCCCTTGAAGTCAAAGTTGTACTTTGTTCTACATCTCAGAAACAATTAGCCCGGTATAAACTTGCTTCTTGAAAAATAATTACAAAAATATATGTTCAGCTAAGGCTTCTCTTGGCAAGATCCACCATAAACTCATACAAACATCTAGGAACATTTTTAAAAACTAGAAAGGGACACTAATATTTGTATTTCTGTGCTAAAATATTTGATAAGGTAGCATGGTATCTGGCATATACATATGTGACAAGACTGTTTTCCTTTATACTAGTTCATGGCTGATATTCTTTTATGGTCTTGAAGTTTCTATTCAAATAGTTACTGGAAGTGAGAGAAGAGCTACTCCTTCCTCGTCATCAGAGGTCCATCCTCTGATTTCTTACACAGTCTTTGCTGTTTACGCACAAAAGGTGGGGGGAGGTAAAGTAGTACACTGAAAAGATTATTTTAAAAAAATCTATTCTAATAGAAAAATATGTTTTCAGTATACCTAGAAAGCTGGGCAGAAAGCCTTGAATGCTGGATATGGTGGACCAAGTCTAGAATACATTAAGAAAAGGATTTCTAATAACATATTTATTCAGTGAGTGAGAAGAACCCCATTTGCATTCATAAATCAGAATTATAGTGGTTAACAGTTCAGTTGCAACAGTTAGGTTTTATTCAAGATAAAGTATTATTAGAATATTAAAAATTTTAATAGACTTTTAATGAAATACTATAAATGTTTTCTAAATAAATGTTATATATGTTATAAATGTTACATAAATATTTTCTCTAAAAGATGTTTTTGCCCACTGGAAGAAAAAAATCCATTGTTTTTGGTCTCATTCCTTCACTGTAGGGAGAGCCTGGTGCACCAGGACGTCTTGGAATGCCAGGCCCTCCTGGAAGAGCTGTGCCTGGACCAAAGGTAACATCCAAACTCCAACTCCTGGTGCTTATAAACACAGTGTGAAACCTATGAAGTAGGCCATGCAATTAATAGAAAGTGTAAATCACTTCAGCCATATGAGGTCACCTAAAGCTTTTTTCTATGAACAGAGTAACAGATTATATCCAGGCTAGTTACCATAATGCTCTGGTGTTAACTAATTGCTGGCTTAAGGCATGGCCTATCTGATATGTCAATTTCTTGGATATCTTTGGACATGAAAATACTTTACCATCTTCTGTTTTTGATGTTTATCTTGAATGTTTTCCAAAAAAAGAAGTATTTTAGCTGTTACATTTAATATATATAAATATACATAACAAACTCTAAAAATCACTCTGCTTGATTTTTAACAAAATACATAAATAAGATTTATATTTTCTTCACTGCAGGGTGATATTGGATTACCTGGTCTTGCTGGGCCAATTGGAGAACCAGGGTTTGGGCTTCCTGGGGCAAAGGTAACTCTTAAATTGGTAAACTACTTTCAGATAGAAGTATAAAGCAAGACAGGATTTCAATGAAACAACAGCAAAGCACTTAGAATGGCAAAATGTTCCATTGTTCTTAGTATATGTATCATGCAATGTTAGCAGAGTATAAAGAGCCATGAGACCATGGGCAATCTTCCAGACTCCATGAGCTACAAAACTTTCACAGGGACAAAAACAGGAAGAAACAGATTTTTTTTTTTAAAGTGATGAGGAGTAAGTATGGAATGAGCATGATTGATATGCTTACAACAGCCTGTCTGTCAAGCAGATGGTAAACAATACTTTCTTTCAACCAGGCTCCTTTTTATTGTTTCATTCCTCAGTATGGCACAGAGTAATACACAGACTTCAAGAAGATCTCAGGACTTGGGCAAACTGGCAGTAGGAGAACAAATCTCTTAAGTAGTAGAAGATGAAAGAGTATATAATTCACAAGGGCTTTCCTTTACTATTGCTCCAGGATTGCCTCAGTACTACCTAGATTCGGATTTTGCAAGCTGCTCTTCGTTCCAGGGCTGATTTTGGCTAGGCACCAAGAAACCTATGACATATGAAGCTATGTTTCTCAAAATAAATTGGAAAAAAAAATGTTTCCTCGGGTTTTGTTTACTTAGTGTACTTGACAGTGGTCTTAGTGTCCCTTGTTCTTTGTGTGAATAGAACACAGGAACAGAAGCATTTTAGAACAATTTCAATCTATTTGATCAGTTAGCTGGTTGCTAAGGTTCTGAAACTTATTTTCATTAGGAGGAGAAGCTGATGATAGAATCAGGTACTTTTCTGGTATAGGAAGTTAAATCACGGGGAATTGCACATAGTCTTGATTTTGGGCATTCCACAGAAATCAACAAAGAGGGAACAGGTCCTTTGCTCAAGCTTGCAAATCTCTTTTCTTCAGGCTTGAGGCCCAAAAGCTCTTTCATATGAGCCATATTCAGTATGTTTCTGTGACAAAGTTCTTGTTGCTGTCTTTGTCAGCATTAGTAGTTTTGCTGTTGCTTGACCCTCAGACAAAAGTCTTCATTAAGCTATATAGAGTAAAATTCCTTTACCAGTCTTGATGTTTTTTTCCATGAGTTTTGTACAGACCTATGCTTAGTGCTGTAATGCAGGCCCATATTTTGGGTAGCTGCAGAGATAAAACATAGTCTTGACCATCCATTCAATTGTGTCCCAAAAGAACTCACTGCACCATTCAATACTACTGGGAAGGTTAAAGTCCTCTTAGTTTCCCTGGTAAATCTG
Organism: Rhea pennata; assembly: GCF_028389875.1. Taxonomy (NCBI): domain Eukaryota; kingdom Metazoa; phylum Chordata; class Aves; order Rheiformes; family Rheidae; genus Rhea; species Rhea pennata. The sequence goes on from NC_084668.1 coordinate 22,065,723, forward strand.
TGCCTGATATACTCCTGGTATTTCAACTGTTTGACTAAGTAAAATGAATTTAATTGTGTATCTCCAATCACAGCTTCTATTACACCCAATAGCTTCAATAATGTTTCACAACACACACACACATCGCTGTAGGAAAATATGATTCTGGAACAACAAAACCAGACAGGAACCTTGTGACAGAAAACTTTTTAATTGGCCACACAAACCACTGGTGTCCCTAGCCCTAAGTCCTCTGTCTCACTACATACACAAACAGCATGTGCAGAAGCAATATAGAGTTTTTCCAATGCTCTGCTGCAGTTTCTGTCTTCAATTAAGAGTATTACCTAAAACAGAGTGATTCAGTTTCTGTTAGTCTTTTGGCTATCTGTCAGGATGGGTTCATCTTTCAAAAGCTGGAGTGACAATAATCATGATAAAAATATGAGGAAAGGGATTTAAGTCATTCTCATATATAGGCTATAAATGGCAACAGATAGAGCTCCTGAAAAAAAATCAAATTAGTGTCTTAGAAGTGAAAGGTCCTGTAAATCCTCAACTATTCAATATCCTAGCTTTAATCTAGGATTAATCATCTACAATAGTCATTGACATAGTAAAATATATAAGGAGATATTCAACTCACAGTACATGCTTCCCAAAGAAATTTCACTTTTGTGTAAAACTTCTTGCCAGCAATTGTACTGGAATTCACCTCAGCTCTTTCTTCTGCCTTCATCAGGGTGACCGTGGCCTTCCAGGACCCCCTGGACCCTTTGGGCCAAAAGGGGACGGTTATCCAGGTCCAACTGTAAGTTTATAGACAATTTTTATATGTCAATTGGGAACAAATATCTACTATACCAAAGTAATTAGCATCCATTCCTTAGCTGTGGAAGTGTGTTATAAGGAAAGGATGAGAATTTCCCTCTGAGACCTTCCAGACCCCTCACTCCTCTTGATTACACAGTGTAACATATTCTAAGTGGGAAATTTTTTTATAGTATCACTGATCTTTCAGTCAGCCCCCTCAACATCTTAATGTAGGATACTGTTATCTGCCCAGCTATACAGAATTTTAGCCCCACAGAGGATATAACCTAGTTAAACAGCTGTATCCGCATACATAGGTATGTATGAACCCAGGGCAGCACACTCTCCCAGAATCACTAAAAAAACAACTGTTTAAAGAGCAAATAGTCCTTCATTCTGCTCATATCTGGCTGTTCAGGGTGGTATAAAGAATTCATCCATCTACTTTACAACCCTTTACACAAGCTTGTACTTGTAGATATGCCCAGTCCCGGCAAAAAGGATACAAAGAGAAAAGGCTTTTTCTCCCTTCTTTTCACATGCATGCAGCACACCCTGCCTGACCTCACATATCCAGTCTGCTCAACAGTGTGCTCCATCAGCCCTGGCAGTTACATGCCTGTGAGCTGACAGAGTCCCAGGAACATTGCTGATTTATCAGTGCTAAAGACAACTATAGTTGTGCATGCAATTACCAAACTGAGGAATAAAAATTAATGAATGTCAAAATAGAATTTAGAATTTGAAGTATTTATAAAGCTTCCTGATATATTTGTTCAATCTGATGCCAAGGCTGCTTTTGCATTTGTCTCTCTACGCCATACTCCTGTGGCTTGAAAAACACAGGCCAGTCTCTTGTGTGACATGCAATACCCATGCAAGTGCCAATGACCCCAGTTCTGGCTAACCAGAGAATAAAATTTAATCAATTACAGTGCACAGTGATTCCACTAACAGACAATGTATTCAAGATACTAGCCATATTAATGTTTACAAATGCACATAGCCAACATAGTTTTAAATGAAATTAATAGCATATTTGTGCATTTAATTTCAGGGCTTGCCAGGCCTTCCTGGGATTCCAGGTGAACAAGGCCCTGATGGAGTTGGACTACCAGGACCTAAGGTATACACCTTAAATTTTAGAAAAGTAAATGCACGTGTATACACTACTACATGCAGATGTAATTCCTACTCTTGGGTCTCAGTAAAAATACTTTTTAAAACTAGCTTTGATTTACTCATGAGTTTATAAAAGGTAGATCCTATAGAAAGTCTTCAAGCTTCACTTCAGGACTGATGCTGATTTAGTAGATTTACTAGATTATTGGATTTATACCAACAGTTGATGGATTGACTAAAACTATTTAAGTATGTTTAATATCTCTTAAAAGGACATCTTTTCTCCACTCTCATCAAACTCCTGTCTGTGACTTTTGTTGGCTTTGGGGAAGTAGAGATCATTTCACAATAAGTGAATTGTAATTCCTAAGTAATTATTGCATAATTGATTTTACAGGCTCAGAAATCATGTCTTGGGTATGTTCAGACCTCTAGCCACTGTTTCTCCCCAATATCTGTCTTGTCCAACCTGCAGTAATTGAGGTTTAGCATCATTTCAACTTATGCTGCGCTCTTCAATGATTCTTTCTCTTTGTCCCATTTGAGTACAAGAGACAGTAGGAATTCTAAAGACAAAATAAACTTTGGTATTCACTACTTATTTTTAAAATATTAAATTTCAGGGTGATCCAGGTAGTAGAGGACCAGTTGGGCTCCCAGGTCCCCCAGGTGAAGGCCTGCCAGGACCAAAAGTAAGCCATTTAAACAATTAAGTCTTCCTTTGTCCATTTTCTAAAACAGCAAACAATATATTATTATAAGTGGTTATATAGACATATCTGCATGTTTTCCCTTCCCTTCACTAGGAACAGCTAATACCACAAATAAGATAGCTAAGGAATACAGTGACTTTTGAATATTTTTATTATCATAATATACATTATGACAATGTCTGAAAATAATTATAACTATAGAAGGCAAATTTTCACTATAAAAAGCTCCAAAAATAGAAGCTCTTACCCTCCCACAGCTCAGCTTTAGAAGCCTATTAAAACAGAAGAACTGTTTTAAAATGTAAAGGTAAAAGAACTAAACAAGGTCAAATGTAAGCATTCTGCAACATAATAATACAATATCTGCATAGCATGGCTTGTTGGTCCCAGAAATTCAGTTCATGTTGACATGAAAGTTAGGCTAAGCAATGTCCCAGGCTGTGCTTGGCTCAGGATCTAGCAAGTACAAACAATCCTTACAAATAAGGAAATCAAGAATTTCATGCAGAGATACTTGAATGGCAATATAGGTATAAAATGAATATTGAACTGTGTGAGTTTGGGTTATTTGCTTATGAATAGCATGAAACTGGAACATTTTCTCTAGTGTTCTTTTAAAAACAAACTTATAACTAAGCAGCACATGCTATTAATTTGCAATGCTATATTAGTGCATAAATCTTACTGTGAAGCTTAGTGGTGATGAAAGATGCTACATCATTTATGAAATAATAATCCACTCTTAAATCGTAATTCAGTCCACAATATCCCACCAATACAACCCATCCTTCAGTGCAGTGCTCATTTCTGTCAGCAAGGTGATTCATACTCAATGACAATTAAGCCCTCAATGAGTCCTCTGAAGTACAAACTGGATTTAAATCATCTGATAAAGGCTTTAAAAAATCTCTTTGTCATATAGATCAATCTTACTGTCACTACTCCTAGAAGGATATTCATGTGGTAGAGGAGCGACAGAAAATTGCATGGTGGTAACAATTTGTTATGCATTTTTATTATAAATATTGTATTTAACATGTATGAGGTTTCTCCCCAGGGAACTATGGGACGCCCAGGGCCACCTGGATCTTTGGGACCTCCTGGTGAAGGTATTCAGGGAACTAAGGTAAAAAGACTCAGCGTCTTCAATGCTTAACCTGTGCTCAGTGGTCAATCTGACCATCACAGTATTAAAGAATTAATGAAGATTTCACGTTATTATTTGATTTTTCTTACATGACAGTCTGCAGTTAAAAAATGAAATGGATAACATGAGACAAAACAAATTACATTCTTTCTCTACTGCTGTAAACAAGCCCAAGGGGGTGTGTGTACTGAGGGAGAAGGGAACAGGAGCAACTTTTGTGAAGGAGATAAACTTACAACATGAACCAAAACGGAAAACATCCTTCCCTCTGCCCCAACCTGTCATGCCCATGGAGACAGTTTAATGTGAATTACCAACTGTGTTCGAGAAAGATTCCCCATCCTGAATCTGTGTGTAATGTTCATTTTCACTTATAATTTGCACTTTTACATAAGCACATATAAAAAGAGAATGACTAAAAAGCAAAAAGAACTGAGGAATAATAAAGAATAAAAAGGGATGGGGAGAGAGAGCACAAGAAGTGGAAAAGACAATGACCTTGTGGTTTTTCAAATATTCTGTATCTTTAGGGCAGACATACTATTGAAGTATGTGAGAAAGACAGTAAAAGTTAGCTGTTGCATTGTCTCAAGTGTCTCAATATACTTGCTAAAATGCAGTGTGAAACACTTTCTTTTTGAACATTCAAAATTAATGCATAATAAATGACTACCAAGGGTTAATATCACTACTTGTATTATCATTAGGGGGAACAAGGAATTCAAGGAATGCCAGGACCCCGAGGGCCTCCTGGAGAAGGACTTTTGGGACAGAAGGTATGATATTTAAATCAGAGATAATGTCTGGGGCCCCAGTCAACATACTGGATGCTCATCTGAAGGCACAGGAATTCTATTAATAGGGAATGGTACATCTACTAGGGTTCATGGGTTTTAGGTTATCCCAAACTATTTGCATGATCAATTTAATATCTCAGAGTAGCAATTTCAGTGTTGCATACTTTAATATCATATGAGGTTTATCTACTTCAATAAAAAGAACTATAGGTATTAGATCTAATATTATTGCCTTTCTTTTACTCACACAGTTATGCAAAATTTGGGGAATAAATCAGTTTTAAAAGAAAAGAGAAATGACTGCTGAAATCAGTTTTTGGATATGATCACATTAACTCTCAAAAAATGTACATAGTCCTATTACCTTAGCTTAGTAGAACTCAAACCAGAAGAAGCTAATTCCTTTCTTTATTATTCCAAAAACCTTTTCTGGCCAAAAGGTTTCACAGGGTGATATTCCCATTATTCATTCTGACTATTTCTTTGTCTGTCTTCTCAATTTCCTGCTGTTACCTTATTTTTCTCAGAAACAGATACTCATTTCCATCATGCAATATCTCTTGAAACCCCTCTGTCTGCATGAACTTGTTTGAGATGATTAATTGTTCAAACTGCTTCAGCTACTTTTTCTATAAAAATGTTTAATCAGTAGTACCAGTCATTCATGAAATTCACAAGCATCAATTGATTTAAATGGTCTCTGGACAAAGAATTCTAAGTTTTGTCAGAAGATGGGGGTAAATTTAACAAAGGCAGCTAGAGAAATATGAAAGGTAACTGACTTAAACTGTCTGATTCACCAACATGGTTTTAAAGGGAGATCGAGGAGCTACAGGTGAAAAGGGGAAAAAAGGAGAAAAAGGCAACTTGGGTGACCCTGGTTTATCTGGAGAACCTGTGAGTAACTTAGATTTATCATGTCTATTTTTTTAAACTACTTAACAATAAAGTGTGTTTTTTTTCTTGCTATTTAAGTACTATGCTTCGGAAATGCTTAAGAAACTGAGACTATGAAAAGCTTTAAAAGTATAAAGAAGACATTTCTGTGCTGAGTACCCCAATTTCTTAGTGAAAATCAATCACAATTTTTTAAGAAAGCAAAACTATGTAATTTTAAACTATGTAAATTTTAACTATAGTTACCAAAAAAATGTAGATCAGACTTCTCAAAGCTGATGAACAGAGGCAAAATGGGAACTTCTGCTGATGGGCAGGTTTGAAAAGCTGGATAGGTTGTGGTGCCCTTCTACTCTGACATTTACATACAATTAAGTAGGGATACATAAATATCATTGTTGTCCTTGCCCTGACACTGACTCAGATTACATCCATATTTGATGAAGTGAAATTCTGATGCTTCCACAGTCTCAGGTAAGTATATGGTCTCGAGAAAGGAAATGAACATAGCATAGTAGATGGGACAGTTGTGCACAAATTCGGCCTTTTTAATACAGACTGAACACCATGATCAGTGGGAGACCTGAAGTCATCCAATTCCCATACAACCTCATCACCTTAGAAGGCTGTAGATACCATATGCACAAGAACACTATATTTTATAGCAAAAGTTCTTATTTGCTAAATACTATTCTAGTAATAGGATTGATGAATTCACATTCTGAATCACAATGTTACTGACTAATTGCAATAGCTAAATTAATGATCACTATTGCAGGGCAAAACTGGACCAAAGGGAGAACAAGGCCTAACAGTAAGCAAATCCTATTATAAATCATATTAAAGTAACATATAAACACAATGAATCCTATTTTCAGTTGAAATGTATCATATGTAAATCATTAGAGAAGGAGTTTTCTGATTAGAAGTGGTCTCAGTAGTAGTACAGAAAGAAGTAATAGTATAGAAAGAGACTGCTCAAAGGCTTTTGACTTTTTCTCATTTACTTTTTCCTGAAATGGAATTTGAAATTCCTGATGATTTGGGTTTCTTTTTTCCCTACACATTTCTTTTGTGATCAAAGGTCCTAGGTGTGCAGCGATCACAGAAAAGTTTTGCCTTTTTTTTTTAAGGTATCTAAGAGTCTAAAGAGCAACACTATACAAATCTGTCATTGTCTTAGGCCTATGACCTAGTTAAACTTCAGCTAAGCCTGAACTGCACTAGATCCTAATTCAGTAAAGCACGTCTATGACTACGTGAATACTCTTGAAGTTTATGGTAAAAGCTGAGCAGCAGTGGCAAAAGATATGTGAAAGACTAACTCAATGCCAATGAGTCCTGGCATGTACTTCTGTAACAAATGCTTGATCTAGTAATGAGGAACACTTTGGCACCTGCATGTCACCAGAGCATCCCTTCTCTGAGCAGAGAGCTGTGAAGGCAGTAACTCTTTTTTTGTTGTTGTTGCCAAAGCTATGTAATACATAGGGCAGGCACACTAAGATTCATATATCCAAATTCCATTCTGTTTTGGCTCTCCCCTTCATATGGTAGCTCACTATTAGCAATACACTTCCTGAAGCTGGGTCTGTTTCACCATTCCCTATATATCTGCCTAACTGCAAAGGGAAATCCATGCTATTTAAATACTGAAATATGAATGGGTTTTGACTTTAAGTTTAATGAAAACCAAATCAGCACAAAACATTCTTTACAATAACAGTAGTTAATTGTTTTAGAAAGAAGTATCATCTCTTTGTCAAGTTACTGGCTCTTATACACCATACCAAATAGTTTACTGTAAAATGTAGGAGAAATTTCAGGCTTACAGGGTCAGGAATGAAAGTTAAACACCAAGATTCTTTTTAAGTCCCTGCAGGTTGCAGATATTTATTATAAATTAAATCTTTGGTAGCATCAGTGTTATACATTATTTAAAAGAGATAAATAAATTGTGAAATATTTTATTTTTTTCTTATCTAGAGAGAAGATATAATTAAATTAATTAAAGAGATTTGTGGTAAGTATTCAGGAAGCCTTTAATTTCAGATTCTGTTTTCCTCCATTTACATTCTTTCCAAAAAGGATACCAAGTAAGTTGTCATGATCCAGTTTTTGTTTTTCCTTTGCAGGTTGTGGAATTAAATGTAAGGAAATTCCTATGGAGCTTGTATTTGTGATTGACAGCTCTGAGAGCGTGGGACCAGAAAATTTTGAGATTATCAAAGACTTTGTTACTGCTTTAGTAGACAGAGTAACTGTTGGCAGAAACGCTACCAGAATTGGCCTTGTACTATACAGTTTAGAAGTTCGGCTAGAATTTGGTCTGAACAAGTATACAACTCAACAGGATGTGAAACAAGCAATTAGAAAAATGCAATACATGGGAGAAGGCACTTACACAGGAACTGCTATTCGTAAAGCAACCCAGGAAGGATTTTTTGGCGCTCGATCAGGCGTGCGAAAAGTAGCTATTGTGCTAACAGATGGTCAAGCAGACAAGAGAGAAGCTGTAAAACTAGATATTGTGGTTCGGGAGGCTCATGCAGCAAACATCGAAATGTATGCAATAGGAATTGTAAATACTTCAGATCCAACACAAGTTGAATTCGTACGTGAACTAAATCTGATTGCTTCAGATCCAGACAGAGAACATATGTATCTCATCGATGACTTTAATACCCTTCCAGGTGCGTTCATCACAGCTTTATTCTGTAAATATTTCTAAGCTCCACACAGCTAGCTGAACTCATCCCATCTAAGCATGGTTTGCTTTTCATGTGACGGGAAGAGATCTGAACTGAATTTTGCATTGTATCTCGTGCTCCTCAGAACAGAGAAAAAGATGCACTATCTCTGGAAATTGGGCTTTGATGATGATGAGGATTAGTTAAGAGAGGCGAAGTAACAGGACCCTGAATGTGCAGATACTCTTCTTTTAATGAGTCATAGTGTAGGCCAATGATGCTCCACACTAATGGAGCATGTCACTACAAGCTAGGAATTTGCACACAGTCATTTAAACTAGCTTTCTAGCTGAGTAAGTGCTCATGCACTATAATATCACTGGATTAGAAAGCTAGACTCTAACCCACTGAGATAAGTCTCATTACTCACTTTCACAGGGAAATAAACCATTTTCATTGGATTATTCACATGAGTAAGGTGAACAGTTATTTTCCTGCTGCCAACTACTGACTGCTATACTTTGGAGACATATGGAAACTCAGATGAACACCCTCATATGGGTACCACATATTCTGAACCACACAGAGGTCTTATAGGCTGACAAGTTTGTGATAAATAAAAATTATTGTCCAGAGAGCCTGAAATTGCTGGAATTATTAACGCACATCTTAAATGTATATAAATAATCTAAATATGCTTTGGATTGCATGTGTATTATTTGTGTGTATAAATATTTAAATATTCCAAATTCAGAAAAATCCATTGAACTTCCAAGTATGACTTTTTTTTTTTTTTTTTTAACAGCTCTGGAGTCTAAATTAGTCAACCAATTTTGTGAAGATGAACATGGTGCCTTAATATATAATCGCAATGGATATGGTGTAAACGTAGCGGGACCATCTAGCCATTCAATGTCCTCAAGATTTTCACATTACTTACTTCAGAAGAACAATGTTAATGAACAATCACTTTTAGCAGAGAGATCTGGAGCATCAACAATAGAAATTCCTCTAAGTCTTGGCAATCTTTCTCAACCATTAGTTCCGGTATGAAAATTCAGCACGCTTTAATGAGCTTTACCTGTATTTTTTTCTCTGTTGCCTGATGCTATATGTAACTGTTTCTCTACTTTTTACAGGTCAGATACTAAAATAGCTCCTTTAACTTAGTACACTGGAGCTGGTAGTTCTGAATAAGAGTTCTGATGTTGCGTGCAGGCAGTTATCTAATAATTCATTCCTCATGCTGTTACAAGGATTATTACTACTGCGTTTAATGCAGTAATATTTGTGCCACAATGTGAAACATAACATTTCTGAAATGCAATTATACTGTAACATTTAACTCTAAAAATAGTTTTAAACTCAATTATAGTCTACACTTTTCAGTTTATATAATAAAATGCTGTTAAAGTCAACTCAGAAAAAAATCCCAGGTATAGGTTTGCCAATTCTTATGGTAGACTAACCTCGTTTAAGTCCTGATCCTTAACATGGTGATTAGAGTAAATGAGAAGGAAAATCATTAGAGAACCTCTAAGTGGTGAGGAACTAATTCATTTTGAGACATTTTACAGTATCTGAAAAGCAAACAAAATCAAATGTTCATTTCAGACCAAAATACCTCCTATGGCAGTTCATGAAGTGTATGAAGAAAACAAGGAGGACGAACAGTCATTCTTGCAATCAGCAGACACCAAAGGTATTTTTATCATCATTCATTTCTTCACCTCCTAATTATTTTGGGCTGATCAAAAATCAATGTCTTTGGTTTCTTTTCACGTGCAGCTGCAGTATCATCATTGCCATCTAAACCATCATCACCATCAGATAAAGTGCTGACATCATCTCTTTCAACTGCAGTGCTCACATCAAGGCCAGGTTATATATCACAACTAATTTTTCATTTTGTTCTCTCTTATCTTGATGCTAACTCTTAAAAAGATTAGTCACTCTTTTAGGCCTATGTATTCTCTGAAGATTTTGAGTCCGTATTATGGAAGAAAAGCCATTTCAAGATTTTACAGCAAATCTAGATGCAGTTCTTGTCTCCCCAAATTCCAAATCCCACTGCCCTCTTACAGCAAAAGTAAGGTCAAATATAAGCTAAGACAGAGCTCTTAAATGGCACCAAAAAAAGCAACATAGTGCCAGCTGAGGCTGGCCAGCAAGCTGGGAATTCCCTAGCATTAATTGAAAAGCCAGGAAGGGTCAGTCTATGGAGATGGACGTCATAAACAGAGAGAAGATAAAGAATGATTTCAGAATCAGACCAAAAAAAAAAAAAAAAAAAAAAAAAGAGATCTCACCTTCTGAAGGGAAACAAGAAAAAATATAAAAATATGTTTATTCATTTGAAGGAAAGTATAGTAATTAGCTGCCTGCTCAAAGGAGTGATTCTTTTCATATAAAATGTCTGAAAGTATTCTTTCCATGATTTAGGGAATTCATGCTTCTGAGTCCCAATAATAGTATATTATGATGGAGCAAGAGAAGAGAGCATCTTTCCTGGAAATATGGGCATGACTATGCCAGAGGTCTAATATTCTGCCCCTCACAATAATTGAATTTTTTTATTTAAGTTTCAAGATATTCGTTGTCAATGCCACTGCAGAATATCAGTGTTACAATATCAAACTTGAAGGGACAATATCTTTTATCTCACAGTATTCTTAAAATAAATGATACTGGATTAACATACCATTGTCCTTTAGTGCATATCTGTAGGAAGTAACAGTCCTTAGACTATCAAGCTTCACATTCAAATTTAACTAGTATACACATAATTACTACCATTATGTATGCAGTACACATCTTTAAAAAGAGTGAAGTTCTATATTTTTGTCACTATTCTAATGCCTCTGCTGCCACAGAGGAAGCACATAGAAAACACAAAGAAAACTATCTTTAGAAACAAAGTGAATCTCAAATTATTGTATAGCATTAGCAGAAAAAAAGAGTTTACAGGATAAAAACATATGTAATACAATTGATTTTTTTTTTTAAGAAAATATCCCAGACCCCCGATGCAAGTTAAGACTGGATCAAGGATCATGCCGTGTTTATATCATAAAATGGTACTATGATAAACAAGCCAATGCTTGTGCTCAGTTCTGGTATGGTGGCTGTGATGGAAATGCAAATCGCTTTGAGAGTGAAGAGGAATGCAGAGAGGCTTGTGTATTTTTTTCTAGAGGTAAGAATTTATATCTCTCTATATATTAATGACTAGCAAGTTGAAGCTATTGACTGTTTGGGTCAGTTATCAAATATCCAGCATGACAAGCAAAACCAAATCCACTAATTAAAAGAATCAAATACTCATAAATGAGAAAAAAGTCTACATACGCAAGCTCACTTCAATTCTTTCTGCATATATTGTATGATGTCCTCCTGTAACAAACTAACAAAATTTCAGTAGTGTTAAGAGTACCCAGATTTGAGTATAGCAGTTGCCACAGTAGCTGCCCTTCCTTCCTCTGGATCTTTAAACATTATCATTATAAAATCAGTAACAATACTCAATTTTCAATTGTAAACATGGCACTGGAAAGCAATCCTTTGTTGCTAAAATTATATAATTTCTTCTCTCTTTGTTACAGAAATCTGATATTTGGCATGGATTTTGCAATGAAGACTTCACTTTTTTAAGCAAGTGTTCTCATAAATCCTATTTTAATATTTCAAGCGTAAAATATCAGTTTCCAAATTACATGCAAAGTGCTACTCAGGGGTTATCAGATAAATACAGCAAATACATCAATTTGTTCTCTACATGCTCACCAGGGAGAAAAGGAGGCAGCTGAGCTTTCAACTTCTTCCAACCACATCCCAGCTGTTTTTGTTGTAAACTTTCCTCAGCTTCCATTAGTTAAAAAGATGTATGATAAATGCAGTTAAAATACATCCACAAATTTACATGAAAGACAATAACAATAGCTGTCATTCCTAAATTATGTTAGGTCAGGTCTAAAGTGTTTCTTCACCATGCTTTTCTCGTTTTAAAGCCAAGCCTGATTTGTAAATGCATTTTAGTATGTTAACCTGTTTCTTAAAAATGCTTTTAATCTTCATTCTAAACATCAACTGCAGTATAGTCCTAACGAAGAGAATTTATTCTGTATTCTGTATTGCCAGTCACTGCCATAGTTTTCTACTTATGTTTGTATACAAATTATTTCTCATTACTCAGATTATATACTTAAAAGCTTGTGTTCTAATAAAACATTTCTGGTTTTGCTGCCAGGAGAGAGTAGATAATGGTACCTTTATGGGACTAAAAACTTATTTTACAGCTAAATTACAACTTACAGTTAACTGTGCTCCTGATGTAACTGGATGTCTGCCAAAGTCTTTAACAAGACTAAACGTCACAGATTAGGCACTCCTGCGTATGAAATAAGATTTAAATGTTTTTTTCTAAACAAATTGTAAAATTAGCATATGAAATTTGTATTTTGCCTCAGGCCTACAGTGTTTAATTTTAACTAGTTTTTCAACAATGAGTTTCATTAAACATGTTCAGACACATATAAAAATTGTCAAAGGTGCTTTAAAGTAAAGTCCCTCCATGAATCCTCTGCTCTTTTCCATCCTACTCCCTCCCTTTGCCTAATGCATTACCCTTCCTGCATCAAGGGCTCCCAGCCCCAGAGAAATCCTGCTCATCTCTGTCAGAGCCAGCCAGGTACCACCTCTCCCACTGTGAGGCAGCTGATAAAGGGAAGCAGGACAGGCATTCTTCCAGAAGTTTTTAAACTCAGTCAAGCTTGTAATGATTTCTCTGTTGGTAGCAAATGGCTCCTCACTAATTCAAAGACCAGCTCCAGAGAAAAAAAAATGGAAAAGGTTAAGTTTCTTAACATACTTCAGACTACACTTATTACATATTTGAAAATAGTAGGATGTTACAACTAAAGGACAACTACAGACAATTTCCAGATTATTCCAAATAAAGAATATTTTGATATATCTTATCTACTTGGAAAAAAAAAAGAAGTGAAGGAAAAGTTACATTCCAACAATTTTAGAGAGGATTTCTGTTTTAATTTTCATCCACAACAATAAAGATGTTACCTTGTATGACCAAAAAAAAACTAAGACGCGACACAACTCCGTTACTACCACAGGCCGCCACGCGCAGCCCCCGCGGCCGCCGCCCGCCACGGAGGAGAGCGGGGGGGGGTGGGGGGGGGAGGGCGGCCCCGCGCCGCAGCCAATCCCGAGCTCTGAGGGAGCGCGAGGCACCGCCCCCGGCTGCCACAGCGGCGCGCGGGCTGGCTGCAGGGAGCCGCTGCTCGCCCCCGCCGCCAGCCATGAGCTCGGTGCTGGACGTGCTCTGGGAGGACAGAGATATCCGCTTCGACATCTCCCAGCAGTGAGTGGCGCTGCGGTCTTGGCCGGGCTCTCCGGAGCAGAGGGCGGGGTGGGGAGCCGTTACGGCGGCTTCGCGGAGGCCGGGCGCTGCGGCCATTAGTGGCGGGGTGCGCGCTGGCAGCGCGTCCCGCTGTGGCGGCGGCGGCTGCCGCGTGACGGCGCGCGGGGCGGGCGCAGGCGGCCGTTGGGGGGCGGACGAGCGGGCGCGCGCGGAGCGGTTTGGTCACGTGGGTCCAGTCGCCATTTGAGATTAAAGCCCCCCCTCCCGGACATGTTGTCTGCGGTAAACTTGGAAACGCGAAATCGTGACTTGAGTGTTTAAACAGTTACTGTCTCCCAGTAGTATCATCCCCTTACTGATACTGGATTTTGTTTGTCATGCCTACGCACCTGAAGGTGTTGTGGCTGCTCTACACAATGCAACTAAAACATAGCAAAACTTGACACTGGGCTTGTTACTATATAGTTAAGGGGTGAGACCAGTTCAGTTGAGAAAATCGTGAAAAACTTTGTGGAAAATCTAGCGGGGTGTTTGACATAAGAACATACATACACTTGCTGTGCTCACATCTATTCTTTCTTAAGCCTGGCTCCATTCCTTAGGACCGAAAAATATGGCAAGAAGGAAGAAACTGTCTTTTAAAGACTATGTGAATATAACTTTTTTGCTCGCTCTTTCACACACTTTCTCCCTATTTTGGGTATAATTTGCTTGAGCACACTTGCTGCATAATTATTTGTGTACTGTTATATCTTAAAAATAAAGGTATTAACATTTTTCATACACTAGATGTAGTAGATAGCTTTCAGCTATATAATGTTGCTTTTTCATGTGTGTATGCATGTGTGGATTTTCTGTACTATGATGCACTGAGCAAAGACAGAAGAAAGGAAAGGGAATGTGGAAATGTGAATGGCTTTCCTTTTGGAAAATAAAAGTGATCTGTCTTTTATTACGTCATTTTTTTTCTTCTTTTCTTTTTTTCTTTTAGGCAAATGAAAATGAGAGCTGGAGAGGTCCTTATAGACTGCTTAGATTCTGTTGAAGATACCAAAGGAAACAATGGAGACAGAGGTAACCATGTACTGGTAACCTTCCTAATATTTAGCCTGTTCAGGTCCATGAAAGCCCAGTTTTCCATTGAACTCAGTATCGACAGTCCACTGCAGAACACAGACTGTGCCTGTTTCACGGATCTTTCTCCTCTGTGGATATTTTCAAGTAGTATAGCTTGTTAAAATTTTTAGTGAGGTGACAGTTTTGGCTCAGAATTTGTTCAGAATTGAAAGCGTCGTAAGAGAAACCAATATATAAACATCACGTGATCTTTTGCTTTAAGCCTGTTTAATGCTTATATAGACTTATCGATGTATAGAAATTTGCTTGTTGCCTTGCAAAGAGTTATTTAAATTTTAAAACGTGAAAGGATTTCTCTTTTCAAGTTTCATGACATTCTTCAGTTGTTTTGATCCTTTTTCCTAAACTAGTTTAAAACAAAGTAGTAAGTATATATATACTCTGTAACGGCATGAACTTGCCAGCTTGCTGAGATGACATTTCCTCATGTTGGCTCTGCTGCTTTGCTGGGTAAAGGAGAGAGGAAATTTGCACTTGACATAGAGGGATGAGGTTATTCTTGAGGACAGCTGTGATAGTTAGCTCATAGCCTTCCCCTTCTCCTCCTACAGAGCTGTTCTGCGCTGATTCTGTCTCTGCATTTTTACCATAGGTGGGTAGATGTGAAATCAGTAACTATCTTTGATTTGTTTTAGAGCAATATTGGTGTACACTAGATGCTGTTTCATTTGTTTTTTTTTGACTGGACTTATTCTTCTAGTGTAAAAAAAAAAAAAAAAAAAGGAAAAGAAAAAAGTATGTAGTGATTTTTCTGCCAGTGTCCTGCATTTTATTTCCCAGCGAGGGGAAGAAATAATTCTGATGTTTCAAAACTGGAGTTAAATATGTACATTATTTGCATATTTACATTTTGTACATCATATTAAATAGACTGTTTAATATGATAGCAGTTACTCAGATTAGAAATAATTGCACTCTTTATTTCCAGGTAGACTCCTTGTGACAAATTTGCGCATTATTTGGCACTCATTGTCATTGCCCAGAGTCAATCTCTGTAAGTATTGTCTCCTCTTAAGTAGAGTATGAAGTTTGTGTTTCCTTTGTGGTGGTGTGCTGTACTTTCACAGTAGTATAGATTATAGTACAGGTTACTGAAATACAGATCTGCTGCTTCTGTGAAATCTGAAATGAACCGTTTCTAATGAGCTTATCAGTAATATAGGAACTATTTTAGTAATTCATAGAAAACTATTAATGTTTAATGTTGATTTCTCAAAAGAGAAGTTGAAGAATACTTTAGACATATTTTTCTTATTTAGCCTATGTGGAATTCTTTCTTTTTTCCAGAAAGAATCAAAATTTGGGGATTTTTTCTCATCTTAGCCATATTTGTATCTCTTGTTCCACCTGTTTATTCATGTTCCGTACTGTTCTACAGTTTTTATTCCCCATGAGCACCTTCCAAATTTACTACTGTGAGCTCCGAATAAGCTTCTAATTTTAAACTATATGAATACCCAGCCTGTCTACTCATATTTAATTAATTTGCTGAAGCAGAGCCAGGATGCACTTACTCAGTACCAAAATTATTTCCAGTGTTCAGTTAGCAATAGTCAGTCAACACTGGCAATCTGTATACTGTTATAACTGATGTAAACTTCATCGACCTGATTGTGTGCTCTTTTGCATTTGCTCTCTATTTCATGCACACACATAAGCACACATATACACACTGCTACTTTTATATGTGTATCTATAAAATAAAATGTTGTTTACTTATGTACATAAGTTTTAGAACAGACCTTTCTAGAACAGTTCATAAAGAAACTTACGGAGTAGTTCAGCCATGTAGAAGACCCAGGGAAATTTAACCTATAGCTTTTAGAATTTTAAAATATTGGGCATTCTCTAGTTTTCAGAGCAATGTATTATTTCTTGCACTTGGGAAGTACAAAGACAAATAGACATTTTACTGAATGCTGATTTTGGCCATTGCCGTTTCTGTTAGTTCTAGATCTAGATGAGGTAATCTGTGAAATAGTCTTTTTCTGGTATTTTTGTATGTATTCATGTTAATCTGTTAAGATTGCACTATAGTCTAGGAAGATTGACTATTCTTATCCATGTAACTACTACTTGATCTGAGCTTCTGGAGATGCAGAATCTCCCTAAAGCAAATTCTCATTCTCATTTGGTATTTTGGAGCCTGACTAGCTACTATTGGTATTGGTAACAGAATTGTCACAGATGTTCAGATTGAACCCCACACAATTGTAGAGGGCTGATTTGTTTTAGGAAGAATGGCTGGGAATAGTTCTCTGTTTTTATTTTGTATCAAAGCACTGCTGTGGAAGAAACAAAATGAAATTTATAACTCTTGTTTCTTTTTCACTTGTACTTTCCATTTTGCTGCTTTTTTTGGTCATTTCCATAGCTATTTTTCTCCTATAAAGCATTATTATTAGTGTAGAAAAATTAGTGTAGAAAAAATAAAAAGGCAACTTCATAGTGAAAGACCTTCTTGGAGATGCATGGTGATAGGTTGAAAGGCAACAGTCAAAGGTTGCAACAAGGGAATCCTACATAGTAAGAGAAAAATGTTCACAAAGAGGATAGTCAAACAGTGGAACAGGCTGCCTAGGGGAGGCTGTGGAATCACTGAATCACAGGATGGTTGAGGCTGGAAGGGACCTCTGGAGATCATCTAGGCCAAGCCCCTGCTCAAGCACGGTCACCTGGAACACGTTTCCAAAGATTGTTCAGATAGCTTTTGAACATCTCCAAGGATGAGGACCTAACAGACTCACTGGACTCCTGTTCGAGTGCTCTGTTACCCATCTTCTTGCTTGGAAATACTCAAAACTTGGCTGGGTACCACCCCAAGCAGTCCAGTTGAATTGGCCCTGCTTTGAGCAAGGCATCAGTCCAGAGGATCTCAAAAGGTCCCTTCAGCTTAAATTAGTGTGATTTTATGACACGGCCTTAGACCACTAACTGTAACAAGGAATTCTCACAAACAACTTCTAAAGCTGTGCTCCAAAATACCATACTGTGCTCTAAAATTTTGAGTATCTTTTTTTTTCTTGCAATCAAAACTGTTCTTTTTTTTTTCTCCGCTAACTTTTAGCTGTTGGTTACAACTGCATCATAAATATAACTACAAGAACTGCCAACTCAGTAAGTTTCAAAAATACTTTTTAAAATAGTGAAAGAAGCTGTAATTTATTATTCACACTTACTGTAGTATATAAATAATCTCAAAGTTTACTATCAAGAACAGTAATAGAATAATTTTGGATTATTTTTAAAAGCTGGGAGAGTTTTACATTTTTAAAGAAGTGGGGTTTTAGACAGTTTCCTAAGGCAGTGAGACTCACATCATCCCACCATTTGGTGACCCTTTTCCCCTCTAGGTAACTCATACACATTTGGCTCATTGCATCTAAATTTATCAATGGCTAGAGAGACACTAAGTTTGTGCAAGAAAGCTACCAAATACATAGCCTGAGTTACATGCAGCTGTGAAGCCATTTCTTTGGCTAGATAGCAGCAGCTAGAGCAGCAAAGAGGTAGCATGATTTTGTACGCTCCCTGGGCAGCCAGGTTGGTGGTATGTGTACTGCTGGCTGCTCAGCATACTCACTCTCTGGGACTAGCACAGCACAGGGTCTGTTGTTCCCAGGCACACCTAGTGGAGATAGGTAAGGGGTATGATGTAGAGCAAGGGTGGAATGGCAAGAGGCAAAGCCAGAAATGCTGTATTTCAGTCATGAAATGCAAATGTGTGAGAGCGAAGCTTCAGTAGTTCTACTGCTGATGGAAGTGCTCATTCCTACTAAAAAAACAGAATGAAAGCCTTGTTCAGTTGAAGAGAGCAGTACATCAGTGGTAGAATCAAGATTACAGCTTCAGTTGTTATACTTAGAACAAGAATTTGAATAATATGTCAAAATTACTATTCCCTGTACAGTCAGCTATCTTGTCAAAACGTAATATCTGAATCTTTCCTTACAGAAATTACGAGGACAGACAGAAGCTCTGTATATATTGACTAAATGTAACAATACACGATTTGAGTTCATATTTACCAATGTCATTCCTGGGAGTCCCAGGCTCTTCACTTCAGTTATTGCTGTGCACAGGTACCAGACTTAAAATAGTGTTTGTTCACTTACAAAATTCAGTGGATCAAATTTATAAGCAGAGTGTGGGATTACTACAGCTGATGGACCCAATATTTAGCTGTCCATATTTAACATCCACACAAAGCTTCTCAATAGAGAAGAACAATCTCTACAAAGAGGAGAGAAAATGCTCACAGATTTTATTGTATAACTGCGTACAATAAAAATACATGTATGTTAATACTGGTAATGGATCAAATCATTCACTATGTGTGAGTAAACCAGTGAATAAATTGAAGTATCGAAGAGCTAATTTCAGTGTTTATTTTCAATCTGTAATTTCTCTCTGTAATCATTTTCTGTAGATGTGGACTGTGTGATAGGAATGAAGAGTTAAATCATAGTCAGAACTCCCACTGACTTGAAAACAGTGGACATTTCACACTTAAAGATGTGTCAAGTCTGTGTCATCTGGATAAATATGTGCATAAAACATTAAGTTATGTTTCAGTTTAAGAACTGTGGAATACTGATTTGCATATATTAGCTATTTATGACTTAACTAAAAAATAAATGATTATTCATGTCCATGCCGTATATACATAGGACCTAGAAGATGTATGCTTTGCAACAGAGGCTGAAAGATTATAATTTTAAGGAAAAGAAGGAAATAACAGTACAGAGGATCAAACAGACGTCAAAAAACACTTTAAAAGTCATGTCAGTAAAGAAAACTGAAATGTGATGATTTACAGTGATGAAATTTTAATGGTACTCATTTTTGTACAACATGGTAGTAAGAAAAGTTGGTAACACACATTTCCTGTTGGTGCTAAAACATAAACTGAAAAAAAAGATAGAGAACACTGAAATGGTAATCTATATTTTCATTTTTATAGAGCTTATGAAACTTCTAAAATGTATCGTGATCTGAAGCTTAGAAGTGCATTGATTCAAAACAAGCAGCTGAGATTATTACCGCAAGAACAAATATATGATAAAATCAATGGAGTATGGAATTTATCAAGTGACCAGGTATAGTGAAAAATCAGACTGTATTCATTCATTTCAGCAAAGCTAAAATGTTTCAGTTTTCATCTTTCCTAGCAACTATGCTATTGTAATTCTGTAACCTCAGATGAATTACTCTTGATTCAGTTTATCAGCTGGTTGCATGTGGAGAAGCTGATCCCATATGTGCTTCTTAGTACAACAAGGTTGTCTTCTTGCCAACCTGAAGTTGCTTGCCTGACTCAGCTTACATGCAAGGAACTAGATACATACCTTCTGTTAAGAAGATATATTTATGAGTCTAAATCTGTACCATCCTGAAAGTGAATCATGCTGTCCCAAAGTGCTCTGCTGAATATTTGTGTTTACTTGCAGCTTTGACTATATTGTAAACCTATGTTGTCTTTTGATTACTAGAAACTGAAAATATTGGAATAGGAATCTATGCCTTGAAAAAGTAGGAAAGGGTTCAAGGAGCAAACAGAAAACATCTATATTATTTTAGTTATTTGTATTTCCCAGAGCCATGAAAAAAAATAGGAACTATTATTTCTGTCAGCATAGTTTTAGTTCAGAATGGAAATGGGATCCATCTTGACAAGCTTAAAACTTCTTTCCTTTACATTCCTTTCGCATGCATCTCCACAATTACCCAAGTTTAACTATATGCCATTATACTTACAATATATTCCATTTCTAGATCTGTACAATTAAGAGCACTCTCAGAAGCTTCATGTATTCCTGTTAGGTTTGCCATGCTGTGATTTCATCCTGCTTTTTAATAGAAACTCCCAGATGTTTTTAACCACTTGGGTGCTGTATCCATTAAAGATTTGATCTTGCTTCCTTGAAATCAGTAGTAACATTTCCACCGGTTTCAATTGGAAAGAATCAGGTCTTTATTGGCTTAAATAAAAAGCTGTGTTATGCTGGTGTTTAAATGGATGTTAATAGTCATTGTGTTTGGAAAGAGAGCTGTGTACCTCCTTGAAGTTCTAACAGACTTTTCCTTTAATAGGGAAATTTGGGAACATTTTTTATTACTAACGTGAGGATAGTGTGGCATGCAAATATGAATGATAGCTTTAACGTCAGCATACCATATCTACAAATTGTAAGTATCTTAAAAGATCACTTTTCAAAATGAAATATCCTGTAACATGGAGTGAGTTCTAGTCTTCAGCTGATGTTCCCAATTCACACCAAAATTAATATTTTCACATCCTGAATTCAGGAAAGAATTTAGTCTTACAGCATCAACTACAACATTTTTTTTTCTGTCCAGATTAATTGGATGCTATATTTTTTTTGTCCAGATTAGTTCATTAGCAGGTCCAGACGTTGAAGAATGGTCTTTATTTTTAATTTTTAAAATATTTTCCATTATGTTGCATGCCAGCTGCATACCCTAAGATTTATGGTCTGTGATCAAGATGTTCAGAGATGAGTTGTTACCACTTCTGATAAAGAAGTGACACTTCTGACACTTTTCCCTGAGGTTTCAGTGATTCAGATTTGTAATGGTAAATGAGAGAGAATGCTAATGTCCAAGCTTCCAGAACCAGTAATGATAATTAATGCTGCTGTGTAAAATGTGTGTGTGTGTGTGTGTGTCAAGCAATTCCGAGGCATTTTTTGATAAATCCTTTTTACCTCTTTACCATTAGCGTTCAATAAAAATACGAGACTCAAAGTTTGGCTTGGCAATGGTGATAGAGAGTTCTCAGCAGGTAAGGAGCTTTAATAGCCTTTTTAGTTGGTTTGATTTATATATATATGTATATATAGAAAATGTTATAATTCTGAAATGTTACAGTGCTACATTTAAACTACCTACAGCGTTCCTTTTCAGTGATCTTTTGAACATAATTTTCCTATATAATGGAATACCAGTTCAAAGCTTATTTATCTTATGGAGAAACATTGCTGCTGTTTTTATTTCACCCTTTGTTTAAATGGCAGAGTGAAAATACAGAAAGATATCGAAGTACAAATAATATTTTTTATCAGCAAATTGAAATTTGCTAGAATTAAACTACAAATCACCATCAAAAAGAACAAGTTATTAATAAATATTTGTCTTTTTTCTTTTATTATATAGAGTGGAGGATATGTACTTGGTTTTAAAATAGACCCTGTGGAGAAATTACAGGAGGCAGTGAAAGAAATTAATTCACTTCACAGAGTTTATTCAGCTAATCCTATTTTTGGAGTGGATTATGAAATGGAAGAAAAGGTAATCCATTTATTCGAAATTAGATACAATATTGCACTAACACCACTTATAAAAACACATTAAATGTGCATTAAATATATTGATTTATTTAATTCAGTGTTTTTTTGCAGCCTCAACCTCTTGAGAACTTAACAGTAGAACAGGTTCAAGATGATGTGGAAATAGAATCTGATGAACAGACAGATGCTTTTGTGGTAAGCTCTCCACAGGAAAAAAATTCTTTCTTGGTTATTCAAATTAAAAAGCTTACAGATCTAAATCTACTGAAGATAAGCAACAACTGAAATTGTGACATTTTAAGTATACCTGTATGTCATTTAATCAATATCCTGGACTACTACAGGAATTTATTCCATTTATGGGATTTTATTTACTGTCTTTAAAACAAATTTTTATCTTAAATAATGGGTAGTGGGTATATATGATAGTAGCTCATGTACTCTCATATGTAGGTTGTCAACTCAGTAAGATCAGGAATAATTTGAAAACCAGCAGTATAGTTTAATTACATTTAAAAACAAGTCTTCCTTCTTTTGGAGCAGACTAACAGGTAGTGGTGTCTATAGGCTTAATAGTCATCTCAGATATAAACTTGAAAGATTTTTAGAAAGGCAGTAGTAATTTTGAGTCACTCTTGACAACTTGCACACTACTGCCAGTACTGCTTTAAAAAACTGTGTTAGTTTTCATCTCTCAGTATTTCCAGAAAACATACTTTTTAAATGCAGTAGATTGTCCATGAGCTTGATCAGCTACCTTCTAAGAATTTCCAAACCTTCTGCACAATCCAGTAAGACCTGATTAATTGTGTGATATGCAGGGACTGCACAAATAGAAGGTTTTTATATGCAAGTCTGACACATTGCCAATTGATGTGGTTTCATAACTCATCTCTGAAGTTAACACAAATATTATATCCACCCTCTTTTCTTCTACTATCATCTATCCGTTCAGATAAGCATTTATCTATCCTTTCTCTTTTCCTTCTTAATTTTTTTTCCCCCCAGAGTTTTATTTCTGTCTTCAGCCTTAAAGGTAGATTTTGTTTGTAATCTTGATGCCTGTCACTTGGATTAAATAACTGTGCTCTGTATACTCTAAAATAAAAACTGGAAGCTGTAAATGATTAGAAGGTGATTGCAACAGGAAACATATCATGCAAGACCCAGTAACTGGCTCCATTCCAATATTCCATGATAGTTGAAGACTCTGATGCTGTTCTGTTAAGTCATGTGTAGCTTGAGATGCAGCTTCCCAGGAAAATGTTTCCCTTTATGTCCTTCCCTAGTCCAGAGGGGCAGGTGAAACAAGATCAGGCTCTTTCTGGTAAATATGATGATCTAGCTCAGAGACTTCCAGAACTGCAGATATTAGTTTGAGTTAATTTTGAGGATGGAAAAGATTGTATTGCTTTTGTAGATCACTGCCTGAGAGTGGAAGAACTTAGTTAACTGTTCAGTTAGTCCATGATCAATTCTTAGATCGGTTATGATGTTAATTGAACTTTGAGATTGCTTACATTTTAATGAGTAGTTTCAAAGTCCTAATTTTTGAAGTTGAATAATAAATGCTGCTGTACATGGAGTAGAAAATACTAGGATGCTATCAGCATGCCTTCATGTCAACATTGTATTCCTTATAAAGTATTTCTCAGTGTAACAAATTTTAACATTTTAGAACTCAGAGATTTAGTATTCTTAGTGAAAATTAATTTAATCACCAGAACCTTTTAGTAAATTATTTCAACCTAGAAAGTACTTTAATCTTGTTTATAAAACAAAAATAAAACCAAATTAACTGGTTTGTTAAAGAAAAGTTACCAGATATGATTTTTAACTCTGTAAGTTATTAGCAGATTTGTTTTTAAACAATTATTTTTTTTCCTCAAGATTGTGAGTTTTTTTGGTTTTGTTTTTCAGGCTTACTTTGCTGATGGTAACAAGGTAAGACCAACTTTTTTGTATTGTCAAATTTATATTGTTGAAACCTGGATAATTAAATTAATACAAAATTATTCTGTTGTATTTTATTTTCTCAAAAAGCAACATGATCGGGAACCTGTGTTTTCAGAAGAACTAGGACTTGCGATAGAGAAATTAAAGGATGGATTCACACTTCAGGGACTCTGGGAAGTAATAAGCTGATTTCTTTCTGGCGACAGCCTAACCAATGAAAGACTTGCTGTTCTTACTGATTTTGTCAAATCTCTAAAACCTAGTTAGAAAAAAAAAATACAAAGGTAACAGAAAGAACATACCAAAATATACAATGTATAGTCAAGATCTGTTATGAAAGAAATATTACTCAAAACCCCTATGTGTGTAAAAGGTTTGTACTTATTATAGTGTTTCTGTTAAAGTGTTAATTTATTTTCATTTATTTATATAAAGTGTTGTACTCTCCTATAATGATTATATCTAAATAATGATTCTATAACTTGTTTCATATTGTGCAACAGAGATGTAACACAGAGAACACTGTATCTAGGCATACTGGTTGTATCATTGTAGCGATGTTGTAGTATTGAAAACTTTTTGACAAAATGCTGTGCTGTTCCAAATACTAGTTTTTGTATCTCTTAATTTTATTAAGTGTTTATCACAGAACATTCCAGGTATTTAATTTTAATCCATATATCCCAGTGCAGTTTTTTATTTTTTGCTTTTTACTAAGAACATTTTTTTCTAATCCTTCCTTTAAAAGAAAGCACGCACACAAATAGCTTTTGCTTCTGACTCATTAGACCTTTATGTTGTTATGTGTTAGAGAGAAATGAGTCATTTATTGTTTGAAGGAAGATGCAGCTGTTACATTTTCTAGTGAGATAAGACCTCTGCACTATCTTCTGTAAGTGGAAAAAGTCAAATGAGCTGTCCTCTCAGCTGTTGTTTTAGCAGCTGACTGTTGTAGTAAAGTAATTGTGATGTGGATATCACTGTTTGTAGGAAAATCTTTCAAAGTATGTATTTTAATGAAATCCTATCCATATTTAAAAGGTTTCAATAAACTTTCGGTTACCTTCAGTAATGTTATACCTCATTGAAGATACTGCTTTCAAACAGTTGGGTTTTGATCCTGTTTGCATTACATTCAAAGAACATTTTACCATATGGGTCAAGGGTGTTTTCTGTATGGGCAAAATGCAGTTCTTCATCAAGGCACTTTATACAACTTCAGATTTTTTCTGCTTCTATATTACTAATGAAAATCTAAATGTTTCCAGTCTAAATTGTGAAACCTTCAACATGTGCATATTTTTTTATAAATCCAAATATTTTTTAAAGTACTTTTTGTTAGATTTTTAGGGAGGATAGTTTAAATTTAGATTTTTTAGTTTTGTTAAATAAAGTGTTCATTAAATAATAATCATATAGTGGATTATTTTGTCCTCTATCTCTTACTCTCTTTAGCTTAGTTTAAATTTAGCTGTTTAGTTTAGCAGCAGTTAACACCATTTCTAATACTGTGGAATTAAAAAGGACTGATAATGACTACAGATTATCTGAAATTAAGAATAATTTAATGCAGGAAAAAGGAAACTCCATTTTAAATTGTTTTTTAAAGTAGAACTTTATCTGAACAATTCATGTTTTAAACAGTGGATTTTTAGTTTCCAATTAAATATAACAGATTGTATATTAAGAAGATCAAAATGAAATTCAAAGTCTTAGCAGTATCTGAGGAATTGCTGATGTGATGTGGGTGTGTTTAAGGAAAAAAATCTTATCACACAGAAAATTTATGCAATGTTTTGGATTTTTCCTAGTACCTCTGTGACTGATACCTTATTAAAATCTGCAACTATGAGTACATTGGCCACTTTTGTGAAACAGTGAAAAGTCGTTGCAACTGACAATTCATAATATTTCTATTTCAGAATATTGTGTAATGTGTTATTTCCAATCTTATTTATAGCTATCTCATTGAGGATCAAATTCTGCTATCCTTACTCATGCCAAGTAATTTCTTATGCTACAAGTAATCTCATTGATTCAGTATGGAGAATGACAGCAAAACCAGGCCATAGTGACTAAAAGTAACAGTTGCTTCTTTTAGTCTTTGACAGCTGCAAGAGCAACTCCTTTTTCCACACCATCCACCCTAAATTCCAACCTGTAAGAGTATGTACCTATATTTAGCTAGCAAGATTAAATTGCAAAGGCTTCAGGCTGAGCAAAGCACATTGATCTGCCTTTTTTACAGACAGACCTTTGTTCGTAGAGCAGCTAAAGCTTTCTGCTCTCCACCTTTTCCAAGATTTTAGCAAAATGGATTCTCAGAGGGAACTCACTGAAGAACTCAGACTTTACCAATCCACCCTTCTTCAGGATGGCCTCAAGGAACTCCTTGAAGAGAAAAAGTTCATAGATTGCTCCCTGAAAGCTGGTGACAGAAGTCTGCCTTGCCACAGATTGATTCTGTCAGCCTGTAGCCCTTATTTTCGTGAGTATTTCTTATCTGAGCAAAATGAAGAGAAAAAGAAGGAGGTAGTTCTAGATAATGTTGACCCCACCGTCCTGGATATGATAGTCCAATACCTTTATTCTGCAAGCATTGATCTTAATGATTCTAATGTGCAAGATATTTTCGCTTTGGCCAGTCGCTTTCAGATCCCTTCTGTATTCACTGTGTGTGTTTCCTACCTTCAGAAGAGGCTTGCTGTTGGTAACTGCCTGGCCATCCTTCGATTAGGTCTTCTACTTGACTGTCCAAGACTTGCGTTTTCTGCTCGTGATTTTGTCTCAGATCATTTTGTGCAGATTTGCAAAGAAGAGGACTTCATGCAGCTTGCCCCCCATGAGCTTATCTCAATTATTACACCTGACAGCTTAAATGTAGAGAAGGAAGAACTGGTATTTGAAGCAGTAATGAGATGGGTCCGGACGGACAAAGAGAACAGAGTAAAGAGCCTGGGAGAAGTTTTTGACTGCATTCGTTTTCGTCTTATGCCAGAAAAATATTTCAAAGAGCATGTTGAGAAGGATGATATAATTAAAAGCAGCTCAGATCTTCAGAAAAAAATAAAGATCATTAAGGATGCTTTTGCTGGAAAACTGCCTGACTCTAGCAAAAGCACAGAAAAGACAAACAAAGGGGAAGTAAATGGTGATGTAGGAGATGAAGATTTACTCCCTGGGTACCTAAATGACCTTCCCAGGCACGGCATGTTTGTCAAAGACCTGATTCTTCTTGTTAATGACACTGCTGCAGTAGCTTATGATCCTCTTGAAAATGAATGCTACCTAGCAGCCCTGGCAGAACAGATCCCCAGAAATCATTCCAGCATAGTTACCAAACAAAATCAAGTCTACATTGTTGGAGGACTGTATGTGGAAGAGGAGAACAAGGATCAGCCTTTCCAGTCGTACTTCTTCCAGGTATAAGCTTGTCATTATTTGTGTGATCATAGGTACTGTAAGGGTTACTGAAAAGTATTTTCAGTCTATTCCAGACACGGTTCAGTGGCAAACTAATTCATTTCAGTCATATGACTTTTCTTTAAATGTATGCTCTCAATTTTCACCTATGCTGGTGCAGTCCATTCAATAGGATTTCTCTGGCATTAATTTTTAATACCTAATTAAGTTAGGTGTATTGTAAGAAGTGGTCAATGGAAGGAAGAATGTCTAGAAAGTTATTCCTATCTCAAAAAGATACGTTGAAACCAGGGGACTTGTATTTTCTCTTTCAAGATCCAAGCTGAGGGTGAGATCTCAGAAAAGACCGATTAGAATATTTTATCTAGGCACCAGCTTTCATAGTTTAGGGCCCAGATTTTTATTGGTAAAGATGTAAGCCTAATAAGACTTTTGTAATCTATTTCATGAATTTCTATTCAGTTCGGTGAAAGTTGACTGCTTAACAGGATGTCTGTTTTTTGAATCTGAAATATTTTTTTATGGCAACAGTAATGTCCATCTTTTAAATGTCACTTTTTTCATTAAAACTCCAGAAGTCTTTCTGTTATATTTTCATTCGACAATCTAAGGCGCTCTAAAATATATTTTATATAAAATATATAAATATTTATATAAAAATATATATTTATATAATACACACAGAGAAGGCTATTTTCTTGGCAAAGTCAATGCCGATACACTAAATACAATGTTTCAACTGAGTGAAACTTTATATCTTCATAAATCTGTATAAATGTAAGGCTTATTAATATGACTGTAACTTCCCATGATACATCTGAGAAAATCAGCAAAAATACAAATTGGTGTAATTATTGCCATGAACTAATTCGGTTGTGGTGTTTTTAATAGCTGGCTACATGCTGCATTCTTGGGTACCTAAACTATCTCATGATGAACTCTTGCAACATGCTCCAGGCTAAGTGCCTGTTTAAGCACATTGGCCTAAAAAGAGTGAAAGTAGGTTCTTTGTGAAATGAAAAAGTGATAAGCAGATGCAGAATTATAAAGCCTTCGGATATTGAACAGTGCAAATATTAAGAGCTATGGCTCAGTCTGATGTTCAGATGCAATAAAAGAGTTGGTTTGATAAATTTGGAATATGCATGAAAGGGAAGTATCACTTTGCTAGAGAGGGATTAGCACTATTTCATTTCCTTAGGTAGGTACAAAACACAAATCACTGAAGTGCAAAAGTTGTTACAGATATTTTCCCAATAGAAATACTGCATTGATGTCAAAATTTATATAATTCAGAACTGAATAATCCAGATCTCAGGCCTTCTAGCATTCTAAATTCTAGGAGGAGGCCTCTGAAATACTAAATCTCCAGGCTGGTACTGGACATACTGTGATACTATTGATACTATAGCATTTTCATAATCCTGTTTTGGATGTTTAAATCCATTTCCTGAAATCCTGCTCTCCAGCCTGTCACCTCTCAAGCCTTTGCTCACTGCTGATACTGCACATTGTAAAACACTTCTCTTCTGCATTACCTGTGTGACTAATGTTTTCTCTGTTAACGTGCCATACAGACTTTCCCCTAATAATTTCCTTTTCTGCACCTGTTTAACATTTTATTTAGTAGCTAGCAATGCAGGACAAAACATGGCTACCACTGACTCAGAAATGTGTGACTAATTGTTTATTGCCCTATCAGAAGCAGAGATGTGTCGGGCCATTTCCAAGACTTGATTCACTAAACGTTCTGTGATCTGTAATGTGTACATTTTGTCCTCATAACCCCACCTCGATTTAGCTACCAAAATGGTCTTCTGTCTGTGAAGTAAATTCCACTGTTGCACTGAAAGTTGTTATTCAGTGAGAATGGTCTATGAAATCTGGGAGATGCATTTTACCACAGAGAGATTGACTGTGGAACATACTTCTGGGAAAAGGTTGTCATTGAGCTAAACCCAGATCTGATTACTTTGAATGAACTTTCTTTCACCTTGACACATTTACACTCATGCAAACTCACATCTCCTCTCTTTCTGTATGTTGTCAAGCAAATTTATATGAAATAGAAGAGAGAAAAAGTTCTTGCTAAATGATAGGGAGCATTCAGGTTCAATTGCAAATTCTCAGAACAAAACAAAAGCTACATTTTATGGATTTTTTTGTTGTTGTTGTCATTCTCCTGCTGCTTTTGTTAGGTGTTTTCAGCATACTGAATGTGAATTGAGACAATCTTGAGAGTACATCATTAGGGAAAACATCAGTATTATGGCCAGTGGAACTATCCTGGCTGCCTTGTTTGCTTAGGAATGAAGTCTTTATTCACTGTGCCTCCAGAGATCTCAGGAGCTTTTTGACAGTCGCGACACCATCTCTTTTGCTCTAAGTGTTGTGGAAGAAACATCGATGGCATTTGAGATGTAACGTTTCTTGATCTTTAAGAGGAAAGGTATGAGAATATCTGACATAACTCTTTATAGCAGTTAGTATAACTTGCTGAAATTATAGGTGTGGAATGGTAGAGGCTTCTGCTCCCTTCAGAGAGGATAAGAACTATCTGTTTTTTACAACATGTGATGGGAAACACCAACCTTGGAGGAACTTTAAGCAAGGAAAAAAGAGTGTAAAAAGGAGATCAAAGAAGCAAACTCTTTGAGGGGAAAGAAATGCAAAGAGAGATGCATGGGATTAGCTCTACCAGGTCTCAGCACCACGAAGCACGGGTGGATGGAAGTTGTTAGTCCTAACCTGCACTGATGGAGGGTAGGTAGTTCAGACAAGCAGATGAGGAGTTGTTCAGACACTGAGTGCATCTAGATTTATTTTGTGGAGTAGTTTTCATTATGTCAGTTTTTACTTTTTGCCTTTCCTAACACTTTCTGTTCTGATGCTCTTTCAGCTGGATAACATTGCTGGTGAGTGGCTTGCCCTTCCTCCACTGCCATCAGCCAGGTGTCTCTTTGGGCTGGGAGAATCAGACAACAAAATCTATGTAATCGCGGGCAAGGACCTTCGCACTGAGGAGTCTCTAGATTCAGTACTGTGCTATGATCCTGTGTATGTTTAATTATTTAATTTTGTCCATTGAGGACATATAAATAATCCATTGTTAGTCAAAAGAGCTAACACTGTGATCTTCCTGTTCCAGGGCAATGAAATGGGGTGAGATTAAAAAGCTTCCCGTCAAAGTATATGGCCATGCTACTATCTCGAATAATGGATTGATATATTCTCTTGGAGGAAAAACTGATGATAAGTGAGTCTCTCAAGTCTTTTCATGACAATTTCTAACATTGATTCATTGGTCCTTTATAGATTGTCTTCACACTCAGAAATCAAGGTCTCCTAAGTTTCCTTTTTTTTATGATACCTATGGGTTAAGGTTGCCAGAGATTGGCAAAAAGGGCAATACATTATGAGATAAGGGACATCACTTTTACAACATTGTAAAATTGAATATACATTGTAATCCCAAATAGTTTAATCACCTAACTTATTTCCAAGGCAAATTTTTACTTGTATTGTACACATACACACTTTAGCCGCAGTTAGCAATGAGGATCCTCGTTAAAGGTATTATCTTCTACCAGATAGAAATGCTTAGGTGCCATGCAATTACTGTGTCAGTTCTTTAATTTTTCTGACCTGTGATGTCCATTATACCTTAACGGATATAACATTAAGGAAAATTAATGTTTTCACTGTTTGAATATGGTGGTAATTTTTCCAGCAAGTGAATGCTTTAAGTCAAGAATTGTGACAAAGGGTTCCAGCAGTAATAAACTTGCAGGAGCAAGGATAAGGTTAGTAAAAGTTCTTTGCTTTCATTAGAATGAGTGTAATAAGGCTAAGAGTCAATGTAAAGCAGTCTCATTTTGAAAAATGATATAAGGCATCCTCTGAGCGTTACCTACCACACACTTACCTAAGCTAATATTTGAAGGCGTTTTCATGTGTCAACTTTTAATATGCCTTCAACTTCACTCTGGTACTGTTCTGCAATGCAAGTGACCCTTCTAAGCCAAGGTCTTCATTTACAGTATATATACTGTACATATACATATTCTCTGTGTATGTGTATACATATATATATATACACATGCATATATGTATATATACACACTCTTAAAAAATACTTAGTAAATCTTCCTACATGCATGTTGAATTAGGCTAAAGATACAAAGCCTCGTATCTTAGTGCTTGGAGGAATTACTATTCAACATTCTTTTTCTTCTGGAAGAACATTCCTCTCTCTACATTCCGCTGATACCTTTCTTCCACAAACCCATCTGAATGATTCATTCTGAGAAGAGGACATTACCTTTTTCCTGTAAGATACGGTGCAAATTACTGCTCTGTGTCAGCGGCATTTAACATTTGATTTTGTTCTATGGACGTAACTAGTTCTTCAGACATGCGTAAGTCTTGTCCTTCCCCAAATTAAAAATGGGAGAGGATCTCATTGAGAGGAATGAGGTAGTATACACAAATCTACACAATCCACTTCAACTAGGTCTCACTTTGAATAAGCAGATGCCAGAAGTCCACTAGAAATGATCACAAGTTTTCTTTTTCCTCCTCAGGAAATGTACTAATAGAGTATTTGTGTACAATTCAAAGAAAGGAGACTGGAGAGATCTGGCTCCAATGAAAGTGGCTCGCTCAATGTTTGGAACAGCTATCCATAAGGGCAAGATTGTGATTGCAGGGGGCGTCACTGAAGAAGGCCTTACTGCATCTGTTGAAGCTTTTGATCTGACCACTAATAAGTGAGTTAAATGTTCTAAGCAAGTATTTTATCATCCAGACTTTTAGGCTCTCTGAGACAGTCGCAAAGGTGTTTAGGTGCCTGTGTTCATACTAAGACAGTTAGTCTACATGCACCTCTCTAGGAACAACAGCAGTTTAAAGAACCCCTATCTCCAAAGACTTTTTCTGCCCCCACACTTCCTTTTTATCCTAGCACAGCTCCTTGTAGAGCTCATTTGGCTAAAATAGCATACCCTCTGGTCTTTTTTTCTTTTTTTTCTCATATGTTTGTTTGTTTTCAGTCTGATTAATTCTCCAATTTATTTGCCCATACAGCCACATAAACAGGTGTGCCGGCATAATGGGAGAGAAGCGGGAGAGACAGGCAAGAGCCGCTTAATCTAGTTTAAACAGTTCTGGCACAAAAAATGAAGCCACAGCGTAAGAAATTAGGTGCCTGGAGAGGACTAGCTGAATGTCCTTTGGGTTCCTGACCTCATAGTGTCTTACTGCTCATTTAATTGCAAATACGATTTACTAGTTAATGAAAGGCAAATAATTCTGCTTATTAATATGAAAGCTTCAAGAAGACTTTCAATTTAAGTACATGCTCTGAACTATTATAAAGAAGTAGTGATGAAAGTCAAAAGCTGGAACCAGCTCACTTGCTCCAAATGCATTCTAATGCTCCTCAGGGCCAGAGCCTTTTGCAGCCAGCATCCCTCAAGTGACTATGATTTTCTCACAGGGTATACCATCAGTATCTCAGTATTTTGTCATCAGTATCTATGTCTCATTTTCTACTTTAGTTTTCCTTTTTGCTTCTTATCCTTCCTCCCAGCTTATTTGCAAACTCATTTAAAATAATGTTAGCAAAGCTTTATTCTAATAGTTCAGATTTTTAAGTAGTAAGAAGTAAGAAATATGCTGTATAAAGCATATTAGTGACGTCAGGGCCAGGAGATCTGTTAGAAGTGGTTTCTGGTAGGGGATATCATCATGGTATAAATCCATCACATTAAGACTTGTATTCACACACAAAGTCCTTGTGGGGATTAAGAAACAGAAAGTCACTGCTGATAAATCTCAGGATATTTTTTTCTTCTACTGAACTGTTTCACTCAAATGGTCCTTGGCACCTGCACTTATGTCAACCAGAGCTGTATTTATGTGCATTTAGTTTCAAATATTGCTCATG
Source organism: Rhea pennata (assembly GCF_028389875.1). Lineage (NCBI taxonomy): Eukaryota > Metazoa > Chordata > Aves > Rheiformes > Rheidae > Rhea > Rhea pennata. The sequence continues at coordinate 22,099,031 of NC_084668.1, forward strand.
TTTGGCTGTGTTTTTTTGTTTGTTTGTTTTTTTTAACTTTAGGTGGGAGATTATGCCAGAATTTCCTCAAGAGAGAAGTTCTATCAGTTTAGTCACCTTAAGTGGATCTTTATATGCTATTGGAGGCTTTGCAATGATTCAGCTTGAATCTAAAGAATTTGCACCCAGTGAAGTCACTGACATATGGAAGTAAGTTTAACTTTGATCATACTTTCTTAGTGGAAATCTCTAACTTATGTACACAGACAGGTTTGTACGTGTTCATATGCATTAATAGTCAAAAACTGTCCTGAGAGAATCAGATACTCATATATCCCAGATTTGTATCTAAATCATGATAGCAGTGTTGGAACATCATGTCAACACTGTGACTGAGGTGAATTTAGGAGATTTAACTGGCAAGAAAGATAGAAAGGATTCCCAGAAGCACATTGTATGTAAGAATTTTCAGGAATTCAGAAGGATACTGAAGAAGGAGACTGTTCTAGGAGCAGTGGAAGCATGATGCGGGCCAGTAATGAGCTATAGGGACAAGGAAACAAGACAACTTAGAGGAGCAAGAACGTCTTTTTGTTCTGTTCTGGAAGACAGTAACATTCTTCAGTGGCACCATGCAGCATGTGGTTGCTGCAGACCTTTGCAACATGTGGATTATCCTCATTTTTATGTATGTATGAGGGAAGTGTCGAAATCGAATTGTAAGAGGCTATGTTTTGACCTTATCTTGTTAAATGCAGGTATGATGATGAGAAGAAGGAATGGAGTGGCATACTGAAAGAGATCCGATATGCTACGGGAGCCTCCTGCCTAGCTACACGCTTAAACCTATTCAAGCTATCAAAACTGTAAATAAAGTGCTGGAAAATATGATATGGTGAGGGAGTTTTGATAGACTGTTCTGATTTTGTTGCATGAAAATGTCCCCAAATTGTACAGTTTTGTAGCAGTATACTAGTTAAATTGTCCCTCTATCCAAGTATTAAGATGGTTACTGATCAACAAAAATTGAATTATTACTGAAGTGTAAAATCCTGAAGAATTCTGATCAACAAATTCAATTCTGAATTTCAGAACAAATGAAGATTTCAGAGAGAACTTGCTTTTCACTCTGAGGAATTGGCGATGAAATCAGTGTTTTACATGCAGCCAATCCAGGATATTGGTGGTTACTCTCCAAACAAATTAAGACGCTCAAGAGTTAATCAATTATTAACTACCTACTAATTGTATTTAACTTAACTTTGTTCTAACTGGATGCTTGTACAGCTCAATTTACCCCTTAAGCTGTATGTGTAAATCCTGCATTCTTTTGCCGTATCTTGAAATTATTTTCATTAGAGCCTTCTAAAACAAAGGTATATTATGTAGCCTAAGAAACATCAACCTCAACTGAAGCTGAACTCAGGGCTCAGCCATGAATGAGAGAAAAATTTACAAGGTTAATAGCTCTGCAAATTCTCTTGCTGTGTTTTGGCTTCTAGTAACAAGTACAAAAGCATTAAAAAAAGGAAAACCCTTATTTCTAAAGCAAATATTTAAGGGAAGTTTTCTCAGAGATCTGAGGCCATTAGCAAAGCATTAATGGAAAGCCTTAGAATAAATGATCCTCAGCAAATACCTATGGCAGAGAAGATTTTCCACTAATAAAGAACTGATGCATTTTGATGTTAAAGCTTTTAACTAGTAACAATTAAACATTGTTTTTAAAGCTATATAAATATCACTTGATGGTGTCATTTTCAGTGATCTGCAGCTTGTTGTCACTATCATAGCGCCAGGATACAGATTTCTAAGTAGAGCCTTTGCCCAAAATGTAACAGAGCATTCAATTTTTTTGAAGTACAGCACACCCACCATTTTTATACAGTACTTCTTTAAAGGATTTCTCCATTGAATAAAGAGGCGAATATCATAAGTCTAAGGCAATATAATTACAACTGACACATAAGGAAAACTGGAAAAGAAACCACTGCTGGCTGAATAGCAATTCCAGCTATTGAATGACCACCTTTGCCTTCCCAGGAGCGAGAGGTAAGCCTAAGCCAAAGGCACAGCCATTATAGCTCGTTTCAGTATGTTACTCTATGTGGATACTTACTCTCTTGAGCTTCTTTACTGTTTTCCCCCTTAATACATACACCACCACCTTCTCATCTGCTCTTAGCATCTTTTCGTTGTCTCCAGTTAAATTACTCACACAGATCACTAGTGATCTGCACTAACACTTGCTGATTTAATTTAGAAAGAAAATGACTGCAAAGTAACAAAAGCAGCACATTTTATTGAAACACTCTTATTTTACATTTGGCTTTTTCAAGATAGATGCACTTTCTGAATCAGCTCGTAGCAAGTTTTAATCCTTCTAGTTGTGAATATTCTCAACTTTATCCATACATAACTTAAACATCTCTGGCTTGGCACAGAGTGTTTGCTCAACACCTCAAAAGCAGCTCAAACACACAACCATCCATCACTGATTACTTCAGCTACAACCACTGCTACCTTCCTTATACTCCACAGTTGCTACTTCAAGCCCATCTGTATAGAAGCAGGATCATGCAGAAACAACTCTGACTTCTCACCCAAGTTCTGAGATCCTAATCTGTGCATGACTGTCTTCACCATTCTACCCAAAATACAATGAGTTTTCTGTGTGCAGTGCGTTCAATGCCGTCTCCTCAAAGCACTCTTCTACAACAGACGACCCTCTTGGAGCGCAAGTCAATTTGATCAGAAGCACCATCACCATAAGAAGATAACCATCCGCTACAACTTTTTCCTAGTCATCCAACAAATGTGAGGACTGCCTTAGCAGGAAATACCCTGCAACTTCTGTTAGTTCTGTCATTTTTTTTCTTCTGGCTTCTCATCAGTGAATCAATTCAGATTCAGTTAATAAAAATATTTTCTATTACTGGCTAGTTTAAAAAAAATCGAAACAAGTAACAACCAGGTGCATGATGGTCAAGTGAGAGATGACTTCTGTGAAGTTTCAAGGCACGTGGCATTTTAAGAAATGCCTGCTGCTTCTACTGAAAGGGCAAGAAACCATTTAGGCATCGTGTGTGTGAAAGACAGCACTGCTAGCAGTCATCATGAGGTAACAGAAACTGTAGTCATAACATGATGACTTCTGAAAGTGGGCCAATTTACCATAGTATACTCTATCAGGAACATTCTCCTGGCTGTTCCACTTCTTCCTTCTATGTTCCTTTATCTTAAGCGTCCTGGTACAAACCCTGGCTCAGCATCATCTCAGGAAGCCCTGCAACTGGGAAATGGTTTCGAGACACGAGAAATAAAACTGGTATTTTTCACCACCATTAACCAAGGCAGTAGTCACCACTCGCAGAAGACTTGTCTTGATTCTTAGTTTCAAATTTCAGCCTAACATTGTTTTTTAGTACACTGTCCTATTTATAGGTACACCAGATTTTTTATTTCTATTGGCAACAGGCTAGTCCAATGCATACTGCTGTACTAGCAAGTTTCATGAAGTATTAGTCTCTATCAGTCAAGCACATATGTCTTACTTCAGATTATTTCTTCCTTGTCTTCTATAAATCCTTCAATTATATAAATCTTTCCCTAGCTGTGTTCTTTTCAAGTTACATTTAATTGGAGTACAGGATGTTTCAAGAGTCAGGGTGGCTGCCGGACGTCTGGGACTAATTTACCTCTAGGGTATGCAGAGGTGTCCAGAAAGCTTCAGCTGTTCCTCCTTTTGCATATGCTACATCACAGGGTAGGAAAAACAAGCACCTGAAGGCTCCTCAAACTCCCCCCTCCCCCAAATCACCCACACTGTTTCTGTTGTGGAAGATGGCAACAGAATGGCTGCAGTAACCATCCTATTCTTAGTAAGCCTGCATTTCAGTTTCTTGTTTTCACAGTACAGAGATACTCTGCTTTGTCCCTATTGCTCATTTTGTCCCATGCTGAAGGACAGATAACAGTGTATCTGCTGCCTTCTCTCCCGCAGCTACAGTATTTTCAACTTTTTGTTTGAATAGGTGTATATCTGGACCAAGTCTCCATGCTATTGATTTTGGACATAATAATGTCATTTTATGGCAACACTGTTGCAGACTCATGCACTTAGTACAATCTCCAGCTAATAAGAGATATTAAGCATCTTTATCACATTTTTATGGCCCATTGTGACCTACCTTTTACAACCCCTAACAAATTTAGGATTGTATCTCTTGATACCTGATGCCCTATGGCAAGCCTTGGTCCAGCTGACTCACAAATAAAGAGATTTTGAAAAGTATATATTTCAGGATTACAAGTTTAACTGATTACATGTTTTCAGCATCACTGTGTTTCATATAGATGCTTTTTCAGATATTCCAGCTTTGCTTCTTTTGATGATAGAACCATAGAATTCCATTCGAAGTATGGAATCTGCAAGACAGTCGTACAAACTTAGTGTTACTATTGTCTGATACAAGGCACATAACACCTTGCAGCTGAGAAAGGGCTCTCTGCTACCTATCATTGCCCACTTTTAAAATATTTTTATCATCTGTGTCCCTTCTAAAAGCTAGACTCTACTACTGAAAAGGATTGTTTCTCTACCCAATTGTTTTTTTTTTTTTATTTATTTATTTAGGTATGGTCAATTTGCTTCCAAAAAGCTGTAATGGTTGCGGAGATGCAAAGCAGATACCCATGCAACACAAGCTGTGACAACCCCATTATACCTTCTCCCATCTGAGGTGCTTTCAAGAGAAAAATCACAGTTCACTACAGCTTGTCCTGATAATCAGGGTATCGGAGTGCAAATAGTCTATCACTAGCATAACATTTACTGTCAGGGAATGTAAGAATGCATGTTTATCCTGTTGAAAAAACAGACTTAGGACTAC